>NC_090268.1:269378077-269704744 GCF_040414725.1 Anabrus simplex
TAATGGCAACTGGTTTCCATGGCCTAATGACGAAAACTCGTTCCGTGGTTGAATGAAGAAATTGCAACAATTACATGAGAAGGACGTAGCACTCATAAACGACTGGCCAACTTGGTAACATTTTAAAAAACTCCGCGTTAAGGTACGTGTTCTTATTTAAAGAAAAAAAAAAAGCTTCATGTGAAAGGTATGTGTCGCCCATGACGTCACCATCAACTTGAGTGTGAACTAAACTTTGACTCTTTTCGGGTGTACAAGGACCATCCTTAGTACCGAGAATTTCCTACGAGGAAGTATTGTCACTAATGCACCCACGGTTGCTAACGATCTAGCAAGTCATTTCACAGATGTGTCTGTTTCAGGGTATTACGATCCGAACCTCCTTGCTCTGAAGCGCGAGGCAGAACGTCTATATTTTTCCACTCACGCTTCAGAGGATTATAACGTGTCCTTTACGGAGTGGAAATTCCGCAGCGCCTTGGCGCTTTGCATGGACACGGCTTCCGGACAGGATAATGTCCATCGCCAGATGTTGAAGTACCTCAGCGAGGGTAGCCTATTATATCTTCTTGGGGTGTTCAACCAAATCTGAATAGAAGGTAAGTTTACATCACAGGAGTGAATAGGAATTTCTCTAAGCTCCCAAGTATGCAGAAAGTTACAGATAGATTTGTCTCACCAACTCTCTGTAAAATTTATTTTAAAAAATGGTGAACCAACGACTTGTGTGGTGTTTAGTATAAAGAGGACTATTGTCTGAGTACCGGTGTGGTTTTTGAACAGCTTGCTCCACCACTGACCACTTGGTACACCTGGAGATTTCTGTCCAGGGCGCAATTTTTCGATAACCGAATTTTGTGGCTCTTTTCTTTGATTTAGAGAAGGCCTATGACACTACATGGCGATATCGTATCATTTCAGTCGTGCAACAATGTAAATTCCGAGGTAACTTGTCGGGTTATATTGCATAATTACATAAATTAAGTTATCAACAAAGTTGTATTAGTTTTGGTCGTCCATTTTGACCAGCACATCAACAAAACTTGCAATTCGTAGTAATGTCAAAACATCACATCTGGTGAGATGGTTCAAAGGAGCCCAAATCAAATTTGAACATCAACTAAGTGCTACCAGCTTTCACAACATCAAAAAAGTGAAAATATTATACCATATCGATGGATTACTTGTAAAACCTCGTATCTCCCAATGCACTTTCTATTCATTTTCTTCCATAAGACTGGTCACGTCTTCCAGCCACATATGGATGTACAGTCCATCAGAACAAATTTCGTTGTGTTCATTTTCCTATGGCTATGTGTAAAGGAAAATGAACCTCAAATACGTTACACGGTAGGAGTACTTAAATTCGTCATGAAAACAACATCCCTACAATACTATAAGGTAAGGTCCATTTTCCTTTACACGTTTGCACAGGAAAATGAACACTAAGAAAAAGGTTCTGATGGATAGCACATAAATATGTGGCTGGGAGGCGTGACCAGTCTTAAGGAATATAATGGGTAGGAAGAACATTGTAACATACGAGGTTTTAGAAGTAAGCCGACGATATTTTATTGACATTTAGATCACGCACATAACTGATTATTCATCAGTCTTAAGACTACCATTTTGTGACATTTTAAATGTCAGTGTTTACCATCACATTTTAAGAAGACGGCATTTGATCTTATAATTCGGAATTTTTTTTTTTTTTTTTTTTTTTTTTTTTTCGTTTTTGCTTGCTAGTTAAATATTATCATGTATCAACTTCCTTAAGTTCTCAAGTTCACAATCACCTGTTGTATTATTCACCTCATTCTTAGTTGTAAAGCTATCAATTTAATAATTTTTGCCACATGTACATTTTTATACACGACCTTTTAAGATTCGGTTTAATACAATCCTATTTTAACATTAATTTATAAGTCAATCAGGTGCCTGATTTTATTTTTAAGGTTAAATCATTACTACATAATTAAGGCGAAACATGTACCATATTTTTAAATAACATGTCTCCGAACAATTTATTAATGACAAGGTCCTAATTGTTTGTGTTTAAATGTATTGATTAGGTGGATACAATAATAAAGTAACTTATTTTTGTTATATGAAGTATTGAATACTTTCCAAAAATACAAGTCGCTTCGTTAGGAAAGTTAAAATAAATTAAAAAGTTATTTAAGCAAGAGAAAATTTCAATTTAAAATTTTAACTTTAGGATAACAGGATCTCAGGATAACATCCTCTATCGGCATTACAACACTTGCTGAAGCTGATGCCCGGGGAGTCTGTCCTCGTGGTAAACTTTTACGTAACTCTCGTTACCATGCTGCCAGTTCAGCCATCACTGATGCTCTGAAGTATAAGGCATTCGATGTACATCAAGTTGGTCTCTTCAGTGTCGGCAGCAATCGATTAATTGACATCATCGCCTGCAAGCCACATTGTTCACAAAAATACGTTATAGACTCTACCATGCAGTAAGGTTTGATACTCACGGAATAAACCAGAGAAAGTTAATACAGAAAGGAATTAGGTTGAGTATTTCAAATAAGATTGATACAATACAGATATATCAGTCAATGGCTTTATGATTACAACGGGAGGCACCATCCCGAATATTTTTGCAGTTAGGACTTCCAAAACTTTCATCATTACCATTGCAATTAGCGCACTAAAATACTCAAATTCCATTTTTGGTATCACGCATGTAGGTATTAAAATGTATCACATGTTTCCTTTTCTCTCCAAGTATTCGATTTCTAAACCAAAATTTGTAAGGTATGCTTCGTTTTTGTGACAGCCTGCAAATGCTATTCAAAGAGCTTAACATATTGTAAATAATGAGAAGTGTACTATTGTTTGAAAGGAAAACACAAAATAAATGTTCCTTTTATTCATTTATAGTATCACTTTGTCCGTCTGTCTTACATAGCGATATTGAGAAAATGAGAACGTGTCAACATCTAAAATTGGCACCTGATGCAGGCTGTTTTGTTTCCATTAAAAACTCTCACGATCACACTTTGTGTACCTTTATGGAAAAATGGATTTCCTTCAACGAAGTGATTGTATCGTATTCATCACGTTCAAGTACCCATGTCTGTCTACCACAGTGATACTGAGAAAATAAGAATGACGACCATCATAAAAGTAAATGTTAAGTAAAAAATATCTTCAGTCAGAGAAGTTATTGAATCATCTTCACCAATCAGTCCTATACAATGACATTACATCCTTCCAAAACCGCGATATAGTACTCTTAGCGGTTGAATTTGGGCAGTGATATGATACTTTACAAATTATGATGATGACTGTTGACCTACTGTAAGTTTCTCATAAGACATATTAGTATTGTGACGCTGTCAGCCATTTTTAAAGCAGGACTTGTGAGGAGCATTGCAGCCAGGCTCCCAACTGCAAGTGATGTCACAGAGTGGGCTGTGCCCTTTCGCTACCTCCTGTGATCAGTCAGAGACAAGCTATGTGTGCAGGGCAGCCCCCGCTACCACCACTTCTGCCGTCATTGTCGCAGGTCTCTCTGTCATCGTGAGAGGAAATCATATTCGATCTCCAGAGATTTCCAGGGGCTTCTAGTCTCGCGAAGTATCTGGAAGGACCAGCCACCCTGTAAAAGGCAGATCAGACGAGCCTGAGGGGTTCAGTTTGAACTCAGGGAGAGAGAGTGTTCAGATCTGTGAGCGACAGCGATGTGTAGTGAGTACTTCGGAGCACTGAAGTGCTGTTGTGAGTTAACTGACGGCGAATATGAATAGTGCAGCTGAGCGACGAGGGAAAGCAGTGCAGTGGAACGACGTGGGGCAGCAGTGCAAACTTTCGTGTGAGTGTGAACCTTGTACCACGTGCAGACATGTGGAACTGTGTGCGTACGCGCGTAAACTGTGAAGTGTGCGGTCACTATTGTAGTACAGTGAGTACAGCACACTTCTCTAGCGTTCTTGTGACGGTTCTAGAAAAGTGTCCGTCTAGTGTAATCGTTTTAACTTGAAGTGTCAGAGAAAATAACTTGCGAGGCTAAACATTGACAACAGTGACTAAATGACTGTGTGTCTTTGTGATTTTATAGTAATTAGTGTTAGTCAATAAATCTCGGAATAAACGCTACCAGTCCTGTATTTCTTTACCTGGTACCTACCCACCCCCAAGTTAAAATTTATTCATTTCAATTATCCCTTTTACATAGTAATTTCTCCTGTCGTAGTCAGGCTTACGTGCTGGTATTGACTCTAATGCATCCGCCATTAGAGGGGATACCTAGTTAAGACTAGGAACGGAAGCAGCAGATAATCAGTAGTGACCCCAGAAAATTTCTTGACAGTTAATATCAATTTATTTTTCAAGTTTTCTTTACAAACACTGCTGATACACTCTTCATGCCAACAACGCCTGTCCGCGCCTATTCGACGGATATGATTGCAGTGACCAGGCGATACCCACCAGGTAATAGAATTACAGAATTTGAAGAATAGGAATCCTGAAATAACCTAATTTGTACGGTTGATTGAAAATCAGAACACCCTCTCTTTGTTAATCGTGGTTTTTCAACGACCAAAGGTATCTGGACCACTGTGGAGGTGGAGTAGCGCTGGCGCTATTAAACACATTAGTATGCAGCTCAACAGGAGGGATAAATTACTTACTTCTAAGCAGTATTTAACGTTCAGCACCCATTAATGCGGATTACTGCCCCATATTTTTCCTTGTTGAAAACCGTAAAGCTGTCTTATTCCATTCTTACCTGCAGTGCCTGGAAACCATCACACTTGTCGCAACGTGTTTATATCATAAATGCCTTTCCTAATAATTGTCGTGTAAGAGTCACGAAGAAAAACTGTAGCTTTATTCCATAAAGGGCCACCTGTAATGGTCAGAAATGTCAAGGCCAAGTCGGACGCCATTGTAGAGGCGTCATCGTGCTCATATAGCACTGGCCGGACGTAAATTGGGCCGTTAAACGGTCTGGACTCGAACCCCCACCGCGATCGCTTTATGGCGACCTGTTGACAAGAGTGTCAGAGCTTAGCAGATGGACAGACAGATATACGCCGCAGATTTAAGGCTCTTGTTCTTTGAAGAAAAGATCTGCTCCATTAACAAAGTGATATATATTTTAATCTCTCCAGCTGTGATTTCCTTTGAAATTCCAGTACTTTCGTTTATTTTAATGTTGATAATAATTTCTTCTCTTGACTTCTGATTGTTCACAGTGATGTCATACTATCTTCAAGTACAAAAAATATTCTGGAATATAAATGTGAGACAGCTAGCGTATAACAAGAAATGAGCGAGCAGGGATGGAAATAGTTTGTAGACTGTTTATTACCATTCTGGAAAAAATATATATTTTATTGTTAATGCAAGTGAATTAAGACATTGATTGCTCTCATTCCAGAAAAAATAATTTAGTCCATCAACATATCTATTTAAGAATTCACATGAGTAAATGCAAGAATTTGTAAGTCGAGTGAGTAAACCGTAATTCTGTGAGGAAAAATACCAAACTGTACGAGTAGAATGAATAATATAGTGCCATTTATTTATTTATTTATTTATTTATTTATTTATTTATTTATTTATTTATTTATTTATTTATCTATTTATTTATTTAAGCAGGGCTGTGCGGTTGAGATTGAGGAGCGCTTGCCCTCTGAACCCAAGTTGGCGGGTTCGATCCCGGCTCACTCCGGTGGTGTTTGAAGGTACTCGGACACGCCAAGCTCGTGTCGGTAGGCAAAAGTTCGCCACCTCAGCGCCTCCAAAAACCGCGTAAGTAGCACTTGGGACGTAAAACAAATATTGTTATTTACAGTGTTGTATTTCTCTCTCTCTCTACGTTGACGACGTGGAGGAAAATGGCGGAGACTTTCCAAGTCCTATTCTTGTAATATCAGGTTGATTTTTCGAGACACTTGAGATATCTGTACCCTATGTTAAGTTTTGATTTACTCTCCTTGGATTGTGATTCATTTTCCAAATTCCTCTTTGATTTCTCTTACCGCCCGTTCTGTATATAAACACTCCTTTCTGGATTGCTACTTCTCTTTCATAGCTTTTAATTATCACTGCAGACTGTTTTTTGTTAAAATTGTACATACTCTTTCTTTCTGAGTATTAGATCCCAATCACTTTCAGAATTGCAAATAGCTGGGTTCAGTCAAAATGCACATAGCAACATTTTCAACATATCCCCAATACGATGTCTCTGCTGACATACAAGTAGATCGTAGATATTCTGCTCAGTTCTCTCATAAACACACAATCCATCCTGTGAGCTCGTTTTAGGGTTTTAAGCTTTTCCCATCATCATATCGAAAAGAAAAAAAAACCTTTCTTCAAGCAGTGTTGCCAAATCACGAACACAAAAACTATCTGAACTGTTTTAAAAATGTGACTAAGTTTACAGACTGAAATAACTTTTTAAAAAAAGGCTAAATGATATCAGCCAATTATTGATAAATATTGTCTCCTCATCTTGCAGAAGATTAGAGTAACAGTATTAGAAGCACCCGCGAAAGTGTATGCTGCTGTGGTGCCAATTATTTTAAATATAATTGTAGGGCGTTTGTATGAAGGGCAGCAGCTATTGGTTCTTCTGCTGCCAAACCGTACAAGTAGAATGGCACCTAATTCCTGTGTCATCATTCCCTCTAATGATTTTTATTTTACAGTATTAACCTGACCAAATACACTTCTACATCAGTATTTGAATATGGTAGTCTTAATAAAGAAAATTCCAAGACTACAAGTTTTTGATAAGAATTTATTTTCGCTATTATCTTCCTTAACCCGCAACTCTATTGTATTAACGTATTTTAATATTTAGTGCAAGTAATAATTTTTCCACTGGTTTTACAGTAAGTCTATATTATCAAAAACAACACCAAGGTCATGTGCGACATTAACAATTGAAGGTTTCAGTATTTTCAGGGTTTCAACAACAAAAACAACAACAATAACAACAACAAAATACTTGTAATTTGCGTAGTAGCCTATTTATATTGTATGGAAGGCGTGACCATATTTCATCGTTCATTTTTACAGTAGAATTTTTTCATCTTCGGCGTATGTTAGTTATGTTACTATGCCTATTTTCATTTAGATCCGACTCAAAATCAGAAGCAAGGTATGGTTTTTGGTCCAAATAACCTTCAAATGAAGAGGCTAATTGGTAAATTCTTGATGCAAGAATCAAACACACTTACTCAATGACTCTACTAATTGGTTTAGGGCCTTTGTTAACTTAGTTGGTTCAATATTCTCTTCCAGAGAAGCTTTATTGGTTTTTCCAAATTTACACAAAAATTGGTTTCAAATAAGGAAGACACAATACATTATGTGGGTCACTGTACATGCCAGAAATTATATGAGCAGTATAGCATTTTTCTATTTGATTCGACATGTCAAAATGTAATTTCATGCCCTGTGAAGAATGAAGAATACACCCACGGGATCCCCTTCCTATCGTAAGAGGTGACTAAAAAGGCCCCAGGGGCTCTCAACTTGGGAGCGTGGGTTGGCTACCACGGGGCCCTTAGCTGAGTCCTGAGATTACTTCCACTTACTTGTGCCAGGCTCCTCACCTTCCTCTATCCTGTCCGACCTCCCTTGGTCAACTCTTGTTCTTTACGACCCCGAAGGTATTAGAGCATTCGAAGCCCAGGGAGACTTTCCTTTTCACGCCCTTCGTGGCCCTTGCCTTTCTTCGTCCGTTACTTCACTTTTCGAAGTGATGGATCCCTTCTTTTTTTCTTATTTTTTCGTATGTCTATCCCTTGTGGGTGGGGGATGTAGACGAAAAATACACCCACGGTATATCCTGCCTGTCGTAAGAGGCGACTGAATGGGCGACCAAGGGATGATTGTTGTATTAGAACCATGAGATTATTACCTGCGATTAGTACCATCACGCGGGGAACACCATGGAACGCCTTTCTTGTGAGTAGTACCACAATGTTAGATACACAATAGGTTTGTAATTAGTAGCAACAGAAGGTGAGTCTATATGTTTTTTTCCAGTACCCGTGATAAGTCCCATTGTGGGAAACACCACGGGTCTGGGCATTGCCTTTGATTAGTACCACTATATCAGCGACACTGTGGGTCTCCGTTGCCTGTGATTAGTACCCACTATATGATGAACACCGCGGGAATACCGGTGACCGTGATTAGTACACCTAGGTGAGGAACACCAAGAGTTTGCGTTGCCTATAAGTGGCACCATTATGTGAGAAACACCATAGGTCTGCGTTACCTGTACGAAATACAATACTTGTGAGTAGTACCATAATGTATGGAACACCGTGAGTCTACGCTACTTTTGATTAGTACCGTAACATGACAAACAGCATGGTTCTACTTTATTAGCGATAAGTACCAATATGAGGGGCCATTGACCTAAATTTTGAACGCCTTTAGACAACAAGCATCCTCAATTCAGGATTGTACATTAGAAGCAGTCCCTTGGTCAGTAATACTATTATTTACGATAGTTTTTGGATCGGATCCACTGATTATTTTAAGTTCATATCTATCCATTCATTCTTCATCATCACGTTTTTTATTCTGGTCAGTGGATGATTTGGAACTTTTAAACTGTCATTACATTTCGTCTCATTACGTACCATTAGGAGCTGATGACCTAGATGTTAGGCCCATTTAAACAAAAACATCATCGTCATCATCAAATGTAATTTCAGTTCGTTGTACTGATTTAAAATGCGACTAAGAGCGGGTTCTACAGATATCCAGCGAGTAATGCTGTTCATTAGGGAAATCTTTAGTAGTTCATTGCCACAATTTATTATTTAATGTATGTAGTTTGCCTTGTAGTTGAGTATAAAAAGGGCCGATGTCCTTCGACGTTAGGCCCCTTTAAACAACAAGCATCATCATCACAATTTGAGTATGAAAACTAGTTGTAAGCTTCTTTGATTAAATCTAAATTATTTTGTAATGTCGCCTCATAAGGGTAGTTTCCTGCAAGCTGGACAGAATGGAACACATATCGTAACAAAACTATGCAAGGATTCTGCAACTTTTCTTTGAGTTGAGGAAACACTCCGTTATTTACCCCCAACATAACATTACTATTATCTGTCCCTAGACCAATCAAGCTATCAGAGTTCAAATTTCCTTCAGAGAGCAGACGTGGTATGTTCTTCACTGTTCTATCAGCGCCCCCACGTTCTAGTTCCACGATGCCGAGGGATGTGGATACCCCTTTACTGAGACCGTGAATGAAATAACGCACACCAACGGCCAAAAGATCTATAACAGGTTTTCCTGTTGCCACAACTATTATCAGACTATATATTTTATTTCCTATATCCGGAGTCAGTTATTGAATAAAATTAGGTGCCAACACAGTGTCAATAATTTCTGTGCACTTAGTGCGATGAAAAGAAATGTCGTATGGCTTTCAGTGCCGCGATATCCCAGGAAGGGTTCGGCTCGCCAGGCGCAGGTCTTTCTATTTGACACCCGTAGGTGACCTGCGCGTCGTGATGAGGATGAAATGAAGATGACAACACACAAACCCAACCTCCTTGCCATTGGAATTAACCAATTCAGGTTAAAATCCCCGACCCAGCCGGGAATCGAACCCGGGACCCTCTGAACTGAAGGCCAGTACGCTGACCGTTCAGCCAACGAGTCGGACAACTTAGTGCGATACAAACGAATGTCAGAAAATGTATTGTACGAAAAAGCACATTTGCAGAGTTCTGATTAGTGGTCACTTGTGAGTGGAGTACAATGTTCTGACACAAACATTTCTCTTTTACCTTCTGCCTCACTTTCGCCTAATGAGATTGTAGTGTGGAAGTCTGTTGTTCGCTGACGCTCTATCAAAGGTTATCGCGTAGTGCATGTGATCTTTGATTTCATTTCACATTTGCAATATAAAATTTATCCATGAACCGTAAAGAAAAGTATTAAAATAGAAGAAAGTTCACATTTCTTACGTAAAGGAAATTTATAGTTAAAAATATTTTGTAACCAATTACTTGTAAATCTAGCTATAAAATGGCTGAATTGGCAACACAGCTTACCATAGTGAGTAGAGAAGTCGTTTTGATTCAGTAGAATTGTTATCATCACCAAATAAGTTGCATCCCTTCAACTGCTATAGGATTTCAGACACAACAGATTACCGGAGCTTTATCGTGAATACGGATTATTTAATCTGAAACTAAATCACATCCCAGTTTTCATCAAGTCTTTACAAATACCAATCGACTAGGCTGGAATTCCACAACGCAACCTTGAGCACAGAAGACGATCGCCTATGTAGCCACTGAGTGCTTTATTCGCGTCTAAAACTGGATAAACATATACATACATACATACATACATACATACATACATACATACATACATACATACATACATACATACATACATTTAGGTAGATCTCTGGTCATATATATCCGGGAGATAGTTGGTTCGAACCTCACTGCCGGCAGAACTGAAGATGGTTTACCGTGGTTTCCCATTTTCACACCAGGCACAGCCGCTTCTTTCCCACTCCTAGCCCTTTCCTATCCCATCGTCACGATAAAACCTGTCTGTGTCGGTGCGACGTAAAGCAACTTATATTGTTATTATTATTATTATTATTATTATTATTATTATTATTATTATTATTATTATTATTATTATGCGCGAATGGTCCCTTTCGGAATACACGAAGCATTATTTATGTTTTCGTTCGCGGAGGATCCACGATGCTTTCATCTGTTGACTGAAGATCATCTTCCTTTTTTCCGTCCACTTGGTACTTGCTCTTGTTGGTACTTCATTCTCGGTAGTACCTTCCCACTTCTCAATTTTCATTCTATATATATTTCGATTCAAAATTTCTTCAGGTTGAATTTGTGCGTTCTTCATGTCAGCTTTTGCTTGTTGTATCCAAGGAAAATTCTTTAGTTTATCAACTCTTTCAAGAACGTGGGGGGGGGGGGGGGGGAGGGTTAGTCTGGTTTCTCGAAGCCTCTTAACATGTCCATAAAGTTTTAGCCTTCTTTTCCTGAGGTCTGCCGCAATAGTAGATGATTTTTCTGTGGATTTCCGGGTTTGGAGGCAGTACCCTTCTCCCGTGTGTCTTAGTCCTAAAATTTTCTTCATCATTTTTCGCTCTTCTTTTGGGATATTTCCAGCTCGCCCTTTCTATGAAGCGTTAGAGTTTCCCCTGTATATAAAACCTTAGATTTGATTACAGTATTGTAATGTTTAATATTAACGTGGAGAGACATACATTTTTGTTGTAGTTTTCTCTTCCTCTCACATAAGCTCTTCTGAGTTTTTGGGCACGGTTTTTTTGGACTATTTTCTCTTGTCCGGTTGGTTCGAGGATTTCGCCCAGGTATTCGAAGTGAGGGACTCTGTTGATTTGTCCGTATTTTGTATTGAGACTATGGATGTCTAGTTTTGCACGGAAAAATTCAGTTTTCTGGAAGGAGATATGAAGTCCGAACTTTCTGGCACATTCTTGGAGAATTTCAACTTGCTTTATTGCTGTGACTTCATCGCTGGACAAAAGGGCCAGGTCATCCGCGAAGGTTAAGCATGGAATTTCAAGGTTGTTGTTTTGTGTCCCAGTGTTTACTGGGTTCCAGCTATTTTGTGCTTTCAGTTCTTTTTCCCATTCCCTCATCACCTTACCTAGGACTAGGTTGAAGAGGAGAGGTGACAGTCCATCCAGTTTTTATCAGGAATTCGTCTGAGATTTCTCCCATGAATTTCACTCTTGACTTAGCGTCTGTGAGGGTCTGTTTGGTCAAGTTTAGCGTTTTGGAGTCTAGTCCCTGTTCTTTCAGAATGCTGAACAGAGATTGACGATCAATTGAATCATAAGCCATCTTGAAATCTACGAAGGTACAGATGATTGGAAGGTTTCTGAGGGCCCTGAATTTTAGAGCGGTTTTGAGGTTGAAGATCTGTTCAGTGCACGATCTGTGAGGGCGGAACCCAGCTTGATATTCACCAATCTTATGCTCTAGTTGTTCTTGTATTCTTTTCAACAGGCATGCAGAGAAAATTTTGTAGCCGACTTCAAGGAGGGAGATTCCCCTGTAGTTGCTGACATCAGTTTTGTCTCCTCTTTTGTGAAGTGGGTGAATCAAGGCACATTTCTAATCTTCTGGCAGTTTTTCGTTTTTCCAGATTTTATGTATGATTTATGTAAGTTCCTTGAGTGAATTTGGACCAAGATTCTTAAGGAATTCTGCAACAATTCCGTCTCTTCCTGAGGTTCTGTTGTTCTTTAGTCGTTTAATGTGGCTCTGAATTTTTTCCTGGTTTGGTGGAGGTGATTCTGGGTGAATGAAACTGGACGCTTCTTCAAGAAATCCTTCAGTGGGTTCGGGGCAGTTAAGATGTTCTGAGAAGTACCGTGCAAGTTTTTGGCAGTTTTCTTTATTAGCGCCAATTTTCCGTCTTGTTTCTTGAAACATAAGTTCTGTGGAATGTATCCTTGGATTTTTGCTGTGAATGTTCTGTAGAAATCCCTTGTGTTGTGGTTTCTATAGTTTTCTTCAATTGAGTCCAGTTGTTCTTCCAGGTGATTTCTTTTATCCTGCTTGATGGTTTTGGATACTCGTTTTCTGGTCTCATAAAATTCTCGTTGAGTTTTCTGGGATTTTCTACTGTTGTATTTCTGAAACGCAGATTTTCTTATTTCTAGGGCTTGGTTGCATGTTGAGTTCCACCAGGGGTATTTTGTATTCCTTTTTAAGGGTACCATTTCTAGTGCCTTCTGTATGATTTTGGTGTGAAATTCTTCCCATGTTTTCGCTGGTTGATTTTCCCATGCTTCTTTTAGATCCGTAACAGGAAACCTTTATATGTCAAATTTCTGTTGTTGGATTTTTCTTGGGGTGGTATTTTCTTGTAGTAAATTTTACTTTAACTCTTGTGAGATAGTGATCAGAGTCGATGTTTGCTCCTCTTTTCACTTGTACATCATGTACCTCTTTCCGTTTTTTTTTTTTTTGTTTTTGTTTATTTTTTTTGTTATTTGCTTTACGTCGCACCGACACAGATAGGTCTTATGGCGACGATGGGACAGGGAAGGGCTAGGAGTGGGAAGGAAGCGGCCGTGGCCTTAATTAAGGTACAGCCCCAGCATTTGCCTGGTGTGAAAATGGGAAACCACGGAAAACCATCTTCAAGGCTGCCGACAGTGGGGTTCGAACCCACGATCTCCCGAATACTGGATACTGGCCGCAATTAAGCGACTGCAGCTATCGAGCTCGGTACCTCTTTCCGTAGCGGATATGAGATTGCTACATAATCAATCTGAAATTCGTCAATGGATTCAATGGGGGACCTCCAGGTTTCTTGTTTCTAGGGCTGCTTCCTGGGGGATGTGGACATGATTTTAAGGTTGCACTGTTGACATAGTTCAATGAGCCTTGAACCATTTTCGTTGGTAAATTTGTGTGCCGGGTAGAGTCCAACAGTTTTCCTGTGTTCCTTTTCTCGGCCAATTTGTGCATTGAAATCGCCTAAGAGGATTTTGATGTCATCCTTTGGAATTTTTGACATTACCTTTTCAAGTTTGTTCCAAACTTTGTCCACGTTTTGGGGATTCTTCTTGTTGTTTATATTTGTAGGGGAGTGTGCATTTATTAATGTATATTTTTATTGGTACACTGAATCCTCATGGTCATAAGGCGATTGTTGATGGATTTAACTTCTTGGATCGAGTTCAGTATACTTTTATGAACTACGAAGCTCATACCAGATAAAGGAGTCCTATTTAGAATCTATTGGTCTGTTTTACTTTTGAATATACGGCAATTTCCATAATCCAAGGTGGCATCATCAGTAAATCGAGTTTCCTGCAGGGCAAGGATAAGAAATTTTTGCCGATCAAGTTCTGTGACTAAATTTATTAATTTTCCTGGTTGTATCAATGTATGTGGGGGGTTTGTGAGATAGTTTACCAGAGAGCCCCGACTCTCTCCCATGTTTTCGTGGTTGTCCAGGCTCCCCAGAATCCGAAAGCCTGGTTGCCGTCTCAATACGACAGGTGGATTGGGTACCACCTGGGGTAATGTTGTTACTAAGCTCACGAATCATGTTTGGCTTGTAATAGGAGATCCAGCAGTGCTGGGTGCTTAGAACCAGGGACTGTTAGTTCCTGGAGCTTGGTATTGCCGCTGCACCCACAAGGTGTCAGACGCGGACCAGGAAGCCGGTGGATGCCACTCAGACGTACCTCGATTTTAATTAATATAATATAATATAATATAATATAATATAATATAATATAATATAATATAATATAATATAATATAATATAATATAATATAATATAATATAGTATCATATAATATAATATAATAATAATAATAATAATAATAATAATAATAATAATAATAATAAGTGATCATAAAGGCTATAGTGTACTTACCGGAAAAATATTATTAAATACACAACAATAAGTTACCCAGCATAGTTTTTCTATTAACTGACAGTGTAAAAGGGATCATCTAAATAGACACTCAGGCTGTCTAGACGGCATCTATATTATTGAACTTAGATAGATAGATAGATAGATAGATAGATAGATAGATAGATAGATAGATAGATAGATAGATAGATAGATAGATAGATATGGTTTATTTTAACTGGAAAAGTTAGGGACACGTGTCCCTGTCTCACACTTAATCAGTGAAATACATAAATAACATAAAATAAAAATATTAAAGTCCTGAATAAATGAAAAAAGGACTGAAATTACTAGGCTACTCTCCTATCGTACTGTACATAAAATATTTATTATAATGCCCAATATAAGTTAACATTTTGCTTCCTAAGTACAATGATATCATAACAGCGAAGAAATTAACATACAACGAATTACAATTAATAATAATAATAATAATAATAATAATAATAATAATAATAATAATAATAATAATAATAATAATAACTTAAGTGGTATTCTCAAAATAAGTTAAATTCAAGAGTAGACTGTCTTTTATAGACAAAAATTTCGTGGTGGTGGTGGTGGTGGTGGTGGTGGTGGTGGTGGTGGTGTTTACTGCTTTAACAAATAGTACAACTGGGCGGGCAGTCATCCTCTCTTAATCAGAAGGAAATTAATTAAGGTATCGGTAAAAGGAAACGGACAGGCCTCCCAAAACTAATACTGTAGAGATCGGGGAAGAACAAGAGTTGACTCAGGGAGAACGAATGGGAAAGATGATCATGAGGAGCTTGGCACAAGTGGAAGGAATACCATGCTCAGCTACGGGAACAGTGATCACGAACCCACGCTCTCAAGCTGAGATCCCATGGTCCCCACTTTTAGCCACCTTTTACGACGGGTAGGGGATACCGTGTACATATTCTATCACCCCCATCCAGTGCGGATGGAAAACAGTTGTATTTTAGAGAAAAAAAACCTAAATTTTTTACATGATTAAATTAACTGCCCTGTTTTTCGAGTGTTAAAAGTAGGCAACAAAACTGACAACTTAAATAAAAGCAACAACCCTTGGAATAATATATTTTGTTTCATTTTCAATACTTACAAAGTGTGTCTTTAACAAAACATTTCTGTAGATGGTTCGTACAGCTTCCCTAATGCTAATAATACGTTACTTCTTCTCCTACTTAATCTGTTTACCCTTCAGGATTGTTTTCTTCAACGAGGGATCCCACCTCTACCGCCTCAAGGTCAGTGTCCTGGAGCGTGAGATATTGGGTCGGGGATACAACTGGGAAGGATGACTAGTATCTCGCCCAGGCGGCCACACCTGCTGTGCCGAACAGGGGCCTTGCGTGGGGGAGATGGGAAGATTGGAAGGGATAGACATGGAAGAGGGAAGGAAGCGGCCGTGGCTTTAAGTTAGGTACCATCCTGGCATTTGCCTGGAGGATGAGTGGGAAACTACGGAAAACCACTGCCAGGATGGTTGAGGTGGGAATCGAACCCACCTCTACTTAGGTGACCTCCCGAGGCTGAGCGGAACACGTTCCAGCCCTCGTACCACCTTTCAATTTCGTGGCAGGGCAGGGAATCGAACCCGGGCCTCCGGGGGTGGCAGCTAATCACACTAACCACTACACCACAGAGGCGGACAATAATACGTTATTATTTAGGCGATACAGCAGATTACAGCTCTTTTTTTTAAGGTGGACCGCTACTAAAATATTGGCCAAAATGGCCCAGAAACCGTGAAAATAAGGCTTTGGTGCAAGCAGATACTCGAAATATTGGAGCTCGTGATAATATCCTTCCCTTTTTCTTACGTGTGTGGTCATCTTTAAATGTTCCGCGGAGAATTTTAAATCGTAAGTACTGTTTCGAAAGTTTTCAGTGTTAGTGATACTATTAAGCTTATAATCTAGATAATTGTACAGTATTCTAATAATCTTCATTCGAGAATGTATAATTCTGAATCAGGAATTAATGTTAATGCAGAGCTTTCCTTCATTTTAAATTGCACGAGACATATTATTTTCAGAATTCTCCTTGCGCAACAGTTTAATCTGATGTCCGGATCCATGGCTAAATGGTTGGTGTGCTGGCCTTTGGTCACAGGGGTCCCGGGTTCGATTCCCGGCAGGGTCGGGAATTTTAATCTTAATTGGTTAATTTCGCTGGCACGGGGTCAGGATGTATGTGTCGTCTTCATCATCATTTCATCCTCATCACGACGCGCAGGTCACCTACGGGGGTCAAATCAAAAGATCTGCATCTGGCGAGCCGAACATGTCCTCGGACACTACCGGCACTAAAAGCCATACGTCATTATTATTAGTTTAATCTGATATCCTACAAATTTGCACACATGTGCACACATATGCACTCGTATAATATTCATCATTTGTTGTACTCGTTATAATATTTCGTAACGTTCACAGAAACTTTTTGTGTTAAATTGTGAATTAATCCATTTTTGTGGATGCAATGAATATTATTGATAAAATGCTGTTAAATATAAATATTGCACTCAATATATATCTATAATATCGAATTCTATTTCTTTAATTCTCTCAGTTACAAAGGTATAAATATAATTTGTTGCATCTGGAGCATTTTTGAAATGGACCTATTTTCTTTTACAGTATTCCATAATTCCGAAAATTTAATCTAGAAATATGCAAAATGTTGTAGTTGTTTCAGCTAAATCTATATTAAACAACTCCTAAAATTTAGTATAAATATAACTAAAATTGTAGAAAGTATACATTTAAGTAGATACTCCCCTTAAGGACATGATACCACCGAGTAATGAGGCTATCTCCTTATTTGATCATCAGGACAAGAATGTCGAAGAATTTGTCTCATATTTCGGTAGAGGTTAATAGTTTTCTCACCTACTGACGTGAGTTATGAGCTCACGTCAGTGTCCGATTGAGACGCTGCCCCAGCGCCCTCTGGCCCCCATTGTCTCTCGCTCTGAACCATTAACAACAGCATGACCTCAAGACGTTCTCCGCTGATACGCCAGCATATTTCATTGTCAAAGCGTCACATCGGGCGAGTACATCATGGACCAGAAAGCTCGATTAACTCATAACATGGGTACTCTGGTATCAATGAGATTCCAACTTCCTGATTGTACGTCTGTCCGAGTATGGCCTATGAAATTAATCACTATATGCAGACCACTTACAAGGAAACGCTTTCAGTCTCGACCTATCTTTTAGAACAGCGTTATTTACTAAGGTACGAAAAGTTAAGCCGTGTCATAATCCGCAGGATTGGGACGAGTATCTGTCCCACTTTGTATAGGAGCTAGAAATGTTATGTTTTATCCACTCAGATGTGTTTCCGTATAACCTCTACAGTTAGCTTCCTATACTGTAGCACAGTGGCTTATCAATAAAGCAGGAATGCACAAACTATGGTCTCGCTCCAGGTACGGCCCTTCATCATTTTCAGTACAGCCAGCAGGCAATAGTTTACTCATGTCATAATATTTTCCTGGTATCCTCCGTGGCTCAGGCAGCAGCACGCCAGCCTCTCACCGCTGGGTTCCGTGGTTCAAATCCCGGTTAGTCCACGTGAGATTTGTGCTGGACAAAGGGGATGTGGGACAGGTTTTTCTCCGGGTACTCCGGGTTTTTCCTGTCATATTTCATTCCAGCAACACTCTCCAATATTTCATTTCATCTGTCAGTCATTAATCATTGCCCCAGGGACGTGCGAGAGGCTTCGGCAGCCGGCACAAGTCCTATCCTCGCCGCTACATGGTGGCTTCATTCATACCATTCCTGACCCGATTGAATGACTGGATAGAGGCTGTAGATTTTCATTTTTCATTTTCATAATATTTTCATGCTGGGCTGAGTGGTTAAGACGGTTGAAGCTCAGTTCGGTGGTATTTGAAGGTGCTCAAATACGTCGGCTTTGTGTCGGTAGGTTTACTGGCATGTAAAAGAACTCCTGAGGAACGAAATTCGGGCACATCGTCGTTTCCGAAAAACGTCGAAAGAAGTTAGTGGGACGTAAAAACAATAACATTTTTAATATTTTCCTTCATTTTCACATACCACATCGCACTACGTACCACCATACAAGCAGATAGTTGTGGTGTTTTACTATTTTATTTTCGCTAGTGGTTTAACGTCGTGACGCGAGGATGGAATTGGGAAGGTAGCTGACGTGGCTTTAATTAAGTTATATCCCCAGCATTTGCCTGATGTGAAACTGGTAAAGCGCGGGAAACCATCTCAAGGGCTTCCGTTGGTGGGATTTGAATACACCATCTCCCGAATGCAAGCTCACAGCCACGCGAATACAATTCCGCTACCAACTCACTCGATACACAAACAGGAATCAGTTGAATGATACCTTCCCACATACGTTTGCGCCAGGAAGGGCATTCGGCCACGAAACTGGGTCAAGACTACAGGTGACATAGATCGCACGCACGACACCATCAGAGAATGAGACAAGCACCAGTAAAAACAGAAATAAATATTACCTTTCTTCGCCTGTAGTTCACGACATAGGAACGTGAATTTCTTTCCATGAGGCCCTTACTGATAATTTTCATTTACTTGTGCCTGGCTCCTCACGTTCTCTTCTACCCGATCTCCATTGGTTGGCGTTTAGTCTTTTCAAACCTTGATTTTAGTAGGTATACGAGGTAAAGGAATTCTTACTTTTTTCGTCGTCATTCTTTCAGTTCTTTCCCGAAATCTTAATGTCTTGCAGAATAGGATTTCTTCTCAGGTTAGTGTTAAGAGGAAGTATTAATATCGTTGTTATTTCACCCCTAAACCCGTTTTCGTCACTACCACCACCACCACCACCACCCTATTTTCGTGTGCAAACACGGCCGAGTCTTGATAAGCATTATCTCTCTCTTCGGAACAACATGATGGTAATACAGTTATACATCAATTTGCCATAGTTAGGATATGACAAGGAACTCGGCAAAAAGGTCTTACAGTGTCAACCTAATTAGATGTTAAATCTCTTCGGTAAATCATATTATACTTCAGAACATAAACTTTCCTTGACGAAGACGACAATAATTCGAGGTTAAGATGTAACTTTGGGTAAATTATTATTATTTTTTTTTGCTAGTTGTTTTACGTCGTACCGACACAGATAGGTCTTACGGCGACGATGGGACAGGAAAGGGCTAGGAGTGGGAAGGAAGCGGCCGTGGCCTTAATTAAGGTACAGCCCCAACATTTGCCTGGTGTGAAAATGGGAAACCACGGAAAACCATATTCAGGGCTGCCGACAGTGGGGTTCGAACCTACTATCTCCCGAATACTGGATACTGGCCGCACTTAAGCGACTGCAGCTATCGAGCTCGGTATTATTATTATTATTATTATTATTATTATTATTAGTAGTAGTAGTAGTAGTAGTAGTAGTAGTAGTAGTAGTAGTAGTAGTGGTATATCAAAGACGCTACATGTTGTGTTGCAATGACTACATCGATAGATTTAGATGGTTTATAACATGACACCCTTTGTAACCCATAACACATACTACTACATTTGAATCGGTCGTTGTTATAAAACACTAAGTCAATTTCTGACAAACATGACATTGTATGAAGAAATACTCATCTGGTCATATTACAAGGAAACAAGTCATCCCATTTTTCTAATAGCAAAACAAACAGCTGAATGAAATGTTAAATTTTAAAGAGAATGGAGTCATTGACTTTTATTACCTTCCGTATTTTAAATGCTCATTGTTAAACAAAAATACAGTAATAGGCAAAACTATAAATGTCTTCATTTGTCATCAAATTAACCTCCTAATTATCATTAAACATGCGATTCATGTTAAGGAAGTATATTTTTCAATTTCGAGAAGAATAAAAAGAAACAAGCACATCTTTCTGGAACAGAAGTATCATGACGAGCAAAGCTTACACAGCACAGCAATGAACTTTTACAATTAAGCTATTTTTCAACAGTCTAGATACAAAGAAAATGACTTTGTGTCTTTTAACAATTACCTGTTCTTTTATACTTAGCATGTTCGGTGAATCACATCTCAGGCCTCATCATTGGATTAGAATTGCTGAATGGATTAGGAAATGAGTCTGAGATTTCCAGGTTATAGTGTCATCTTTTTAAAAGCCCATTCCCATTGCTAACAGTATTACGCAAGTCTATGTGTCGGAATCTTGTTGTGCATTCCAAAACTCTAAACAAGGTATTATTATTGTTATTATTATTATTATTGTTATTATTATTATTATTATTAATATTATTATTAAAGCCTTGGGAACATGTCAATTTCGACGTTTCATTTTAGCCTACAAAATGACAAACAAACCGGACCTACAAAATTAGGCACTCTAGTGCAGAGTTCTAATTAGGTCTAATTTAGCCTGGTCAACACCGAAAAGTCATCAGAAAGCATGTGCCAATGTCATACTTTGTATGGTATCGAGTGCTGAATGGAATCACTTCTACCCTCCAAAACACCAAAACTACCTCTCCCGGGTTTAAATCCATGATTTTTGAATTCATGAATTCACCGCTAATCCAGAGAATAATAATAATAATAATAATAATAATAATAATAATAATAATAATAATAATAATAATAATAATAATAAAGTTAAGGGTTTTAGTAGACATAATGGTGTTGGATATTCGTGCTGTAGAAGTTCCTGTACTTGTCTGAAGCCAGTGACACGGATTTGTTGCATTTAAATATTACTGATCGCAGACGAGGCTGAACCCTCTATATTGGGTATACAAGAAAATTACTAACCAACTGCACCACTAAGGTCAAAAGTGTTTCTCATGGATATTTATTCACCAGCCTACTGTAGAAAGTTCCTTATCTTCATAAACTTATGTGTTTGTTTGACTAGGTTTGAGTTTTCGGTGATATAGTCTTTCTACATTCATACTGTGCTTGTAACTCTATTATTAGTCATTATCATTTCTATAGTTATGGGATGTTATTTGGGAAGAAACCTAACAGAATTTAGGACCTGTTGGTAAATACAAACTGGAACTGGTGGAATATATCAAGAAGTTTGGTTTGGAATATTCTCCAAGCAAAGTACAGTATGCAGTAAAACAAGCAGCACGGAAATTACTCTGAACATCGAAATCAAGGTGATGACGGCAACACTTATCTAACGGCATTGGTACAGCATGTGTTCAAAATGCATATTCTCACACCTCACGCATTATTTATAACGGGCCCATAGATAGTCGAACTTGTTGATGAACACAGATTGCCACAAGGACAAAAAAATCGGGAACGTTCCTAGGTGGGTCATCTGATCGGCAAACGAATTCTTTCTACACGGCCCGAATTACAAGATAAGGCACAGTCGTCACCTTGCATGTTATAATGACGTAGCTTGATATTCAGAGCATGTTTGTAGTTTCAGTACTGTTTTTTTATATATATTTTACTGAGTACTGCAGTGAAGGAAGTGAGATCGAATCACCGAGCGAGTTTGCTGCGCAGTTTGGGTCCCATAGCTATGAGCTTACATTGGGGAGATGTTGCTTTCGAATCCCACCGTCGACGACCTGACGGTGGTTTTCTGTGTTTTCCGCTTTCACACCCACCAATGTTGAGGCTGTATCTTAATTAAATCCATGGATGCTAACTTCCCAGTCTCAGAAGGAGAAGAATTAAGGGGTACAACCATCTACTCGCTTTCCATTCATCCTTAATTCGTGGGAGATACATTTTACAATTACAGCAAGTTCTACGGTAGTTTTTAAGGAGGAGATAAATTCATAGACGAAACATTCCTTATATCGCTCTGTTTTCTTACCAATTTCTGCTACTGTATAGGGCAGGGAAGGCGAATGGACTCGGAATATCTCTCATGAGCTAGAGGCAACAGGAGTGAAATTATCGAGAAAGATTTCTGACGGAAGCAAGTGGAAACGTTGACAGGAGGGCATTCACAGCGATGAAATAAAGAGGGCGGGATGGTTATGTGGAGTGGGTGGAGAAGATTTAGGAGGAACGGGAACTATAAAACCAATGGAGCGATAGTGACATACTTTTATTAATTTCAAAGTTTGGAATACGGAAGCAGTTCAAGCCACGGAATTAATTGCAATGGTAGGCGACATCCTTCAGTGACATCGGGTGTGGATTTTCAAGTTATGTGTTTGTGGTACGTGATTTGAGGTACGGTGAGCGTGACTACTATATAACCAGTCACGATAAACTAGAGGCTTGCTTGTTTTCTTGTTATTAGAGTAGATAAGGGGTGGCGCTTAGTTCATTTATAGAGGCATGCAGATATAAGTAAAGAAAAGAATAATAATGTTAAGAATATATTATTTATATAAATTTTATTATCATGATTATTGCTAATAATTTATCATTCCTTGTGGTGTTACATAGTGCATTTATGGGATATTTTGAAATAATTAAAATATTGAACAAAATGAAATGGCGTATGGGTTTTAGTGCCGGAAGTATCCGAGTACAAGTTCGGCTCGCCAGATGCAAGTCTTTTGATTTGACGCGCGTAGGCGACCTGCGCCTCGTGATGAGGATAAAATGATGAAAACGATACATACACACAGTCCCCGTGCTAGCGAAATTAACCAATTATGGTTAACATTCCCGACCCTGCCGGGAATAGAACCCGGGCCCCTGTGACCAAAGGCCAGCACGCTAACCATTTAGCCATGGAGAAATTATATTAAGATGGGAGAAGTATGCTTGTGTAGAAAATAAGTTTTAACTCTGCCACATTTTGTTATGAACATTGTACTCAGTAAGAGAACATTTTGAATGGGCATGTAGACCTGCTAATTACTGAGCTGATTTGGAGGAGTGGCGCGCTGTGACGTCACGAGTGAGGGTGGCCCGCCGCAGGGGGTACCTAATGCATCGCTAATGAGACATGTGTCTTCAAGGGTGACATTTAATTAAGCCTCTTTTGTATACGCCGCCACGTTAAATAACCCGGATGTGGAACGGCCAGCTAACCCTTAGCTGGAGGTCAAGTATTTGTACTGGAGCAATTACCGCGGGTTGGCCTTTAGCGCAGTTCTCAACCCGCTTTACAATATAATAATAATAATAATAATAATAATAATAATAATAATAATAATAATAATAATAATAATAATAATAATAATAATAATAATAATAATAATAATAATAATAATAATAATAATAATAATAATAATAATAATAATAATAATGTACCCTGCTGATATTTCAATTATTCTGCTTATAATAAATATAATCGAGTATTTATTCTTCATGATATCCTAGACGTCCGCCTCTGTGGTGTAGTGATTAGTGTGAATAGCTGCCACCCTCGGAGGCCCGGGTTCGATTCGCGGCTCTGCCAGGAAATTTTAAAAGTGGTAAGAGGGCTGGAACATGGTCTACTCTGCCTCGAGTGGTCAACTGAGTTGAGGGGAGGGGGTTCGATTCCCACCTCAGCCATCCTGGAAGTGGTTTTCCTTATTTCCCACTTTTCTTCCAGGCAAATGCCGGGATGATACCTAACTGAAGGCCACGATCAATTTCTTCCCTCTCCATTCTCCATCACTTCCGATCTTCGCATCTTCCCACTAGCATAGCAGGTGAGGCCGCCTGGGCAAGGTACTGGTCCTCCTCCCTAGTTGTATCCCATGACCCAGAGTCCCACGCTCCAGGACACTGCCCTTGAAGCGGTAGAGGAGGGATCCCTCGCTGAGTCCGAGGGAAAACCAACCTTGGAAGGTAAACGGATTAAGAAGGAAGAAGAAAGACATCGTTGACGAACGTTGACGAAAGTAGATTTGTGTTGCATCGATTATTTGTAGATATTAGTGGCCTGCTGTCAGTCCCGTGGTGTTGGGATAGCATGCCAACCTCTCACCTGGAGGTCTCTCGTTCGATTCGCGGGCAGTTTAGGGATTTCAATTTTGGAGAGGGTGCTGAGACGGGATTCATATGATAGGCTGCAGACCGGTTACAAAAGCCAGGTTATACGGCTGAGGATGTAGTCACGCTAACCACGTGACACTTCAATAGCTGCAGGCCTTGTGACTGGACAGCAGTCTTGTTATAAGGCCAAAGCCACTAAAATGGGCTGTATGCATCACGGATTGTTTTTACTAGCCTGCTAGTGTTGCAAACAAGGGGATGAGGATGAAGCTGATGGTAAATGCAACCTGAGAAAAGTAACGGAGAATAGTGAACTTTGGCGTACCCCTCAGTTATGATATGAAGGTTTGGACCTTTGCAATACACCTTTCGTCATCCCTTTGTTCATGCTTGTAAACAGTCATGCCTAAATCACAGAAATAATGCACACTTCTCTGTAAATGATTACAGTTTTCTGCTCTATTAACTGTTTCTTTCATTTCAGTTGTAAACTGTTTCCTTGTGTGTGAAATATCTTCCGTTCCAGGTAACTGACCTTGAAACTGTGTAGTTGTAATTGTAGTTTTCACATCGCTTGCATCTGAATGCCACACATAACCGGTCATGGCTGAAAATATCCCTAAAATTTTTCTTATTAATTTCATCATCAGTCCGACTGGCGTCGCGCAACGTTGTAACGAGAACCAAACGGGAATATGTATCACCTATTCAAATCTGTATTTTTTTTTCATTTCAAGAAGTCATCAATTTGCCTAAATTGGTGATTTCTTCGCAAAATACTACGGCATGACCGTTACATTTCGGGAACCATCTACCAGGGAATACCGTGAAACAGAAGTGCATCTCCGAAAATCTTTATCATTCAAATTAAGAAAAAGATAAAAATAAAAAGGCAGTTAACTTTGCGTCCTTCTTTTTGAATCACCACTAACAAAGCACAGGATTCGAGTTTTGAAAAAAATAGGTATTTACTTGTTTCGACAGCAATTTAAGTAATTCTCACAATTTTTACATCTGCATAACATTGTCCCTAAGGACAGTAACTATCATGTTAGGCTTAGAGATTTCTAATGGTATTCCTCATGAAGGATTGAAATCAATATTTACATTGTCAAATTGCCGACTAAAAAATCAAATTTCGACTGTTTCCCCTCCCCATACCTACCATGTCATTGTTTTCGATTGTGATCCATTTTATTATACGAATATAAGACGCTATGTGCTCTATCTTTAAGACATTGTAACCACCTGCATATGACTTTTGCTTTCAGAGCTACTAATCGCAAATCTAATCACATACCCTAAAATCGTCACGTTCGAAGCCCCTGAATGTCTTCTTTTCTCTCATGCCCCATATTTCGAAAGAAGCAGTATCTCAACCATTTGTTCTGGAACTATAAGCCAGAATGTGAACACACGATATTATTACTCTGAGGTTCGAATGCGTGTCGCCTGATTTTATAGACGTTGTTACGTCAATAATATAAGATGTATGCGCAATATTTATATATCCAGTACCCTCCTCTTTTCGCTTTTGTTTTCAATATCTTCCAGTGTACAAATCAGTCGCCGTGATGTAATATTATCAACATTTGAAACGATTTCAATGTTCTCAAGGCTATAAAAATTTCAGTTTGACCTGATCAAATTGGATTTTAACACGGTAAAAGCCACCTAGTTGCGGGCTTGTAATCGTGAGGTTGTAGGTTCAAACCCCACCGTAGACATATCTGGAGATAGTTTTCTGAGATTTCTCTTTTTCACACTGGGCAATGCTAGAATGTTAATTGAGGTCACGCCATCTTTCAACTTCTTCGCTACCCCATCTTCGGCAAAAATCTGAGTTAGTGTGACATTAAACCACTAGTATAAATAAATACATTTCAGCACGGATTCTGATGGGTAAAATTAGGCTATTGTTGTTGGCAGCTCTTGAGATGATTCACCAGTTTGTGCAACATTATCATGAGAACAAACGTCAACTATTATGGAATGGTAGTGGGAAACTGCAGATCCCATCCCACCTTGACTCGGCTCACCATAAATTCACATGGATATAACACCGGCTGTATTGGTGAAAGACTAACGTTTACTTGGCTGGGACACGCAATGAAAAGAATAATTATTTATCAAGTCAATAAAGACAAACGAAAACAAAGGAAACTTGTGGTATATACAAACCATTGGCGGGCTCGGCCCACCAAGGTGATTGCTATCCAGCCAGGTGACCTATAGATATTGAAGTGTCACTTGTCAGTATGACGACATGCTCAGTCCTACTCCTTGGTTGAGTAGCTCAGAACTATAGTCCTTGAACGAGCCGGATTTGAACCCTTGTCCTCCAAGTAACAGGTAGACCCTTTACCTCAATACAAAGAAGCTGAAAACTAATTAAATTGATGATTTTCATTCAATTATTTGTTCGTAGTACACAGATTGGTGCCTGGAAATGAAATAATCTTTCAAGCGTAGCTTTTAAGAAGTCGATGAACGGTTTGTAAGCATGGACAACGTAGAAAGTCTGACTTATCACATGGATCGTACTGGCTACTGCTACCAAGTCTCTTGCGTGAACATTCAGAGTTCCTCACAGATCAATGGCATTTAAACAATGAACATTTAACATGCACCAAATTACAACACATGGGAACAGAGACGAATGCAATCTTGCTTGATCATATTAGTGCATCCAATAAATAATTAACTCCTTGAGACAATTCGGCGTAACGTGTATGTCTAACGCTTTTCAAACTCAAAACTTCCTCGTATGTAAACCATTTACTATAAATTCATTATCATAGAAACAACACTTGTCAGTCCTCTGTAGACTATTTCTAGATGTAAGGTAAGGGTTATTCTGCCCGAAGGCAGGTCCGAACCTCCGCAGAGGTGCTCCTGAGCCGGAGTTTACGTACGGTAGGGTGGCCAGTTCCTTTCCGCTCCCCCATTCCCTTATCCCCACCCCCAACAGCGCGTGGCAACCCATCCAACTCCTGACCACGCCCAATGTTGCTTAACTTTGGAGATCTCACGCGATCCGGTGTTTCAACACGGCTACGGCCGTTGGCTATTTCTAGATGTGTTACGAAAAAAAAATCACCAGTAAATTAGGGCATTTTTTTCATGCGTTGAATTTCAAAGTAATTACTATTTAAATTTAAACGTTGCTATCCTATACTACTATTTGCAGTGAATAATTTAGGCATTCATTAAAATAATCTAAAAATGAATACGAACCGACAAGGAAATTCCCGCTGAAGGGTTGTGTCCGTATGATCGATATTCTATTAAGTGTGATAATTTAAGGACATAATAATAATAATGATAATAATAATAAGAAGAATTATAATAATAATAATAATAAGAAGAAGAAGTGCATGCCTCAGCTACCGCTAGCAATTGGCTTTACGTCGCACCGACACAGATAGTTCTTATGGCGACGATGGGAAAGGGAAGGGCTAGGACTGGGGAGGAAGTAACCGTGGCCTTAATTAAGGTACAGCCCCAGCATTTGCCTGGTGTGAAAATGGGAAACCATCTTCAGGGCTGCTGACAGTGGGTTTAGAACCCACTATCACCAGAATACTGGACACTGGCCGCACTTAAGCGACTGCAGCTATCGAGCTCAGTGCCACAGCTACCAACTGCTGACTTTTTCATTTGACGTCACCTAGGCTGGCCACGTGTCAATTTCGGTGACAGAGTTTTAATTTTTTTGCGTAAACTCCAAATGTGTCACCAGAGATATCCTACATGCCGGCATCGTACGACAAGGTGTGACGAACGGATTATTACCCTACAAAATTCCCACCACCTTCACCTGATTTGAACCCAAGATCTTGGGATATGGATACCGGAACTGTAAAATGGATCCTCATAGGAAGCGTTTGGAATATATAAGTAGGCAGATTCGGAGGAAATGATAAATATTCTTGAAAAATGACTATGAAACAACATTAAATTAAAGAAAACGTGATAAGCTGTACTAGGTACGATCGTTAGGTTTACTTACGCCAAACACCTGTTGTGTATTGCAATTTTTTTTAAAGTTAAAATTTTCATTTCGTTTTACTCATTCATTTACATTTTAATCAGCACAAATGTTATCAGTTGTCAAATATATTAAACAATTGTTAATGACTTGATAAGTAAAGAAGCATGATTTAAATTGTACATCCGTGTTTCTTACTAACGTTAAATTTGTATAAGCTATATTAAATGTGATTGCATTTTTACCAGAAATCAGAATTAAATTGAACTGTTTTCTCGGAAGTTCAATTCTTCGTTAATTTGCCTTTAGGTTTTATAAGAGTCCAGTACTCCCGTGGCCGTCTCATTTGTTTTTCAGACATACCTTTTGCCTTATTCAATCTCTTTCTTATTGAATCCTCCAGTATGTTTTATATAGACTATTACAGTCATATACGAGTATTTGGACATTTATTCAACGTATGTCTAATTGGTAAATTTTCAGCCAGAAAGCCTTCAACATTAATTTTTAGTAAGTCATATTTTAAGTTTTGTGTCGTTTTGTAATACATCTAGTCGAAACAAACCACGTCACTGGTCTCCGTGCAACATGTGGACTTCAAGCTACACTACTCAGTAAGTGGCTTTTGACTTCAAAGACATACTTTAATTAGGTGGTGTCTGACTCGTTGGCTGAATGGTCAGCGTACTGGCCTTAGGTTCAGAGGGTCCCGGGTTCGATTCCCGGTCGGGTCGGGGATTTTAACCTTCATTGGTTAATTCTAATCACCTGGGGGCTGAGTGCTTGTGTTGTCCCCAACATCCCTGCAACTCCACCCTCCACCACAATAACACGCAGTTACCTACACATGGCAGATGCCGCCCACCCTCATCGGAGGGTCTGCCTTACAAACGATGCACCCGGCTAGAAATAGCCACACGAAAATTGAACATTAATTATTAGGTGGTAATTTTGTGATGATATCATGTGCATTACATTAGCTGCCACAGTTAAGTTTTGTGCATTCATCCTTCTACTTTAAAATAGTATATAAACCATCCCCGTATGAGTAATATTTTTTTAAGCAATGGTTACTTTTATCGTTGCATGAAAAGCGTCACATTGAACTTTTCTGGATTCCCCCTATCTCAAATTTTTAGGTCAACATATTGCTTTAGACCTTACTTAAAGTAGCGTTATATCGTGGAATGTTAATACATGACAATTATTGGAAACACCATAGAGGTACAGGTCTGAGCATGTTCTTGTAGGTTAATACTTATCATACTACACAGTATGCTACACGAGGAGTAGTAAATATGTCGGGAGACAAAAATGTGGATATTTCCAGTAAAAAAAAATGTAAACACGTGTCCTACCTGAAATATGAGTGGAATTACGGCTGCTTGTATGATATGCATAAGATTAACCTGTCAAAAAATTTAAAATCACACACATGACTTACTGATGCATTTGTGAGCAAGGTACTAAGTTTTCTAATCCACTGCTGTCATCGTGTACGGATCTGAATATCCCACAGAAGAGTGAAATATCCTTGCTCTCAAAGTAGTGAAACGTTTATTTCCTTACAAGTGATTTTTCCATGCGATCAGAGCGCAGCTGTGAGCTTGTATTCGGGAGGTAGTGAGTTCGAACCCACTGACGGCAGCCCTCAGCTTGGTTTTCCGTGGTTTCCTATTTCACACCAGGCAAATGCTGAAACGTTGGGGCTGTACTTTAATTAAGGCCACGGCCGATTCCTTCCAACTTCTAACAATTTCCTATCTCATCGTCACCAAAAGACCTATCTGTGTCGGTGTGACTTAAGGCCAATTGTTTAAAAAAAATTATTTCCGTCTACGTACAAACGTGTTTGCTCCTATTATAAAGTTCAACAAAATGTTAAACACTATAATGGAGAGGTAAAGAAAATGCGTCAAGGTATGGTAATTCTCCATCGTAAAATGCATTGTGTAAGAAACTGAAAAAATCGAGGTACTAACGCATCATTCTCTAATCTCTAATCACTAAGTATCGTTAGGTACGCACGCATAGACACTCAAGACGGCTTACAAACGGCCAGAGTCAGAAGAAAGCACGAGCGGAGGAAATTCATTTGATCCCCACGCAATCGAATTATTTATTCCTCATCTCGCATGACCTTTATGCACCTACATGCGATTGTACACCATCAGGACACTTCACCCAAATGCATCTGAAGCTTTTATATATTACACTCTTCGACGGCGAAATATGTTGTAATTTTTTAAGGAAATCCTATGATTAATTACGAAGGTCCATACATTAACGGTTTTAAGGAACGAAAAGTAGCCCATTTAATATTTTCTTAATATTCTCAAATATTCAAGACGTACCAGTGAGGAAGAGCTTAGACTAAAATCTTTCACGAATACAACAAACCAAGACAGGATTAGCTTGTTATTTTACGTGACTGCCAATATCGTGATCAAAGCTGTGAGATCTCCTGTACAATCTAAACCACAAGGTCGTGACCTTCAATTTTAAATCTCCTAGATACATTGGACGGGATTCGAACCGCGGCCGCATGGTGAGATGCCAGTGAATATTCACCTCTTAACATACATTCTGAATGTAATGGCGTGGACATGTTTAATGCAAGCTTCCTACTGGATTGTTATTTTATTTTATTTATCGTTTGACAAAACATACATTACGAGACTGATAGAAAACAAAAATTAGCTATCAGCTTTCATTCGGGAGGTACAGGGTTCGAATCCCACTGTCGGCAGCCCTGAAGACGGTTTACCGCGGTTTCCCATTTCTATACCAGAAAAATGCTGGGGCTGAACCTTAATTAAGGCTACGGCTGCTTTATTCCCACTCCTAGCCCTTTCCTCTCTCATCGTCGCCATAAGACCTTTCTGTGTCGGTGTGACGTACAACAAATAGTAAGAAAAGAAAACTTTTAAAACTACTCTCAATCATTTACAATATTTACTATCTCAGACCTAATGAGTTTATCCATCGGACTGTGTCACATGTCTTCAACAGGAAGTCGATCCATTCTCCTCCCCACTCCCTCAAAATACAATCGGTTAAAAATATTGTTGCTGGTCTTTCGGGAGAACCACAGTCTCACTAGGGAGACAGAACGTTACCCGACTTGAATGAAGTCCCAGCGCAGACTCCACGGTTAGTCTGAATCCTCTTCAGTGTGGTCCAGGTTGTTAAGCTGAAACTTGGAGTAGATGTTCTTGATGAATTCTGGATGATTGGCCGTGATCTTAATTCATTTCTCGATCAACGCAATTTTCCTACCAAGGCAAGGTCGAAGAATATTGTTACCCAGATAATTTCCGTGCCGTTAGGGGCGCGAAGCTATGAGCTTGCATTCGGGAGATAGTGGGTTCGAACCCCACTGTCGGCAATCCATGGTTTACCATTATCACACTAGGCAAATGATTAATTAAGGCCACGGTCGCTTTCTTCTCACTCATAGCCATTTTCTATCCCATCGTCTCCATAAGACATATCTCTGTCGGTGCGACGTAAAGCCAATTGTAAAAAATATTAACAATATTATTGAGTACAGGAAGCCAGTAAACTGGAGTGTATATAATATAACAAGGGATCAGTCTCATGATGTTGTTCATCTGGATATCAATTAGCTTAACATGGGGGCTACTAAGCCAAATTGGAGCACAGTGTTCAGCCATTCCACGAACTTTCTACGCTGGCGTAAGAAGGGAAGAGATGATATTGCCATGTGGCGCGTCCCAGGGGACGGATAGGGGCTCCTAACCGGCTTGCCGGCGGACTGAATAAATAGCTCTCGCGGACCAAACACACAACCCCCAGTGAGTGGGGGACGCGGACAAAGAATACACTCACGGTATCCCCTGCCTGCTGCATGATTTCTTGTGATTAGTACCATTGCATGCGGAACTCCTTGGGTCGACGTTACTTGCGACTAGTACCATCTTGCGAGGAAAACCATGGGTCTATGTTACATAGGCGCAGTACCATTAAGCGAGAAACGCTACGGGTCTGGGCGTTGTTTGTGATAAGTGTCATCGTGTGCATTTCACCGGTCGGTTCCACTGAGTTCAGAATGGTTCTGCTTTACCTATGAGTAGTACCACTTTATAACGAACACCATGGGTCTACGTTGCCTGTGGTTGGCACCACTTTGCGAGAAAAACCACAGATTTGACTGGCGCCCGTGATAAGTACCACTGTGATGAAAACCATGGGACTGAATTGCCTGAGAGTAACACCATTATGTGAGGAACACCATGGGTTTGTGTTGGCTGTGGGCGTTAACATAATGTGTGATACACCGCTGGTCTACATTGCCTAAAATTAGTACCACTATGTGAGCAACACCATGAATATACGTGGCCTGTGATTAGTTCCACTAAGTGAGGAACTCCAGGGAATACCGGCGCCCATGATTAGTCCCTCCATATGAGCAACACCATGGGTCTGCGTTGCTTTTAAGTAGTACCCTTACGTTCAAAACACCATAGATTTGTGTTATAAGTGAGTGGTGATTAGGGCCAACATGCGAGAAACACCATGAGCCTACGTTACTTGCGATTAGTACCACTATAGGAGGAACACCATGGTTCTGCTTTCTCAGTGATCAATACCATTATGACGGACCAGTGATCAGGATTTTGGATCCCTTTAGATAAGTATCTATAGGAGGAACACCATGGTTTTGCTTTCCCAGTGATTAGTACCATTATGAGGGACCAGTGATCACGATTTTGGATCCCTTTAGATAAGTATCTATAGGAGGAACACCATAGTTCTCCTTTCCCAGTGATTAGTACCATTATGAGGGACCAGTGATCAGGATTTTGGATCCCTTTAGATAACTATCTATAGGAGGAACACCATGGTTCTGCTTTCTCAGTGATCGATACCATTATGAGGGACCAATGATCAGGATTTTGTATCCCTTTAGGTATGTATCATCCCACTACTTCAGGCGTTGCAAATATGATCCACTGTTTGTTTCTGTTTCACGATAATTTTTTCATCGTCAATCGTTTTAAATTCTAGACAGTGGATACATTTTGAAGTGTTAATTTTCATTTCATTCACCTCCTACTTTTAGGGGACGATGACCTAGCTGTTAGGCCCCATTAAACAACAAACACATCATCATCATCATCATCATCTATTCAGCCACTAGTAAGGTCAATCCTAAGGCAGAAAATCTTATAGTTGTAAATCATAAATGTAACATAGTATTTATCAACAACACTGCATTCACATCACTGAAACGTTTTTCCAGAAACGAAAACTCCAGATTCATAAATTTATCACTGCAGCACGGATTGAAAATATTTATACTTTTTATTGGAGTCTCCTTCGTACACCTAAAACGTAGCAATCTTGAACAATCCTTTTGTACGTACATATGTAAATGAATCATGTATGATAACCGCAATCATTTCAGTGTGTGCATCTGTGTGCGTGATATCGTTATGGTGGAACTAAAAAAATAAAGATCCTATCGAAGCATCCTCGTGGAGTAAATCGTTTCTTCACACAGACCACGAAAATCCATGAAGTATGGGAAAGTAAAGGCTTTCGAAGTCCGTACCTACGATTCTTCTCTTATATCTCTTGTGTAGCTGCCTACCGATGTAGTAAAATACAACTTTCTTCACATGGAAGGATGTAAGTACAAAATAAGAAACGAGAAGCTTAGAAACGAGACCTCCACTAATTATTATTATTATTATTATTATTATTATTATTATTATTATTATTATTATTATTATTATTATTATTATTATTGGTTTAAAGCCCCAATAACTGCTTTTAAGGTTTCTGGAGTACCTCCAATTTTTAGGAAGCTCGTGGCCGTAAGGTTCTCTCAGCTTACAATAGAAATGAGTACTATGTTGATTCATGGGAGTAAATGTGTTTTGTGAAAATTAGAATTTACCTTCCACTCATTCATACAACTACATCGCTTGTATGGAGATATCTTCACTCAGAGTGAATATCATTACTTCTCAAGATGTACTGTGCATGTTTCTAAATAATCTTCACTTTTGGACTATATATGGAAAACAAAATGAATCTTTGTTTTCTTTCTAGACAGCGTCCACCAACTTCCTGGAGAGAATACTTCACATCATCTGGACTGCCACACTCAAGGTAGTAGATCCAATTCTCAGTGGCCCAGGACTGAATCACTCTACTGAAATTGTAATATATAGTCCTCGCATGGTCCTGTTTATGTGTGATGTTGAAGATAGACCGATTATAATAATAATTCTTGTTTTTTTTAAGATATAGAGAGAATTGGCTCTACGGTACGAGACGTGTAACTGTAAGACTTCCTTCGGGAGATAGTGAGTCGGCAGTCCTGCATATAGTTTTCCGAGGTTTCTCATTTTCACATCAGGCACACGCCGGAGTGCGGTTTTTGAATCCAACTTTAAAAATAAATTCAGGTCTCAGTTAGTGAATCTATGTCTAACTAGTATATAGTCAGCTTTTTTGTGCAGATCTGAACAGGCCAAGGTTCGGATACGCTCGGATTAGGGGGTCTCTACTTTGTATATAGAAACAGGAATATGAATAGGACAAGAGAGCCTATTTGGTTGAAGACGAAAGTGTATGAGAATATGAGGACACTTCTTGAAATTACTTGCTTTAATATTTGTCCGTATGTCCTTTTTTGTTTCTCCATTTTCCTGTACTGACCTTCCATTTTGTTTATTCCTTTCCATCACTGATATTTTACAAAGTTTAACTATTTGTCTTCTTCTTATTATTATTTTGATTAATATTATTACATGTCCTATTTTACGTCACACCGACATCGGGAAGTCATATGGTACGATAGTATAAGAATGTGGAGGAAGCGACAGTGGGATTATTTAAGAAACAGCTGCAGATATAAACAAGACGTGAAAATGGGAAACCATCGAAAACTATCATAAGGAGTGGGGTTTGAACCCTATATCTCCCGAATGCACTCTTAACAGCTGCCCGATCGGTATTATATTATTATTATTATTATTATTATTATTATTATTATTATTATTATTATTATTATTATTATTATTATTTCCGATTAGGCCTTCTAAGGACCACGTGCCAATTTCAATTCAGTTCTTCAGAGTTTGTTGTTTTCTCTTCCGCTCCTTCCAATATTCTTTCATCCTTTCACTATGCTGTTTCCTTCTGTCTTCGGACAGCTTCGCACCAGGCTTCTTGTTCAATCTTTCTTGGAATCCTTCCATACTTATTACCCTCTTTCTAAAAAATTCTCTGTCCATAGTTTCTTCTTCTCTTATATTATTTTTTCTAAATATTTCTTTACTTGAATCCAGCTAGTTGTTATCTATTATTATTATTATTATTATTATTATTATTATTATTATTATTATTATTATTATTATTGTACAAATAAGTTAACACGGCCACTTTCTTCGCAGTTCTTGCCCCTTCACAACCAATCTTCACGAAAATCCCGTATGACTTAATACGACATTAAGGTGGTGCTGGTGGTTGCGATTATTGTTTTAAGAGGAAGTACAACTGGGCAACCATCTTCTATTAATACGAAATTAAAGACAGCGGAAAGAAAAATAATAATGTGGGACCAAAATATCATGTGAATTATTAAGACGGGGCGTATGAACATGGATTAACCTAATGCAATACGAGGCCAAGGTGGGTGCGGTTCGTCTCCACAGTGCGCGGAATGTTTGTCGAGCAGGTTGTAATTGAATAAGCCGACCCGTGGCGGTTCAATTGCTCCAAATGGCCAGGTTAATGAGAGGCACGCCACCCCCACCGCGCCCGTCAATCTTCCAGAGCACGCTCATCTACATACAATGAGCTCGCGGAGAGCCAATCAAGCCGAACGGAGATGTTCTCAGGAACGAAATTTGGATTATAATCGCCACAGCACGTTCTTGTGTTTGTATTCTTAGTATTTCCGTCACTCCTATTACGAGTGCCGTATTACCTAATCTGTATGACTCTTGTTTATAGAGAAACATTACCTTCTCGATAGACGGTGTAGAGCAGTTGCCTAGACGATCACCTCACGAGCTCAGGGTTGTGAGGTCGATTCCCAGCACAGTTCGTCGCAATTTTCAGAATTCTTCTATGATAGAGGGAGGGAGACTCGAGTTAATAGATATTGTACGTCACAGCACTCTTGTACTATTTATTTTGTTCCTTTTTTTTTTACAAGTGGCTTTACGTCACGTCGACACAGGTACGTCTTATGGCGACTAAGAGATAGGAGAGGTCTAGAAATGGGAAGGAAGGTGCCGTTGCCTTAACTAAGGTACAGCCCCACCAACATTTGCCTTGTGTGGAAATGGGAGACCACGTAAAACCATCTTCAGGGCTGCCGGCAGTGTGGTTCGAACCCACTATCTCCCGAATACAAGCCCACAGCTGCGTGCCCATAACCGCATGGCGAACTCACTCGGTTTATTTAGTTTAAGGTGGCACCAACTCAGATATGTTTTCGGTGTCACACAGTGAGGCAATATACATTAAAACCCTGCATAAATACACATTATGTATTCAGTAACGTATACATTTGCTCAAATTAATTCTAAGTAAGAGTTAAACTAAGAAAGGGACACGATTAAATAGAATTTAGATATAAATACTAGTAGAATATAATGTAAGAAAAAAGGGCATTAGAAAGTAAACCACAAAAATCCAATTTATTTAACTCTAATGTACAATATAAGCATCGTAAGTATTCATTAAAATGCAAATACATTCAAACATTGTGAAAAATATAGGTTCATCAGCTTAATAAAAAATGTGCTTATACAAAACGAATATTAGTAGACTACTACATAACACAACATGACTTTTGAACGTTCTTGGAATTAACGTATCCCTAACGTAACACATAAGCATTTTCCCACTTGATGAGTTTAGTTCGCGTGTAAACATTTTTTATGGGCGCCAAAAGCAATAAGCGGATATATCAAATCTAGTGGGTAGGAAAGGCTGTAACAGCTTGGAAAAATGCTAAAAGTTAAGACGTTCTTAAATCAGCAACCTAAATACTACGCCATTCTAAGGTACACCATTTAAGTATACAAAGTACAAACAGGTACCGTAAATCCAGATATGTGGGATCGCGGGTGCGAACAGCGTTGCACATGTGTTTTTGGTCCTATTCTATGGCCGGATGCCCTTCCTGACGCCAAACTTACGTGGAGGGATGTATTTACTAATGCGTATTTCTGTAGTGGTTGTTGTCTGGATATAAAGAGGATAATGTTGGGACAAACACAAAAACGCAGAAGAAATCAGACGCAATTAAAATCCCCCACCCGACTGGGAATTGAACCCGAGACCCTCTGAACCGAAGGCCTTTACCCTGACCATTCAGCCAAGGAGTCGGACAAGGCAAACCCTTAATGCATCTGACTTAAATTATTAACACACCTGTATGTACTTGCTTGTACGCTTAGTGGAAATGGTTCAGAACAGGCACGCATACTGATAGGACACACTTAGAATGTGAGGTTTCTTAGGGCAGCAGAACACCCCTCTCCGGAATTCGGTATGAGAGAGACCCATGGCTGTGAATGACAATTATTAATGATGAAATTCTATGACGAATACTTACGTTTATCCGTTGACATCTTTCATGACAACAGAATATTCTTAGGCGAATTTCAATTTTCGAATTATTGCTCATTTTTGTTCATTTGGTTGGCCTTACTCTACGACACGACGTTTAGATTGGAAAGGGCTGGGACAGGGAATTTATGGATGGTAGCCTTAACTAAGGTGCAGTCCGATGCTTTCTGGTGTGAAGATGCTCATATCCTCTGAGGGAAGGCTTCCAGCACACCATCACCGAATGTCAGCTTAGATCCACTTGAACTGCAGGACGTAGCTCTTGGTGTATTGTATACATACGTAAGGTGCTATTCTGACTATTATTCCCAAAAGCTAGACTACAATTCTTTATGGCATCATTTTCTAATTGAAAACAAATTTTGATGACTGTAATTTTCGCACCTTTTGCTTGTATCATAACATGGTGGAAATACAATGCATATCAAAGTAGAAGATTTCGCGGGAGTTAAATTGTTTCTGGTTTTTTAATATGAAGGTAGGAGTGGTGTATTGCTTCATGTATTGGGTCGATGAATAAGTTCATGCGGTATTCTTTTGGGTTGGCAACAATGCAGCGTGAAGGGACTGTTTATCGTTATTCCATTGTTTTAAATGAGTTTGGAGTTAATGTGTTGTAAAACACAGGTTTTCTTGATTGTGAACGTATTATTTCAGACAAACGGATATGGAATGCCAAGTTGAAAGAGTTAGCTTTTCCGACACAGTTTACTCTTTCAGTTTAACCGAGGACCCAGTGCAGCAAGAGCTGCAAGAAAAAATTATGAAGTGTACGGGAATGAAGGAATTGTTGAAAGAACAGCACAAAAATGGTTTTCCCACTTCGAGCAGGACGGTTTGATTTGTCTGATGATCCACGTTCTGGAAGATCTTCAGATTTTGACGAAAATCGCTTGAATGAGTTGCTTCATGAGAATCCTCATCAAACAACGCGGGAAATGGCAGAAGTTTTTTAACGTAATCAGTCAACTATCGTACGCCACTTGCATTCGTTGGGTAAGGTACAGAAATTGGGTATATGGGTATCACATGTGCTAAGTGACAGTAACAAAAATCAACTAGTAAACATCTGTTCGTCATTGTTTATCCGGCACCGGTTGGCTCGTGATGGCACGAAGCATTCCTTTCGAACATTGTCACGGGTGACGAGAAATGGTGCCTGTATGTCAACATGAAGAAGAGCGAAGAGTGGCTCAGCCCATCAAAAAGTGGAACTCCCCGTGGCAAGGATAGTGCCCATCCACAGAAAATCATGTTGTGTGTTTGGTGGAACAAAGATGGCATTCTTCACCATGAACTTCTTCCGGAAAACGTAACGGTTACCTCTATTGTGTATAGTGACCAGCTAAAACGGCTTGTCGTTGCTATTGACAACAAAGGATAAAGACAACAACCAGTTTTATTGCTCCATGATAACGCTCGTCCGAATACAGCGCAATTAACCAAAGGTATGATTGCTGAACTTGGCTGTGAACCTCTTCCTCATCCTCCGTATTACCCTGACCTCGCCCCTTCAGGTTTCCACCTATTCCACTCTCTTTCTAACCACATTCATTTCCTGATGAAGCTTCTCTTGACCAATGGCTAACAGATTTCCTCCAGGCAAAACCAAAACAATTCTGCAGGCGAGGCATCTAACTGCTACCTGAACGTTGGCAGAAGATCATAGAGAGTGACTGTGATTGTGAGTTATAGTACGTGACAGTGACAGTAAAATAAAATAAAATAAAATAAAATAAAATAAAATAAAATAAAATAAAATAAAATAAAATAAAGTACAAGAACCACACGAATTATGCATCGACCCAATATCTATTATTAATTTATGGATTACTATGTTCGGTCTTCAAAGCCAAGAATAACGGCCGAGAGGATTCGTCGTGCTGACCACACGATACCTCATAACCTGCAGGCCGTCGGGCAGAGCAAGGGTCGGTTGACAGGCCATGGCTCTTTAGGACTGTTTGGTTTTGGATTACTGTGTTCTGAAATTATTAAATATGCCTCAGAAATATTCACTCATCCACAAGAATAAGTTGATTTCTCTACTTTTCGAAATAAACAACAAGTTATTCATCGTTTCTTACAGTAAGAATATTAATATATTCTACTGTAGAGGGCTATATACGTCACTTCATCCTGCCCCATTTCATAACAAATTCTTAATAAATCTACGGATACTTGTTAAATGTTTTCAGGCCTAAATTATTTCTTAATGTAGTTTGGCTATATGAAAAGGGCAGGGTAATACTTATGGTGGTTATTTTTGTTTCTTGGCTGTTAATATCGTTTTTTATTTTGTTTTTTTTAATTTAAGGACCTTTCAAATAAATTTTTCAATTGATATCTGCAATGTGTGCTACAGTCTTGCGGGATGCGATAACTAAATACGATGTTAAAACGAAAGCTGAATATACTCCGATGGTATAGAGTGTATAGTGTGTGAATATAATAGAATAATAGCATTTATTTTTTAGCATATGGCTTTTAGTGCGGAGAGTATCCGAAGACATACCCAGCTCTCCAGTGCTGTGGCCGCTTCTCCCGGTACACCCCATGAGAGTGAGCTACATTTACCGCCGTATGAGGGTGTTGTCTGTGGGTGTAGGTGTAGTTTTATGGGGTAGGAATGGGAAGAAAGCAGCCGTAGCCTTGAAAAAGGTACCATACCGGCATTTGCTTGGAGATGAAAGGGGAAACTTGAAAAATCCCTTCGAGGATAACTTTTGCAAGTTGTTTTACGTCGCACCGACAAGATAGGTTTTTTGGTGACGATGGGATAGAAAAGAGCTAGGAGTGGGAAGGAAGTGGCCGTGGTCTTAATGAAGGTACAGCCCCAGCATTTGACTAGTGTGAAAACCATCTTTAGGGCTGCCGACTGTGGGGTTAGAACCTCAAGGATAACTGACGGGCGATTTGAAACCACCTGTCTCCCGAGTACGGAGCTAACAACCGTAACATAACGCGTTCGAAGAGACTGAGCTAACGTGCTCAGTTAATAATGATATATAGTGCGGCTACTCACAGGGCCGGTCACGCTGCAATAACACTATCTGGTTCAGTGAGGAAAGCAATGACTAACTACCGCACTCTTCTTCTTGCCTTGCACGCCTCATTATCGTACCACCATTGGTTTTTACGAACGGTGGTTAATTTTTTTCCTTTACTTGTGACTCTTAATATTTCTTTTCTTCAGTATTCCTCAACTAAATTTCTCAATTAATATTATTGCAATGTGTGCTACTGTCTTGCGGGCTGCGATAACTAAGTAATATATTAAAACACACAATCTTTGGTGTTGCTGTTTGAGGATCTCACTAGCCATCGGGCTGCAGACTTAACAGACAATAGTAAAAAAATTGGTTTTCTGTAATAATTTTTGGGATATTTGGAGGCGCTGAGAAACGAGAATTTTGTTTCACATGAGTTCTTTTCAATGCCAGTAAATTTATCGTGGTATCACATATTTACACCAGGCAAATGCTAGGGTTGTACATTAATTAAGGCCACGATCGTTTCTTTCCCATTCGTAGTCCTTTGCAATCCTATCATCGCGGTAGGACCTACCTATGTAAGTGCGACCTAAAGCAGAATGTAAAAATTAAATAAGTGCTGAAACGAGGCTGGGATATCTGAGTCTCTAAAAATACCAGTGGACTGCGCGTGAATTGAGCCCGCCTACTTTAGCTCAGAAGGACAGAGCTCTACCGACTGAACTACTCAGACCGGTCCAAATGTGGTGTCCATATATCAGATATCATATGGGAGAAAGAACTTAAACACTCGAGATATTTCCTTTCTAGTGGTTTAAGGTCACTGTAAGACAGGTTTTCGTCGACAGTGTGATAGGAAAGGGGAGAAAGCGGCCGTAGCCTTACTTTTATCGTACAGTTTCAATATTTGCCTGGGGTAATATGTAACAAATGCACATAAAACCATCTTAGGATTAACAGTTATGGGAGGGATTCATACACACCATCTCCCAAATTAAAGCTTACAGCAGCTCTTCTTTTTCTTCTTTATTTGTTTACCCTCCCAGGTAGGTCTTTACCTTGGACTCAGCGAGGGATCCCACCTCAACCGTCTCAAGGGCAGTGTCCTAGAGCGCGAGACTTTTGGTCGGGGGATACAACTGGGGAGAATGACCAGTACCTAGCCCAGGCAGCCTCACCCGCTATGCTGAACAGGGACCTTGCGGGCGATGGGAAGATTGGAAGGGGTAGACAAGGAAAAGAGAAGGAAGTGGCCTTGGTACCATCCCGGCATTTGCCTGGAGGAGAAGTGCGAAACCACGGAAAACCACTTCGAGGATGGCTGAGGAAGGAATCTAACCCCCACTACTCAGTTGACCTCCCGAGGCTGAGTAGACCCCGTCCCAGCCCTCGTACCACATTTCAAATTTCGTGGCAGAGCCGGGAATCGATCCCGGGACGCGGGACCCGGGGGTGGCATCTAATCACACTAACCACTATGCTGGTTGATATTCAGCCCTGGACGGAAAGGGTCGTTGACATAACTTCGCTGAGCCGTTTTTATATACTTTTCTCTCTCTCTCTCTCTTTTAATTTGCTTAACGTCGCACCGACCCAGACGACACACACAGGTCTTATGGTGACGATGGGGTAGGACAGGGCTAGGAGTGGGAAGGAATTGACTGTCGTCTAAATTAGTGCAATCCACAGTATTTGCATGGTATTAAGATGGGAAAACACGGAAAAACATTTTCGGGACTGCCGACAATGTGGTTTGATCCTACTATCTCCCGAATGCAAGCTGAGAGCTATGTGACGCACACCACATAGCCATTCGCCCGTTCTTTCTGAAACATATTACTTGACGTACATGTATGATTACCGTATGTGCAGTCGAGTGCATGGAATCTTAGCAACATAAGAGCGGAAAGTTACAATGTCCCTGTCCCGCCCACTGTCAACTCATCTGGTTCTGGCCATTCCCTTATGTTGATTGACCCCACAAACTATCAACTTGAAGGCCAGTGCTCTATTTTCAGGGCTATTCAGTCCGACAAAACTTAACGCTCGACAAAGTGGGAATGCCACAAATTTTCTCCAGAACACGCGGGTCCTCTCTATCAATATCTTCTTCATATATATTTTGTATTATCTTTTGTGCCGGCCCCGTGGTGTAGGGGCAGCGTGCCTGCCTCTTACCCGGAGGCCCCGGGTTGGATTCCCGGCCAGGTCAGGGATTCTTACCTGGACCTGAGGGCTGGTTCGAGGTCCACTCAGCCTTCGTGATTAGAATTGAGGAGCTATCTGACGGTGAGATAGCGGCCCCGGTCTAGAAATCCAAGAATAACGACCGAGACGATTCGTCGTGCTGACCACACGACACCTCGTAATCTGTAGGCCTTCGGGCTGAGCAGCGGTCGCTTGGTAGGCCAAGGCCCTTCAAGGGCTGTTGTACCATGGGGTTTGGTTTTTTGGTTTATTATTTTTTGTATCGCACCGATATATCTTACAGTGACGATCGGATAGGAAAGGGCTAGGAGTGGGAAGGAAGCAGCCATGTCCTTAATTGAAGTACAGCCCCCCTCATTTCCGTGGTGTGAAAACGGCAACCCACGAAAAACAATCTTGAAAACTGCCAACGGTGGCGAACCTAATATCTCCACAATGCAAGCTGATTGCTATGTGACTCCTACCGTGAAGCCACTTGCTCGATCAATGTCAATTTCTTTCGATCATCATCCATTCTCCTTTGCCTTAGTGGTGTACAGAAAACTTCGGCAGCCGACGCATTCCAATACCCGGCGCTTCACTTGGGTAGAATCAGATTAGTTTGTTTAGTAAGTATATATTTAACCGAAAAACCTCGTTGAAGTTTGTTCCTCACAATAATTGTCCGCAATTATTTACCCGTGGAATTTCTTTCTAAGACCTGAGAATCAATGAAACAATAAACTAATAACAAGTTGCAGTAGGGAAGGAATCTCTTTCAATTTCTGCGCGGGAACAATGCCTCCTTTAATGGGTGGCCATTAATTAAGCTCATGTGCTAATCACTAGGTACAACATCATATAATAACGAAAGGGGAGGGGGAGATAGTAGACATAATTACATATACGGGTCAAAGGAACGTTTGACTCCCCCGAGGTCCTTTTTTGTTGCTCCGAAAGCTGCCCGCTATGGAGAAGAGAAGAGCCATTGTCATTCCTGTGAACCAACACACCCACACGTTGTACTTGTTCTCACACGTTTAATTACAGAAGTGTCTCGCATGCAATTCATCATTTCGGTTATAATTCTCACATATTGATTATTATTATTATTATTATTATTATTATTATTATTATTATTATTATTATTATTATTATTATTATTATTATTATTATTATTATTATTATCGACTCATTGGCTGAATGGTCAGCGTACTGGCCTTCGGTTCAGAGGGTCCCGGGTTCGATTCCCGGCCGGGTCGGGGATTTTAATCTTCATTGGTTAATTCCAGTGGCTTGGGGGGGTGGGTGTTTGTGCTGTCCCCAACATCCCTGCACCTCACACACCACACATAACACTATCCTCCACCACAATAACACGCAGTTACCTACACATGGCAGATACCGCCCACCCTAATCGGAGGGGCTGCCTTGCAAGGGCTGCACTCCGCTAGAAATAGCCACACGAAATTATTATTATATATATTGCGAATGAGCCCATTAGGACTACGCAAAGTACTTAGAGACAGGCATTTGCCTTTCTTTGTGCCCACACTTCCTTCATTCGTTTGCTGTGTGCTTCTTTTCTCTCTTGAGACCATGTTGTTCCGGTCTTCTTCTTTGGTTTTTCCTCTTGGTCAACTTGCCACTTACGAACTTTGGTTCTGAAGATAACCCGGCTTTGGATGTCTTCAGGTGTAATTCCTGCCAGTTTGAGATCTGTTTTAATTTCGCCAATCCATTTTATTGTGTATGTTTTAGCTTTACTTCGGTTTTCATAAAATTCAACTATTTGCTTGGTAAGTATTTCTGGGTTCATCCTTTTTATATGTCCAAAGAATCTTAATCTGCGTTTTCTGATGTCGCTGTGAATGTTAGAAAATTGTTTGCTTTCCTGTTTCCCTCTAAGGCGGTACTGTTCATCTACGAGTTTTGGGCCTAAAATTTTTCTAATGATCTTGCGTTCCTTTTTCTGAATATTTTCTAGATCAGTTTTCCTGTTCAAAATTAGTGTCTCTGATCCATAGAGGCATTCTGGTTTAATAACTGCATTATAGTGTCTTAGTTTAGCATGCTTGGAGAGACACTTTTTGTTATAGATATTTTGGGTGAGTCTATACGCAGTTTCCATTTTTTTGGCATCTAACTTCATTGGCTTTTGTTTCCATTCCATTCTCCTGAATTATTTCACCGAGATATTTGAATTGCTGGACCCGTTTTATTTTGCCATATTTTGTCTCCATGAATTTAGGGGCTTCTTTGCTGCAGGTCATGTATTCAGTTTTTTCAAACTATATTTGGAGGCCGACTTTTTCCGCTGTTTCTTTCAGGAGTTCGATCTGGTTTATGGCTGTTGAAACGTCACGCGTTAAGATTGCCAGATCGTCCGCAAATGCCAGGCAGTCTACTGCTAATTTGCCCCTACCAAGAGTGATTGGTTGGTCAATCCTGAGGGCAGACTTCTGTTTGCGCCATTCCTGTATTACCTTTTCAAGGACGCAGTTGAAGAGTAGTGGAGAGAGCCCATCTCCCTGTCTTACTCGTGTTTTGATCGGAAAAGGGTCTGAGATTTCCCCCATGAATTTAACCTTAGATTTTGTGTCTGTCAATGTCTCTTTTACAATTGCGAGTGTTTTCCGGTCTAGACCCTGTTCTTTTAATATCTGAAACAGTGATTGACGATCAACTGAATCATAGGCCTTTTTGAAATCAACAAAAGTACAAACTACATTTTTGCTACAAATTCTCTGATGCCTTAGGATTAACTTTAGGTTCAAAATTTGCTCTGGACATGAACGGCCTGGTCTGAAACCTGCTTGATATTCCCCAATTTTTGGTTCTAGTTGCTGTTGGGCTCTATCGAGAAGCCACTGAGATAAAATATTGTAGGCAACAGATACCAATGAGATTCCTCTGTAGTTATTTACATCTGTTCTGTCTCCTTTCTTATGTAAAGGATGAATTAGTGCCCTTTTCCAATCTTCTGTAATTTGTTCTGTTTCTCAAATCTCTTGGATGATACCGGTGAATTCTTTTATAGTATTTGGGCCTGCTGATTTGAGAATTTCTGCTATGATCCCATCCTCACCTGCAGCTTTATTCATTTTAAGTCGTTTTATCTGTCTGGTAATTTCTTCTTCATCCGGTGGTACTGAATTTGGGTTTGTGAAGTCAGGTTCCTGCGGTGGAAATCTTTGTGTTGGCTCTGGGCAGTTAAGCAGTTCTTCAAAATACCTTGCAAGTTCGGTGCAGTTTTCTTGATTGTTCAGTGCAAATTGCCCATTTACTTTCTTAAAGCAAAGGTTTTGTGGCTGATACCCTGTTAGCTTTGTTTTGAAGTTCTTGTAGAAATTTCGTGTGTGGTTTTTTCGAAGTCCTTTTCAATTTCCAGTAGTTGATCTTTCTCGAATTTCCTTTTGGTCTGTCGGATTAATTTCGCTGCCTCTTTCCTGACTGCCAAAAACATTTTGTGATTCTTATCGGTCTTTTTGCTGTTCCACTTATTGTATGCATTCTGCCGGGATTTAATGGCTTGTTCACAGTCTGCGTTCCACCAAGGGTGTTTTTTTCTTTTCTGCAGAGGAATCAGTGTTTGTGCTGTTTCAATTAGTTTGGTCTTGAGTTGCTGCCAATTGTTGGACTGCTTTTTCTCTAATTCTTCGGTGAAAGATGGCTGGATCCGTCTGGTATCAAATTTCGGAATTATTTGCTTCCTTCTTCTGAACCTTTGGGGTATCAACTGTAGTTTGACTCTTGTCAGATAGTGGTCTGAGTCTATGTTTGCACCCTTCCTTACTTGGACATTCATAATTTCTCTGTGGTTTGGGTACGAAATTGCCACGTGGTCAATTTGAAACTCACCCAAGAGGGAGTTGGGTGATCTCCATGTCATTTGTTTAGAAGGTTTCTTCCTGAAGTGAGTCGACATGACTTTAAGGTTGAATGCCCTGCAGAATTCGACTAATCTCCGTCCATTTTGGTTCGTCCATTTATGTGCTGGGAATTTTCCAACTGTTTTCCTGTATTTCCTTTCCTTGCCTAGCTGAGCGTTGAAATCTCCTAACAGAATTTTGACGTGGTTTTGAGGAATTTTTGATGCTGTTTCTTCTAGTATTTCCCAGGATTTGTCTACCTTCTCGCGATCTGTTTTATTGTCTTCATTGACTGGCATATGTGCATTGATCAGTGTGTATGATTTGTTTGCACACTTTAGGGTGATTGTCATTAGCCTATTGTTTACACATTTCACACCTATTACTGAGTTAAGTATGCTCTTCTTGACTGCAAATGCAACTCCTAAATGGGGTGTGTTTTTGAGAATCCGTTTGTCTGTTTTACTTTTGAAGAGTCTGTAGTTCCCGAAATCCATTGCGTGTTCGTCAGTCAGCCTCGTTTCTTGGAGTGCCAGTATTTCTGTTTTTTGATCATTTAGGGTTTGCTCTAGTTCGTACAACTTCCCTGCCCGCAAGAGAGAATTTATGTTCAGTGTTCCGAAAAATGTTTTGCTGTTTGGGCGAAGTTGGCCAGAGGTCTCCGACTCCCTCTGTTTGCGTGTCCAGATAGACTCCCCAGAATCCGATAGTCTGGTTGTGCTGCTAATGTCAGCAGTGGATTGGTTACCACCTGGGGTACAAATTTGTTTTCTGCCACGCCTCATGGTACTTGATTATCCAAGTATTGGACCGTAGTCCAGTTTCATAGGACTGGAGTGGATAGTTCCAGAACATACATTTCCAGCCGCACCTCTGGTGAACAGACGCTGACCACTTTGCCGCTTGCTGCAAGTCAGACGCGAAGTGGATTTCAGTCAGTTCTTCCGCCCTCTCCGCCATCGGGATGAATCCTCTTATGCCGTCGAGGCCGTTGTCCATTTTCCTTGTTCCCTCAGTTGATCCGCGGGTGCTTATTTGGCTATGCCTTATTCGCACCTGCCCTGCATATCTACAGGAACTTTCCCTATCAGCCATTGGGACGCGCCGTGTCGAGGTTGAGGGCCTCCACCCCAGTGTCTTACATAGAGTTATGCCTAACTCCTATTCAGTTCAGTGCTAGACCCCCACGCAAGCTGACCGGGCACGACGAAATTATTATTATTATTATTATTATTATTATTATTATTATTATTATTATTACAGTGTTTTAACGTTGCACCGACTCACGCCTTTGGTGCAAGGGTTGAATATACATAAATGATTATTTATTTAATTGGCTCATGTTCTGAACCACAACATGTGTTTTGAATTGATTTATTGATTCGTGCAGTACTGCTTAAGTACAAGATGTATGCTTTTCTTATGGAGTAATAACAATCGTTAAAAACTAAGCTAATTCTTTAGAATATGAGCCAGTAAAGGAAACGATTATTTGTAAAGAATTCATTTAAATTTTATTCTTCAAACGGCAAGAACTAAAGATTCGTGTATTTCACAATCAACTACTTAATTACTTTAACAATGTTAGTATTAAGAATAAGACACACATTAATATCCTTTCTTTGCTCAGAAATAAACTCCGTATGTGCCGGTAACTCGCCGTGAATCACGCTTTATTTGCAACTAGCTCTATGGCTAGAGCCCTGCACAGATGCGTATATCCGCGGTTTTCCGCAAAGTTAGTGTCTTGGCGGATACAAACTGTATGGCGTTGCAGATAATTTTGCTGATAATTTCTAAATAATGTTTATTGATGTTTATTGACTTTTACTCAGGTATACTCTTGTCTTTGCTTGTGGTTAGGCGACCCTTGAATTGGTATGGGAAAATAGTGATATATAAGGAGCCTTGAGACCATAAAGCAATAAATATGACCTAAGCCTAACTGGCTCCTGCCCGCAATTAATAGAAGGAAGGAACGAAGGTCAATACATCGGTAGTTGTCGGAAGATAAAATCTCTCATAAACCTATGACTGTAGGGGTTCTGGTGCCAGGTGTCACGCGTATTGTATTATGTTAACAGATCTATCCGATTCAATATCTTGGGTGTAATATACTGTAGTTAAATATTTAAATTATCCGCAGATATCCATTTGTCGGATGCCAATAACCATTCGTAGATGTGGATGCGGAGCGCAGGGCCTTGTCTATGGCCTCATGTCGTTCCTCGCATCTTACCTTTTAATTAAAAGTCTAATATAATCATCGTCGTTTTTGTTTCCTTCTGTTCCTGCAGTTCAGTAAAGAGAAGGGTCATGGACTGCAAATTATTAGACACTCTAGACTTTGTAATCCTTTTATTTACAAACTATTTCCACAATGCACAAAGCATAACGGGTCAACGAAATTTACATTAATAATTTTGTTTAGATTAATGCTTTCACTATCTGTAATTGTAGACATGATAATAAGCTTTAAAGCAGGGCCTCTCAGGGTGCATGCACTGTGCACGGTGCAAAAGACGACTTCGCTTGGTTGACCAGAGTGGAGACCCCCACTCCTCGATTTGGAGAAATAGCGCAGTCTCTCTCCTTCCCCACTCCTGTCTCGCTCGCTCCCCCTGTCTCCCTCTTCCTCACTTGCTCCGTGGCGCTCCAAATCTGAGCCGAGTTGAGCCGAGCTTAGCCGAGTAGCCCAGAGACGAAGCGTTCTTCCGAGCCGTGCCGAGCGCACAGTGTACGGAGCTCTTGCGCCTCGATTTGAACGCATGAGATTTTGGGCGTTTGAGAGGCCCTGCTTTAGAGCCTTTGTCGTGTAAAGAAAACGAGGTGAAACTTTCTTCTGAAGACGTGGAGCACAGTTCTCTGCGAAACGTAAAGAATTTCACCTTCATGACACGGCAAATACTCAAAAAGTTATTACCATAGACATGCTATTGTATAGGCTTTTGGGCTTATGTCATGTCAAGAAAATAAGGTGAAAGGCTTCTTAAACAATGAGCTTTTGAATTTAGACGTTATAATAGAAGTGGAAATGGTACGTTCATTCGTCACCAGATGGCTCCTTAGACGTGGCACAGCGCTAGCGTTCGAAGCGGAAGCTAACCGAACCATCAGGATCAGTCTAAGAGGGTCACATAACATGTGTACGTAACATATGACATTGACAGGTGTATTATTGACACAAGCCTGGAATGAAACATCTGGCGAAGAGGAACGGACGAATATAGAAAATACCGAGACAAAATAACAATAGTGAAGGGACTTGCAATGGCTTGCAACCAGGTATTTCTTAAGTGATAGCCAGTGTATCTGTTGAAATTGTTAGGATTTCTACGTACTTCCTCAGCTTCCCGTATAATCCTGAACCTGTAGTGTCTAGTGTGGGTAAGAGCTCGAGCATCTTGGAACATGCCATCATGACCCGACGATAGAGCCTGCTCAGCTATTGCCGATTTATCTGGCTGGTTGAAGCGAATATTACGTTCATGTTCCTTGACACGGGTACCAATGGGCCGGCATGTTTGGCTGATGTATACCTTAGCGCAAGTACATGTAATTTCGTATAGGCTACCCCAGTATGTAAAAGTGGGGACAATTTGTCCTTGGTTTTACTCAGACTGTGAGCAATTTTAGTGGCGTTGCCAAACACGGTTTTATATTGTGTATGCGGTGGACCTTGGCAATTCGATCTGTGGTGTTGTGAATGTAAGTACGGGCCGTAAAAGCATCACTGGCAACTTATTATCCTGTCTAAAATATTTTGTTGATTACATTATTCTTAAATAGTCGAGTACAATACCAATAGCATAATGCAATGATTTATAAACATTGAAATTGAACTTCGTAAAGCTAAAAAAAATTTAGATAGCAGTTCTGAATCATCTAAATGAAATTGCTTCCAAAATTTTACTATGAATCGAGGAATAGTCCCTACAGCTCCTACTATTAATCCTATCAATTAACGTCTTTCAATCCAAAGTTACTTTTATAATAAGGTATGGTCAGTTCATAGATCAGCTTCTGTTCACAATCAGCTTTTTCTGGCCGGTCTATTTAGATTTCGAAATGAACTGTAGGGTCTATTCTATAGACTAGCCCGCACCGTCTGATTCCTTGTAGCCTATGATGAAAATCCGCCTGTCCTCTCTGGAAGTAAAAATGTGTTATGCATGGTAGAGTGGACATAGAAGACTAAATGAGCACGGCGCAGGCTAGCAAAATAAGTTCGATACTCCATGTTTGCCGAATAAGCCTTAATAATAATAATAATAATAATAATAATAATAATAATAATAATAATAATAATAATAATAATAATAATAATAATAATAATAATCGTATGGCCTCAGCTACCGTATGCAGACATTTCAAGTTGATGCCATCTGGCTCTCTGCTCGTCAATTTCGACGTTCCGTTTCACTCTAGGCACATTAGATGGCAGACCGAGTAAACGGAAACTCTCTTGGGTGTCTATGGCTGAGATTTGATTAATTTTGTCGGGTAAACACCAAATGTGTCACCAGAGATCGTTTACATGCCGACATCGTACGACATGGAGCATCGAACGGACTTTTTCAGCCCTTCAAAAATCCGACTACCTTTGCAGGGTTTGAACCCGCTATCTTGGGATCCGAAGGCCGACACTCTACCACTGATCCACAGAGGCAGTTTAACCAAATAATTACGTACAAAAAGAACTCAGACGTTACTATGTACTTATTTTCATATCCTGTTGCTTTAGGAAAGCTATAGTGTTGCTATGTCCAAAGAAAATTGATTTCGATGTGAAAATGAAATATCGGGATTGACATACCGAATATATCTTCCCTGTTTTGCCAAAACGGCGAATGTTACAATGCTCTTCCTATCAATTATTTCCCTTAAGACTGGTCACGCCTTCCATCGATGTATTGATATGCGGTCCACCAGAACAAGTTTCGTTAAGTTCATTTTCCTATGCGCGTGTATAAAGGAAAATGAACCTTAAATACATCACAGTCTAGGAGTGGGTAAATGTCATGCAAACATACATTCGTTCAGTATGGTAAAGTAGAGTACCTAGTTAGAACAGCATGAATTCAGGTGAAGTACGTAAAACGGTTTCTCATGATTTCTCCGTTTACGTCAAGTTTTCTAGCGTCATATTCTTAGTCTTCTCCTGTTCTAATATCTGAGAATCTTCGTAAGTTATTGCTAATTCAATCAGAGAACAAGTAATACTTTTCATGATTCGAACTAATTTCAAATTCACCTTCTATATTGTGGAATGTGCAAACTGAGGAGTCTGTGTGGCTAATGGAGCGTGGGCTGTACGTGGACAATAATGAAGGGCCTAACTCAAGCTCTTCCATGCGACAAGTACCATGCAGGCACTTGGTTGCGTGTTCTGGCTGAAAGCTCTCCACACTTGAACCTTCTTCTGCCCAAGGAATTTCATTCATGTCCACAGCAAACAGCGCGCCTTATTTAGACAGTAATTGTGGTGAGTGGTGTCGAAAACACTCCCGCAGAGATCGAGGGTAGTCAAGAGTTATTGTCGACAAGTGGCGTCACCCATCACTGAGTCAAGGAAATTCTCCTCAAACAGACTTCTCAAAAAGCTGCATTACTACGACGAATATTCATTAATAATTATATATTCAGATTGTTAGCGCGGTTGTGACTCTCCGAGTTTCTTTAAGAAAGCTAAATATTTAACAATCTAATTCTAGTACAGACAATATAGACCTGAATTTTCACTAAATACGATAGCGTTGTTCTATCTGTGCTAAAGTGGTAGAGTCTTGGATTCCAGACACTAAGATCGTACGTTCGAACCTGACATCTGAAGGACATTAAAATATCCAATCGAACTCTATATCGCACATAACATATCTATAGTGACACACATTCTGTATTTACGCGAAAATATTATTCAAAATTCATGAATAGCTACTCCGATATAGTTACGAATTTTCGACACTTGTTGAAGGAAAATAGAACATTGAAACTGACACTCAGCATAAAAGGCGTCGTATTCGAATGCCTGTGCATGATATCTCAGACCATATGTTAGTTTTTAATACATTATCATCAGTTTGGGTAGGAAAAATTGTCTCAAATATAGTTTCAAAACGATGAATTAAGCTGTGAAAGGGTACTACAAATTTCAATTTGTGGAGATGAAAAATAATTGTTCATATATGCATTTGATTTTATTTATTTCATAACAAACCATAACATAGTTAGAATTTGGAGGTTGCCATGTTAACAAACAATACCAAATACTAATAACTGCTGGATTGAGTGGCTCAGGCGGTAGAGAACATGCCTACTGAGATCAAGTTAGCGGGTTCAATCCCGGTTCAGTCCGGCGGTATTTGAAGGTGCTCAATTACGTCAGCACCGACACGTTAAATGTATCCTGTGGGACAAAATTCCAGCACCTCGACGTCTCCGAAAATTGTAAAAGCCGGGCTGAGTGGCTCAGACGGTTGAGGCGCTGACCTTCTGACCCCAATTTGGCAGGGTCGGCCCTCACTCAGTCCGGTGGTATTTGAAGATGCTCAAATATGTTAGCCTTGTGTCGGTAGATTTACTGGCACGTAAGAGAACTACTGCGGGACAAAATTCTGGTAACTCGGCGTCTCCGAAAACCGAAAAAAGTAGTTAGTGTGACGTAAAGCCAAAACATAAATATGATTATTATAATCGAAATCGACTTTCAACCTGTTAGGTCGTGTTATACGTACACAGTACGTGTTGAACAGATGTTAAGTACAGAACAAAAATGGCCAACCGGACACCAGTGGGATCCGAACCTACATCCTCACTATTTCGCGTTGGTTGCTGTACCAATTGAGCTTTGGTGTCCTAGACCGTACTTGTTCCGTTGAAAAGGACCTAGGCTACAGGTCTGAACTACTGGCATTACACTGCAGAGTGCGTGGAAGTCGCACCTTGTGAGACAAGTCAATGAATATTAAATTTTCATGACCGCATTGTTATCGAAATCGACTTTCAACCTATCAGGTCGTGTTATACGTACATAGTACGTGTTGAAGTGATGTTGAGTACAGAACAAAAATAGCCAACCGCACACCAAGACTAAAGCGATATCATCGGAAAAAATCCTACCAGTGTAGTTAAAGCAACTATTACAATAAAGGCTTCGGTGTGGTCGAATCTTTGCAGAAATCTGCGAATAATTAGAGAAGTCCACCTGGCTCCTGTCATTAAAGTGATAAAGTAATTATAGTCATAGATACGAGATGGTATTTTGTATTCATTTTTCTTGTTAAGAATATATTGCTTATTCTATCAGTTTTACGTCGCACTGACACAGGCAGCTCTTGCACTTATGGTAACGATGGGACAGGACACCGCTGCCAGGTTTTTTTGTCTACCTGGTTTCCAATTCTCTTAGGTTTCTTTCTGATGACATCAATTTAGTCTTGAAAATTCTACCTTTGTCCGCTTCTGTGGTGTAATGGTTATTGTGATTAGCTGCCACCCCCGGATTCCTGGGTTCGATTCCCGGATCTAACACGAAATTTGAATACTGGTACGAGGGCTGGAACGGGGTCCACTCAGCCTCGTGAGACTAATGATTAGAGGTGGGTTCCATTCCCACCTCAGCCATCTTGGAAGTGCTTTTCCATGATTTCCCACTTCTCCTCCAGGCAAATGCCGGGATGGTACCTAACGTAAGGCCACGGCCGCTTCCTTCCCTCTTTCTTGTCCATCCCTTCCAATCTTCCCATCTCCGCACCAGGCACCTGTTCAGTATAACAGGTGAGGCCGCCTGGACGAGGTGCTGGTCATCCTCCCCAGTTGTATTACCCGACCCAATGTCTCACCCTCCAGGACACTGCCCTCGAGGCGGTAGAGGTGGGATCCCTCGTTGAGTACGAGGGAAAAACCAACCCTGGAAGGTAAACAGATTAAGAAGAAAAATAAGAAAAAAGAAAGAAAATGGTATTTTAATAATAATGACTTTTATAATAATAATAATAATAATAATAATAATAATAATAATAATAATACCGAGCTCGATAGCTGCAGTCGCTTAAGTGCGGCCAGTATCCAGTATTCGGGAGATAGAAGGTTCGAACCCCACTGTCGGCAGCTCTGAAAATGGTTTTCCGTGGCTTCCCATTTTCACACCAGGCAAATGCTGGGACTGTACCTTAATTAAGGCCAAGGCCACTTCCTTCCCATTCCCAGCCCTTTCCTGTCCCATCGTCGCCGTAAGACCTATCTGTGTCGGTGCGACGTAAAACAACTAGCAAAATAATAATAATAATAATAATGATAATAATAATAATAATAATAATAATAATAATAATAATAATAATAATAATAATAATAAAAATCGTACCTAACATATATATAGTATTTTTCTCATGATATAGTAGGATCCTTCACATTTTGCAAATTATACTCCATTGTATAACCTTTCGAAACCTTTGATTTTGGTGGTATAAAATTAAGTGCTCTCTTGGTACCAGTAATTTGATCCCAACTACTCACAGGTAGGATGTTAGGCCTCGAAACTCAACATATTTTTTTTTTTTTTTTTTTGCTGGAGGCTTTACGTCGCACCGACACAGATAGGTCTTATTGCGACTATTGGATAGGAAAGGCCTAGGAGTAAGAAGGAAGCTGCCATGGTCTTAATTAAGGTACAGCCGAAGCATTTGCCTAGTGTGAAAAAGGAAAACCACGGAAAACCATCTTCAGGGCTGCCGAACCCCACTATCGTCCGGATGCAAGTTCACAGCCGCGCGCTTCTAATAGCACGGCCAACTCGCCCGGTAAAAAAAACTCAACATAGTCAACAGAGAGGAATAAGGCTTACTGTAACACACCTTTGAGATTCTAGGATCTACAACTTCAGACATACTGAAAGGAAGATTTACAAGTGCATAGGCAACCCTTTAAGCGCGAGTGACGTAGCATTTCATAAGGATAAGGGGCTTGAGGCTGGAAACAAGAGATGCTTTAGTGTGGCCGCATTCTTTTTATTCTAATACCTCAAGAGTTAAACAATAGTAAAACACAATACAGTCCATTTCTGTCTCTCCGAGTGAGTGACATGCGGTTTACATTAGGGATGCGTTTTATGAGTTACCAGAACAATAAAAAATGCTCTTCGCTGTTATACACATCGGGCTTTGTATAGCTTATAGGATAATAGGACGGTTATCGGCGTTGCTTTGTGCCCTGTAAAGATGATGACTGGCCACAGTACGGTGGATTTCTGTTCCTCAAGGACAACTCTGTTGCATTCATTATTAAAAATTCAGAAGTTAATAATAATAATAATAATAATAATAATAATAATAATAATAATAATAATAATAATAATAATAATAATAATAATAATAATAATAATAATAATAATAAATGGTTTATCGTCCGTTAATTACTGAAGGGTTTTCGTTGCTGTTCAGGTGCTGCGAATTTTGTCGCTTTGGAGTTGTTTAATGTACCTATAAAGCTACTGACAGCAGGGTGGCGTATTTGAGAAGCTTCAAATACCACGCGACTGAGCGGTCATAGATTCCCTCTCATTGGGGTCAGAAAGCCAACGCTCTACCATATGAGCCACTCAGTCCAACCACGCGCGTAAAGGGTGATTAATATTGGGTGTTTATGATCTAGAGCACAGGTATTCTTCAGATGATGATGGTATAGAGATAATTCTGGAGTGTCCTTGTCCTGCTTTTACTAGAATAGTGCGCTTGAGGTCATTTGCATATGAAGGCGTTAAGCAAGTTACAGAACTTTGGGGAAGTAATTCTCACTTCCCGACTTCCAAATACCTATCAATAGAAGAAAGTTAAATTATGTTATTTACCATGGATGTGGCTGTCTTAAGATATTCGAATAGGGTAATTTTTAATATTCTTCCAGTGAATATATGGACATAATTTTTAAATATCCACTTCTTGGTTAACATTCCAAGCAAGAGCAGGGTTGTACCTCCAACTATTCCTTAGGCCATAACCCTGATTCCTCAAAGAGTCGAAACGAGTGATTTGACAGCGTGCTTTGGAAAGGACAAAGACACTGCCTTCGCAATCTTAGCGCTTTCGTCCAAAATCTGCATCAATTATTCTGACGATAAACGAATACAAGAATATAGATAGGGACGAATGAACGTTTTCTATGCCTCCAAGAATTTATAATATTTGAACCAGATTTTTACAGGTGACTTGGAAAACAATTTCAAGGAGTTCGCAGGCATAACTTGGAGTGATTTCCTAAATCCATAGTGTAAGTTAAAATATAATATGTTTTTAAATATTTTTAAATCCATCCCGTTTCCCAGAAAGAATGATTTAAAATATTTGGAATAAGGGAACTAAATTAACACTTTTAGGTCTATTCCACCAAAGAAAATTATCTGTTTCTCTTTTCGGATCGTGCGACCATTTGCAACAAATAGTTTTTTCTTTTTCTCAAGGCTGATCATTGACAATGTACCACCAGATGATTTTTGTCGTATGGCCTCAACTACCATGCTGCAGATATTGGAGTCGACGCCACTGAGATGGCCTGAATGTCAATTTAGACATTCTGTGTAACTCTGCACATTGGTAGGAAAACAGAACTCGATTGGGCGGTACATGGCTAAGTTTAAGTTTTTGGGTTAAACACCAAATGCGTTACTGGAGACCTTTAACTTGCCGACATCTTGCGACATGGCATAAACAATGAATTTTAACCGGCTTTCAGAAATCCGACTGTACTTTCCGTCTTTGAACCCACTATCTTAGGATCCGGATGTCAACACTCAACTACTGCTCCAGAGAAGGTGCCAGCTGGACCTATTATGCTTAACGTTAAGTGGGGTTGATAAAAAGTTTCTTTGCTGTCTGAAAATACAATCCACCTCTTGACTCTAACGTAGTCCACAGAATATAGTTAGCACAAGCAGTGTAGATGAGGCGTCAACGACCCCGCTGTACTAAGGCCGAATTAAAGAAGCAACAATAATATTTTACTCAATATGGTAAGAAAATCAGCAGAGTAAGTTCACGAATATCACTGTCTATATGCTCAACATTATCATTAAGACTGATGTTTATTTCCACAGTGTCAAGACACTTTCGGGATGAGTTTCAGAATGCGCACAGCATACTGAAGATTACGAAAATGAATGAAGCACTATAATGGTGTCTCGGGCCACCTTGAGATGCTATCATCAACACGAGTTACAACCTGAAAGCTATGCTCTTCTAATGCAATCATAAAAATAGACGATTTATTACAGAGAATTCATCTGAATGTAACTTGATGCGACACCACCTTGTCTGAATGAAAGCGACCTTCCCATAAATAGCGAGGAAACCTGGAGATATATGAGGCTGTAGACCACAGGTCAGGTGAATCTGCGAGGCTACGGACGAAATAGCTGGAGACAGCACAACCAGTGTAAGAATTCCAGGTTTAAACTTGAAGAGAAAAAAGATATGAACCGATCTCGGTGACGACGACGGTAAAAATTGCTATTAAATGCATGCAAGTTCTTGTTAATGAACTCCACTAGAAAATAACTGGCGTGTGAAAACCTGCCTGTGGGCAGAAGACATGATGATGATGAGAATATAACAGGACGAAACAAAGTCATTTATTCGCAGGTTTTGAGGTTTAGACTCAAAAGGAGAGGAGACAGAAAACATAATAATTATAGGACCAACTCGTAAGAACTGTACCGAAGTGGGGAATAAAGTCGACGGAAAAGAATTATCAGAACTTTAAAAAAGTTATAACTGTAAAAGAAATGCCAGAGTGCAGGGTGACCATGGCAGCTGTGAGAAAATGGAGAACCACGAAATAAGTTCATAAGTGTCCGGCTCCATGGCTAAATGGTTAGCTTGCTGGCCTTTGGCCACAGGTGTCCCGGGTTCAATACCCGGCAGGGCCGGGAATTTTAACCACAATTGGTTAATTTCGCTGGCACGGGTCTGGGTATATGTGTCGTCTTCATCATCATCTCATTCTCATTACGACGCGCAGGTCGCCAACGGAAGTCAAATCAAAAGACCTGCATCTGGCGAGCCGAACTTGTCCTCGGACGCTCCCGCACTAAAAGCCATACGCCATTTCATTTCAGTTCATAAGTATTCGTGTGGTCCAGAACCATTTTGGTGATAATATCGGTGGTAATTATAGCTTTGAAGTAATGTATAACTGAGCAAACGGAGAGAAACATGGAAGAATCCGAAATTTCGAAGAAAAAGGCTATCGCTAAAGAAGATGATGGGCTAAGAAAGGCGTGAAATTGAAAGTCCCTAGGGCTGGCAAGGCTAATACCGTTGTACGCAGGTATTGGTATTACGTTCCTCTACCTACTTTTATGTTTTCGTTTTCGGAGTTGCCGAGGACTCAGAATTTTGTAGCTGAAGAATCCTTTCCACGCGTGTAAATCTGCTCACACGATGCTGACGTATTTGAACGCCTCAAAAAACAATCGAACTAAGCCGATTCGAACCCGTTAGTGTGAATATCGAAGTTCAGTGCTCAATTACAAATCAAGGAATATTATTATTCTTTTCTCTTCTTCATTATCGTTAGGGCCACTTAGGACCGCGAGATCTCAACTGTTTGTCTTCTTGCGGGATCACCAGGTTTTCATACTTTCGGAGTGTGCTTTCTTCCATGCATCAGAATTGACATGCTTGTTGAAGTTGTATTTTGAGTCATCAATCCATAGACTGGTTTGATGCAGCTCTCCATGTTACCCTATCCTGTGCTAATATTTTCATTTCTACGTAACAATTGAATCCCACATCTGCCCTAATCTGCTTGTCATATTCATACTTTTGTCTACCCCTACCTTTCTTACCCCTTATACTTTCTTCAAAACCCAACTGAACCTGTCCTGGGTGTCTTTAGATGTGTCCTATCATTCTATCTCTTCTTCTCGTCAAATTTACCCAAATCGATCTCCTTTCACCAATTCAATTCATTATCCCTTCATTCGTGATTCGATCTATCCACCTCACCTTTAGCATTCTTCTGTAGCACCACATTTCAAAAGCTTATATTCTCTTTCTTTGTGAGCTAGTTATGGTAAATGTTTCACTTCCATACAATTCCACGTTCAGAAGAAAGTTTTCAGAAACATCATTCTAATTTCTATATCAATGTTTGAAGTGAGCAAATTTCTTTACCTAAGAAAGCTCTCCCTTGCATGTGTTAGTCTGCATTTTATGTCCTCCTTATTTATGCCATCGCTAGTTATTTTACTACCCAAGTAACAATATTCATCTACTTCCTTTAAGAACATTTTCTAATCTAATATTTCCTGCATCACCTGCCTTCGTTCGACTGCACTCCATTACTTTTGTTTTGGACTTATTTATTTTCATTTTGTACTCCTTATCCAAGACTTCGTCCTTACTATTCAGCAGCTTCTCGAGATCTTCTGCAGTCTCAAATAAAATAACAATATCATCGACAAATCTCAAGGTTTTGATTTACTCTCCTTGGATTGTGATTCCCTTTCCAAATTTCTATTTGATTTCCTTTTCTGCCTGTTCTGTGCAAACATTGAAAAGGAGGGGGGACAAACTGCAGCCTTGCCTCAATCCTTCCTGGATTGCTGCTTCATTTTCAAAGCCCTCGATTCTTATCACTGCATACTGATTTTTATACAGATTATAGATAATTCTTCGTTCTCGGTATCTGAACCCAATCACTTTCAGTATCTTAAATAGCCTGGTCCAATCAGCGTTATCGAATGCCTTTTCTAGATCTACGAATGCAATTACGTGGGCTTGTCCTTCTTAATTCGATCCTCTAAGGCGAGACTCATTGTCAGAATTGCCCGTGTTCCTACATTTCTTCTGAAGCCAAATTGATCTTCGCCCAACTCATCTTCAACTTGTCTTTCCATTCTTCTGCAAATAATACGTGTTAATATTTTGCATGCATGAGATACTAAACCAATGGTGCGGTAGTTTTCACACTTGTCAGCACCGGCTTTCTTGGGAATAGGTATAACGACATTCTGCCGAAAATCGGATGGCACTTCTCCTGTCCCATACATCTTACACACTAAATTGAATAACTTTGCCATGCTGGTTTCTCATAAGGCAGTCAGTAATTCAGAGGGAATGTTATCAATTCCAGGTGCCTTGTTCCTATTTATGTCTCTTACAGCTCTGTCAAACTCTGACCTCAAAATTGGGTCTTCTATTTCATCAGCATCAACAGCCTCTTCTTGTTCCAGAACCAACTCATCTACATCTTTACCTTGATACAACTGTTGAATATGTTCCTGCCATCTTCCTTTGTCTTTTTCCCTGGAAGTGGCTTTCCATCTGAGGTCTTAATATTCTTCCAAATAGATATCCTTTCTCCAAAGGTTTCCTTGATTTTCCTGTATGCAGCATCTACCTTTCCCAGGACCATACAACCTTCGACATCCTTGCACTTCTCCTTCAGCCAGTCTTCCTTAGCGACTTTGCACTTTCTATTCACTTCATTCTTTAATCGCCTGTATTCTTTTCTGTCCTCTTCATTTCTAGCATTCTTGTATTTTCGTCGTTCTTCAATCTGGTATAGTATCTCCTGAGTTATCCACTGATTCTTAGTTGATCTTCTCCTCCTTCCTAACATTTCTTCAGGAGCCCTACTGACTTCTTTTTTCATGACTATCACTCTTCCTCTTTGTGTTTCCTTCAGCCTTTTCATTCAGTCCTTGTGTTACATATTGCTTGAAACAATCTCTCACACTCTTTTCTTTCAACTTGTCTAGATCCCATCTTCTTGAATTCCTTCCTTTCTTCAATTTATTCAACTTCATGTGGCATTTTATGACCAAAGGTGAAAAACGAGTGTATCCTCCTATTCAATACATATCTTGTAACAACAGGTTGTGGTCAGAGTGCACGTCTGCTCCTGGGAAAGTTTTGCAATCCAGCACCTGGTTTCTGAATCTCTGCCTAATCATAATGAAGTCTATTTGATACCTTCCAGTGTCTCCAGGTCTCGTTCACGTTTGTGGTGTTTGAACCAAGTATTGACAAGGACTAAATTATGATCAATGCAAAATTCAACCAGCCGACTTCCTCCTTCGTTCCTTTGTCCCAATCCGAATTCTCCTACTGTATTGCCTTCTCTTCCTTCGTCTACCACTGCATTCCAGTCTCCCATCACAATTAGATTCTCGTCACATTCTTCATATTGTATTAAATCATCTATCTCTTCATATTTCTATCGATTTCCTCATCATCCGCTGAATTAGTAGGCATATAGACCTGCACCGTTGTGTCGGGCATTGGTTTGGTGTGTATCTTGACGACAATAATTATTTCACTATGACGGTCGTAGTAGCTTACCTTCTGCCCTTTTTCTTATTCATTATTAAACGAATTCCTGCATCGGTAGTCGTCTGACCGAAAATCCTGTTCCTCCTGCCAACGTACTTCACTTGTACCAACTATATCTTAGTCTATCCGTCTCCCTTTTCAGATTCTCTAACCTACCACAACGATTCAAACTTCTAACTTTCCACGCTCAGACTCGCAGAATGTCAGTATCCATCTTCCTGATGATCGCCCCCTCTCATGTAGTCCCCACCCGTAGATCTGAATGGGTGACCTGTTTACCTCCGGAATATTTTACACGAGAGGAAGCCATCCTCAGTTCATCATTCATACAGGGGGAGCTGCATGTCCTCGGGAGTTAGTTACGGCTGTATTTTCCCGTTGCTTTCAGCCGTGTAGCAGTATCAACACAGCGAAGCAATGTTGAGTATTATTACAAGGCCATATCAATCAGTCATCTAGACTGCCACCCTTGCAACTTCCGAAAAGCTGCTACCCCCCTTTCGATGAACCATTCCTTAGCCTGGTCTTCCAATAGATAACCATCTGATATGGTTGGACCTGCGGCTCGGCTATCTACTTCATTGCGACACGCAGACCTCCCCACTGCGTCAGGGTCATATGTTTCGCAGGAGAGGGACATGATGATGATGATGATGATGATGATTATTATTATTATTATTATTATTATTATTATTATTATTATTATTATTATTATTATTATTATTATTATTATTATTATTATTATTATATACTTATCACGATATTCACTTTTAAAATATACGTATAATGAAATATTATGAATGAATATAGAGGGGCCTCCTTGGCTCAGGTGGCAGCGCGCCGGCCTCTCCCTCTGGGTACCGTGGTTCAAATCCTGGTCACTCGATGTGAGATTTGTGTTGGACAAAGTGGAGGCGGGACAGGTTTTTCTCCGCGTACTCAAATTTTCTCCAGAAACACTCTCCAATTTCATTTCATTTCATCTGCCAGTCATTAACCACTGCCCCAGTGGAGTGCGACAGGCTTCGGCAACCGGCACAATTCCTATCATCGCCGCTAGATTGGGCTTCATTCATTCTATTTCTGGCCCGGTCAAATGACTGGAAATGGGCTGTTGATTTTTCACGAATGAAAGTGTAACGGAGTAAGCAATGTAAACCCATACATTATAAACGAGAATCATAAAATAACGCAATGGAACAAGGTGTGGAAGTTAAGAAAGGTACGTATTGGCAAGTTATATGACAATTGTAATAGCTCTTTGTTGATCATTATCTGACATCCTTCTGCTGAGAGTACATATATTGTCATAAGATTTGGGTGTGGAAATTGGCATGAAAGTCCGGTGATCTCATAGTCTAAAATCCTACATTTGATAATCGTCTGTTTGAATAAATGGCTGTGGTTGCGAATCCAAGTAGCGGCAAGAAACTTTACCACGACCTTTGACCGAGAAGACACTTGAAGTAGGTGGTTACTCAGCGTAGTGGTTAACACCAAATTATATGGTTGGGAAGCCCTAGAGGTGTCAGCCCTTGCAGTTGTATCAGACGTTCACTGAACAGTTGATGATCTCAATAAAAGAGGTTGGTTGTTTGCTCTTGTACAGTAGACTCCATTCTGTAATGCTACTCTCAATATGATTGTTCCTAACGCTATATTTATCCATATACAGTAAACGGGTTTCAGGTTGTGTTCTCTTAATATGTAATAAAACAAATACACCCTATTTAGTATACACATGGCTTGTCATTAAGAAATGGCTGAAATAATTTCCTTTATTATTATTATTATTATTATTATTATTATTATTATTATTATTATTATTATTATTATTATTTGCTTTACGTCGCTCCGACGCAGATAGACCTTATGGCGATGATGGGATACGAAAGTGTAATGAATGTGGAAGGAAGCAGCCGTGGCCTTATTTAAGGTACAGACCCAACATTCGCCTCGTGTGAAAATGCGAAACCACGGAAAACCTTCTACAGGGCTGCCTACAGTGGAGTTCGAACCCGCTATCTCACGAATGGAGGCTCACAGCTGCGCGAATCTAACCACATGACCAATTCACTCGGTAATATTATTATTATCTACCTAGGAAGAAAGGAAGGGACAGTACATATTTTTCTATAATAATGAAGAGTTCACTTTCGAGACCTTGAAAGAAAAATGAAAGAAGGAATGTTGGAAAAATGAGTGAGTTGGCAGCTTGGTTCAAGTGAACTCACCACATTCGGGGAATGGCGAATTCGGCCCGGACTATCGGCAGCCATGAAGGTGCTTTCCGTGGTTTACACTATATTAACCAGCCAAATGCTGGGGCTGTACCTTATTAAGGTCTTTGTCACTATCTTCCCAATCTTAGTTTTTTAAAATCCTTGGGTCGCCGAAAACATTGGATGTGTCTGTGCGGCGTTAAATCGCAACTAAATTGTAAGGAAGCAAGAGTAGATTTCAAGGAAAGCACAGGATATCTACTGACTCGAGGCAAATATATTTAAGCATCATCAGATGACATCGGATTGAGTTGGGATTGGATCTGTCAGCTTATGTTCAGAAAGTCAGCACTCAACCGTCTGAGTCACATAGCCCGGCATAAACAAACAAAGAATAAAGAAAAACACTCTGAGAGATGTAACTGAAGAGATGTGTATCACAGCCTTGGGAAACCATCTGAATCCGACATTCCTTCCCTTTCCTTTTGCTAGCCCGTACCTGTTTTTTCCTTCATTTATGCGGCCTCCTATAGCTAGTTCTTGTCCTCTTTGGTTGTTGATTGTGAGATACTTACAGTAAGCAATACTGTACCTCTTTTACCCAGAAGAGCATCGATGTAATTCCCGATCAATTAGTCGATAAGTTTGGAAACGTGACTATCACGTCTGGACAGACATGTGGATCTACGATTGACTAAACCTACAATGGGCTACAGATTTTGGGAGGAGGGAAGCGCATCGGTAATGGGTTTCATTTGTGTGGGGGTGGGTGGTGAATGGTAATATATCCGGTTAGACTCTTTCGTTAAGTAATGCAAGTAATACATTTCTACAACAACAGGTCTCAGTGAGAGAGATAACCGCAATAGTGGTTAGTGTCACTGGGTGAAAAACTGTGCTACAATGTCTGTGCGGAACATACTCGTCACTGGTTGTCATGACAACAGCTGTTCAACCAATGGTACTATTTAATTTTATATTTTTACGGTCTGCTTTACGTCGCACCGACACAGATACGTCTTATGGCGACGATGGGATAGGAAAGGGTTAGGAGTGGGAAGGAAGCGACCGTGGCCTTAATTAAGGTACAGCCCCAGCATCTGCCTGGTGTTAAAGTGGGAAACTACGGAAAACAATCTTCATAGCTGCTGACAGTGGGGGGTCTAAGCCACTATTTTAATATGACGTGTAATGTCGATATGACGCTTTTCTTATAACGCAACAAGTGATTTGACCTCTTAAAGCATTACATATACAAGAATGGTTTATATATTATCTCACAGGAGAAGGATGAATACATAAGATATGACCAGGTTAGGTGACGTATGTGTATATAATGTCATTGCAAGATGACCACCTGGGCCGATGACCTTCGATGTTAGGCCCCTTTAAACAACAAGCATCATCATCATCATCAAGATGACCACCCAGTTAAGGTAAGTATTAGACGGTTATATCTGTTATCGTGCGGCGTACCTTGCTGTGTAGAAGACGTGGAGGGATTAGTGACGTTTAATTTCATTTATCTTGACTAAAACATCATTACAATTAAGGAGTGACTCTGAATGTCAAGGCTATTGAATTTTTTGTGACAAAAAATTGATAAATTTTGTCATACTCTACAATATTCAAATATACTGCGTGTATCAGTAATGTATGGCCAAGCTTCCAGAAAACATTCCTCGCACATAAAATAAAAAAAAATATGTTATAAAGACATAGGTATGGAAACACTTTTTTTCCATGTTAGAACTGATTTTCTTCAACCATACACAATACATTAATCGTGGGAACATACTAGCATACAACATACTTACAAGAAATGCTCAAAATGCCCTCCTTTAGCATCGATGCATTCATCAATGCGCCGTCTTCTTGAATCCCGGATGTGCCATTTCTACCACATACCAGCCCTGCCACTATAGTTAAATTTCTGGCAGTACCGGGAATTGAATGCGGGCCTCTGAGAACTGCAACTAATAGCGCTAACCGTTAGGCTACAGACGTGGACGCTTAGTAATTCACAGAGGCTTGCATACGGAACACTTAAAGGCATAATACAGTCTATAATGAAGATATTTCTATTTATGGTGTAGCCACTTTTATTTATTGGTTTATTTTAAAGTCAACGGCCGTAGCTGTGTTGAAACACCGGATCCCGTGAAAACTCCGAAGTTAAGCAACATTGGGCATGGTCAAGATTTGGATCGGTTGCCACGTGCTGTTTGTGGGGGGTATGGGAATGGAGGAGCGGAAAGGAACGTAAACTCCGGTTCAGGCACACCTCTGCGGAGGTTCGGACCTACCTTCAGGTAGATTACACCCTTACCTTACCTTATTTTAAAATGGGTTATACAGAAGGAACCTCACTAAAGACTGCATGTATCATGCGTTATGGAAGAGTAATAATCGGGTGTATTCCAGTCAACTTTGGATCTCCCCACCAGCTGATACTTCTTCGACTAGGTCAAATGAAAAATTTGTTTTAATAAATTGTTGAATTATCGAAACGTAGCATTTGACGTGATCATGGATATTGAATATGCATTATTATTTTGTAAAATAAACTGTCAGCTGCAAAATAAGAAATGAAAGCCCTGTGGGTGGGGTAACCAGATAAAAAATACACCCACGGTATCCCCTGCCTGTCTTAAGAGGCGACTAAAAGGGGTGACCAAGAGGTGATGGATCTTGAACCATGAGATTACCTTAATTGCTACCATCACGCGAATGACACCATGGGTCGACTTTTATTGCGATTAGTACCACTATGTGAGGAAAACCATGGATCTGTGATTAGTATCATCTTAGGTGGATCGCTATGAGTGTAGAGTACCCGTAATTAGTACCATTATGTGAGTGGCAGCATGGGTCTGCGTTACCCATGATTATTATCATTATGTGAGAAACACCACGGGTCTGGGCGTCGCCTATGGTTAGTACAACTATGTGAGCGACACCGTGAATCTACGTTGCCTATGATTAATCAACTATGTGAGCAACGTCACGGTTCTTTACTACTCCTGTGATTAGTACCACTATGTGAGGAACGCCATGCGTCTGCGTTCCCTATGAGTGGTGCCATTATGTGAGGAACACCATATGCCTATGTTACCTGTGTGTAGTACCACTATCTGAGGAACACCATGAGTCTACGTTACTTGTGATTAGTACCATTACATGAGGAACACCATGGCTCTACTTTACAAGTGATTAACACCATTATAAGGAGGTGGTGACCTGGATTTTAGACTCCTTTAGACAACAGGCACCATCGATTTATAATTTTGGATTGGAAGCAGTCCCTTGTTCAGTTTATAAGTTATTTTATGGGAATGTGAGGCATTGCGTGTCGGATCCTATATTGTTGTAAGTTCATAATCGTTATTCGTCTTCGTTTTTTTAATTCTAGTCAGTGGATGGATTTTGGCATTATTTTAACTTTCAATATTACGAGCTGGATCCGCTGATTACTTTGAATTCATATTCGTTCATTCATTCATTCACTTATTCTTCATCATGTTTTGAATTCTGTCCAGTGGATGAATTTTGGAGTTTTAATTACATTTCATCTCATCTCGTACCATTAGGGGCCGATGACCTAGACATTAGGCCTCTTACAGCAATCATCACCATCATCATCATCATCATCATCATCATAAGAAATAAACGGGAGGATACACCAAACATTCTTCAAGATATCTGAAAGAGATAGTAGGCATTTTTAGGTAAATTTTCTCAACAATTTATGTAGCCTAATCCTCAAGATCGATTGGATTTCAAAGAATCCATATCTAATCATTTGTTTAGTGAACATCACTATATGTCATGTTTTACAGTATAACACGGAGTCGTAGGAGGCTGAGAACGTGGAACAAACATGTTTCCACTTAGATTTCACAAAATATGCTGATGTAGTCTTGAATCTAGGATGCGGCAGTGAGTGAAGAAAGTTTTGCGTCGTGCTGAAGGCATAAATAACAGCCGTAGTGTGAAGAAATGGTAGCCAATCACTGTTGGGCTGGAGGTGTGAGGTGGGTGGCGGAGCTTAGGGGCCTTGAACACGCCGTTAGTGCCATTATCAAGCGCCAATCACAGCTAGTTTGACACTGACTTATACTCCACTGCGACCATTGGCGTTGTTCGTCGCTGAAATAATTATGTAAATTGATAAAAAATAATGTTTGTGCTAGCAGTATCCTAGGGTATAACTGCAAGGTAGGTTTCATACATACCAGACCTTCCGATGAATATGTTATACACTTCTTGATACAAAATGTTATATGCCAACATTTTCCTATGTCGGCGAGTACATGCGCATTCGAAAAGAGGGAGCACATTAATACAGAGTTTTATTGGCTAATTAAAACGCAAAGGTTTATCTACACTTGAGCAAAAACGGGGTACATTACTATGCTTTTAGATTAGTTTAAATGACACCAGTCACTACAAATTGGTCCGAATGTAGACTTTTACTGTCCTAATGCCTAAGCAAATTACGGTAATTGACAAAGTGTCCGCTGGACAAATTTATACAATGGGTTAAGACCAAAAAAAATTAATCCTGGAAAACATAATTAGTTTCACCGACTCCAAATATTATTTAATTACTGAAGCTCATAGACTTTTGAAATCGTGAAATTAGCAGCATTGTTTCCCAGTGTGGGAAAAGGGGTCAGTTGTATTTGCACGTCTCCAAAACTCCGGCGGCTAGTGCGTTTTTTTGGACACTTTTGCAAGTTTTCATTGATAAATTGTCCACCTCCGTATCGTAATTGTTAGCATTATTAGCTGCCGTCCTTGTAGTGTCCTGTTCGATTTCCGGCACTGCCAGACATTTATGAATGAGCTGGTATGTGGTTAAAATGGTACTTGCAGCTCACACCCATTCGGGGTGAGCCTGAAAGGAGCTGCACCACCTCAGGATGCGGACATGAGTTTACTCTTTTATTGATTCTCATGCAGTTCAAGTGTGCTAAGGGAGATACGTACTACCTCTTGCTATAAATGCCTACATACGGCTTTTGTAAGACACTGGGATGAAATTTTAGTAATTTCACGATAGAAAACACAGAGTGTATGATTACTAAAAACAAATAATTTATTACGAAAGATCAAAGCATGGGACGGGATATACGTTTGATGGCGATTCTTCTGTGCAAGAATACACAGATTTTATGTTAGAAAAAATACGTTTTCATGGGACACTTTTCTGACACATTTCCAAGAATATTGGTGACTTTCTAGAAAATTATCCATACATTCAGCAAATGAAAATCCAATACACAGGAAATCGTAATGATGAACATTTCCCTACTACCACTCCGAACTTACAGTACGTCTTTTTAACAACACCACAACGAACTTCTTCGTACAGTATGTTTCATTGGAATGTCCCCATGCTCTTTTGAAATTTATTTTCTCACACAAAAAGCATATTAATTTGGATTCAGGAACAGTTTTCTGTTTATTATTTTGTTTGGAATAATATTATTTAGAATCTGCCGAAAAGTTTATTTTATTTTATATTACTTCGTGTACATTGGGAAAACTTTTTACCCGCTTGATGAGTTCAATGACTCCCTTTTATTTAGCATGGGAAATTCGGGCAAAAGATCGACCTAGTGGCACGTTCTCATATTCAATCACTTTTCACGTTTTACTCTGGCTTTCGATGAAATTAACATACCGTTATTGGCTTTATGTCCCACTAACTACTTGTATAGTTGCTGCGCTGAGATAGTGTAAATTTTGTCCTAAATGAGTTATTTTACATACCAGTGAATCTAGCAATATGAGGCTGACGTATAAACATTAAAATATTTCCGAAGGTGTGTTGGAATGGAACTGACAAATTTGGGCTCGTAAATCTAGCTTTCTACCACCTGAGTCAATCAGGTTGATCAGCTTTCAATGATCCCTGAGTAATGGGAAATCTTAGATGACAAATGTTCCGTAATTGATATACAAAATCCTGTGCCTCTGTATCCAGTTCTCAATGACAGACGTTCTACCACATTTAAGGGTGCCAAATTGAATACTCAATACAAGACATTGATTTGTCCTGCGAAATTAAATATCCTGAAGTAATGGCAGGCTATTCTACTTAACCTTCCAAAATAATATTAATATTATAATTAAAATATTAGAATATGAAAAACAGGAATTCGAATTCGTCCATGGCTCCTTGGCTGCGTAGATTGCATAGTGGCTTTCAGTTTAGTAGGCCTCGTGTTAGATTGCCAGTCCGGCTGGGAATTTTATCCCTGTTTGGTTAATTTCCCTAGCGCTAGGGCTGGGTGATTGTGTTCGTCTAGGTACACATCTTCATTCACGCACAACACACCACATTACCAAACACCACAGAAACATGCATTATTATTATTTTTATTTTACTAAAAATACGTCGCAATTGGGAAATATCCCGGTGACAACGGTCACTTACGGTAGTGTGATAATAAAGTAAAATTAAAACATAATTACCGAGCAACAACAAAAACAACAACAAGAGTATAAAGAACAATTCTATGGGAAGAAAATATTACAAGTAATACTACTGGTTTATCATTCAGAATCTGGCTTCACCGTATACAAATTCATACACAACTTATGTACTTCCAGTACTTACTACGGCTTACAATACTATAGGCTGAGCTTACTACTAACTTAACATATCCCTATTAGTTTGACGTAAGCTGGACTTAATCTGCATTAGTGGAAAACCCATATAATTGAGAAAGGCCAGGGAAGAATAGGAAAAAGAATATAAACGAATTCGTCTGATGGATGATAAATATAATACTTGAAATCATACGAGTGGGTTTATTTTTTTACATTCACTTTACGTCGCTCCAACACAAATAGGTCTTATGGCAACGGCGGGATAGGGAGGGGCTAGGAGTGAGAAGGAAGCGACCGTGGCCTTAATTGTGGTACATCCCCAGCATTTGCCTGGTGTGAAAATGAGAAACCATGGAAAACATCTTCAGGGCTGCCGACAGTGGCGTTCGAACCCACTATCTCCAGAATTCAAGCTCACAACCGCGCGCACCTAACCGAACGCCCACTTACTCGGTAGTGGGATAGATGTAACAAAGAAAATAGGTAATAATTTTATGTTAGTGTCTATATCGTGAACATAGCCACGAGACGCATAGTTTTATTTGGAATCCGAACGAAAGGCATGTGATATTTCATTTCAAAAAACCTACGTATACAAGGTTCATTTTACCGAAAGGTAGAAAATGGCAGAAAGGGATTTAGTTAGAAAGAAACATAGTAAGCAGTTTAAACTACGCCAAAATGAGTTGGTCTGAATGGCAGACGGTGCTGAAAGCCTACAGTCTAATATCTTGGAGCCTGAAAAGAATGCCGTGAATATATTATGAAAATTAGTACTTCCAAGGCTATATATTATGGTAGTAAACTCACTATCTCACTGTTTCCCGAGTGCATGCTCATAGCCAACTCACTTAGCCGAAGGAACTATCTTTACGTCAGTCTATTTTCGCGCTGACTTATCTGTACGAAAGTGAAAGCTGAGTGAAATTAAAGATATAGCTTTAGGCTTAGTGCACTGTAAACACTAGGTCACGCAGCAAAGGCATTTACGATATATATATATATATATATATATATGTGTGTGTGCTACTTGTTTAACGTCGCACAAACACATTGAATGTTTTCGGCGACGTAAGGATTAGGAAGGTAGCGGCCGTGGCCTTAATTATGGTACAGCCTCAGCATTATATTTACGATACGAAAACACTAGTATTGTTTCAGAAAATGTATACAAATATGAAGGAAGGCGTTCAAAACCGGCTGTCGGTTTGTACAGTGCCCTAATTGGATATGAACGAGACACATTTTCTTGAATAATGAGTGATAGTGATTTGCACAGAGCGCTCCCTTGAATAGTGGTCAGCATTCTTGCCGCAAGTGTGTCAGCTCGTAACGCATTAAATGGGTACACTATTGCACTTCATGGAAAATGCATATTTTTCTGAGGTAGAGTGTAATATATTCTACATTTCGTGTACATAATGCCATATTTAGTTGAATTTCACAGTTATTTACAAATAAAACGTGTTTTAGAAGGAAAAGGTACATTTTACTCAGCGGGTTCCATAGCACCCCTACATTGATCATTTCCTTGACAAAAAATATCTTGTTCCGTGCCAGAGTGAATGAATATAATTGAAATGCTAGATCACAGAGAGAACACTATTTCATAGCATTGCAATTCCATGCCTTACAAGATCCTTCTCTATATTTTATGTAGAGTATAAGAAACAAAATAGTGGTATTTTTGAACATTTATACAAATATAAATGTTTTATCTAAGATTTCAGTTGTGAATATTTAGTATGAATGACAGAGGAAACTAGGAAATATGTATTTTTTTAAACAAACCAAGGGTAATACTTCATTCTGAAGATTACGTAAATTCTGCCTGGTTAAGGAATATTTTCCACGGAGGGAATAAGGCTATCTCAAAGATAACTAACGTCATATTCTTATTCTTTTCCTTCTTGTAGCATATCCTCATTGGATGTCGGCTGTCATCAGGGCGATCTATTTCTTGCTCTCGGCAACTCGGAAAACAGTGGGAGTACTGAGTCTTTACCAGGCTCGTAGATTTCGTAACCAAGATATTCTCCTTCCTCTCCTACTTCACCTTCCTTCAATTTTACCTTCTATGATAAGCTGAAACAGTCTATATTTATCATTTCGAATGATATGGCCAAAGCACTCCAGTTTATTTCTTGATGTTGTGCAAGATCTCTAGCTTTTTTTATCCGTTGGGGTACTTCAGTGTTACGTATTCTGCCAACCCATTATATTCTGAGCAGGCGTCGCTAGCACCATATTTCAAAGATCAACGTATTTTGGTATTATTATCTGTTAGGATTCAAGTCTCTGCACCATAAAATAAGACACAAATTACATAGCGCCGAAGTAAATGGAGACGGAGATTGATCTTAAAGTCTCTGTTACAAAGAAGTTTGCTCATTCCCTTGAATGCAGTCCTTGCCTGTTCAATCCGTCACATTGGAAGAGAAAATTGCTGTACCCTTCCGGAGGAGGAAATGAGAACGTAATTTCTGGGAGGAAATTTAGAGCCCGGATTTTTATGCATTAATAGGTTAGAATGCAAACTTACTGAAGCGAGTAGCAATTGTAGTCTACCTTTATAACGATCATGCTATGGGGTTTGCATAATCTTGAGGGGTACGGCCCATAAGAACCCCTGTAATTTATGTTCCTCTTGCTAAATTATGGAAGAGCGGGTGGCCGACACTTCTTACTAACCAAATTAGTTTGCAATCTAACCTGTTCCTGCATAAAAATCTGGGCTTTAATGATATTCAATAAAAATTACGGTGTCTGGCGAAAGAGAACAGGGGGTCGGATAGGTAAACATGAAAGGATCACGGTCATATAAAGCGGAAGTGATGACGGACCGATGTCAGTGCACTGTGATAGACAAAAATATTCCATTGGTTGTGGGCGTTTCAAGGAATGATGCATAAGCGAGGAGAAATAATGTGCTAATCATTAGCGATCTCACTTATTTCTGGTATATTCGGCATGTGAAGCTGGAACCTAGTTCACTAAACTTTCTTCGCTCTATGTCTTCCGCATAAGTGTTTAGAGGAAGCGACTGTACGTTTCATTGCGCGTCTTCGTGGTGATAAATGATTTAACTGTGTTCACTCACCTCACTCCGTGTTGTCATAGTGACCCATGGTGACCCACGACCCGAGTTTCTGCCACCAGAAACCGGCCGGTACGGAGCTCGAGAAATTAATTCTTCGACTCTTCCACTCCTCTCTCTCTCTCTCTCTCTCTCGCTCTTTCTCTCGTCGAAGATTATTCTCTCCCCGTTTTCATATACTTTAAAACGCACAGTGAGAAATGATGTACACATACTTACACCATCACCCATTCAAATGACTTACGCATATTTTATGTAGTCGCTAATTTTTGCATGGAAATTTAAATGCCAGTATATTACTCTTTCTTTTTATTCATATAATATACATCTGTTGTCTTTTTCATGGGCTTATTTTACGACTCTGCATTTCATAAATTGCGTTGTAATTACATATGTATTTTTTGTTCACTGGGATGAAATGCAAAGCACTATATCCTCGTTAATCACTTTACATTTACAATCACTGTCATAATGCAAATAACGTTTCAATAGTTTAGCTTGAGAGTACTGTCAATACTTTACTTTCTTCTCATACATTAGTTTAATAATATTTATGCCGGGCTGAGTGGCTCAGACGGTTGAAGCGCTGGCCTTCAGTCCGGTGGTATTTGAAGGTGCTCAAATACGTCAGCCTTGTGTGTGTAGATTTACTGGCACCTAAAATAACTCCTACTGGACTAAATTCGGGCACCTCGGCGTCTCCGAAAATCAAAAAAATTGTTAGTAGGACGTAAAGCCAATAACATTATTATTAATAATCTTTATTATTCACATAATTCTCATACATTAATGAGTATATTTTATAGAATGCATTTGATTTGGAAAAGGACATTTGTTTCGTCTACGCTTCTTGAATAGTCAATGTGACTAAAACCATGATACAAAAAGATCGTAGTTAAAGAAGATAAAGGAAGAAACTGCTGAACTATGGCTGTGAAAGAAAGTAACTATTTTGAAAGGAGTGGGGCAGGCAGAGTTCCAAATATAAATTTGAAAAGAATCGCGGTTCAGGATAAGGAAAAGACTACTCTAAGCCTTACAGTTAATGTTGTTTTATATGAGTATAGTGAGGATATGGGGAATTTGCTGAACTGTGTAGATCCGGTTTCAGAGGAATACAGGATGAAAAAAGAATTACTAAAGTAAGTGAATGTAATTAAATGAACTTTAGCGATACAAATTAAATTACAGTAATTAGAATATTAATTATTGAAGAAATAGATGAGTATTTTATTGGGTTGAAGAACAGTGATTGTAATTAAATGAAATTGAGTGATACAAATTAAATTACAGTAATCAGAATATGAATTCTTGAAGAAATACATGAGTATTTTATTGGGTTGAAGAATAACGACTGTAATTAAATGAAATTTAGTTATACAAATTAAATTACAGTAATTAGAATATGAATTCTTGAAGAAATAGATTTTATTGGGTGGAGGAACAACGATGGATGACAACAATAAAGGAAGCCTAGCCAGAGGGGGGTAGATTTTTCATAGAGAATGGATATTGTTCACCTCAGACAGAGATGTTTCTGGGGATACGTTTTTTGTAGAGTTTTACACTACATGAAAATATCTGGTGATGAAGAAAGATAATGGTACGTTGAGAACTCAGCCCGAAGGCTGGTTGGGTCCCCAACAGTTCCACCAACAGCCTTCATGGATGGTCTAAGCGGCACTGAAGAGGCGTACGAGGGAAATTGGGAAAGGATGAGTAAGGTTGATTTCTACTGCTTTCCTTACTAGGCCAGAAGATGCTTTTACATATCAGTCTGCCAAGCCCACTGAAATGCGCACACTAGCCGAATCTATGAGAGATATTTTCACACCGTTCATAACAGGGACTGGCTGCATAAGGAATGGCATTACTTGCATCGTTCATACTCAGTCACATTCATATTGTCCCACGATGAGACTGAGGCATGTCAGTGAAAGTATCGACTTTTTTATCCCATACCAGGTGACACAGTACAGAGTAAACACTAGGTCCCGCCAGCAAAAGACTTTGAAATATGGTGTGACTAATTGGTATTGACGGTAAGATGAGTGTATTGAATCGCAAACGAGAGATACTGAATTGAGAAACAATTGGAGGAAGAGGTGGTTTACAACGATACGTCACGAGGCGGCGAGGAATTGTAGAAATTGTTTCGGGGAGAAATGTAGTGAATAAGTTTTGTATTAGGAGGTCAAGACATGAATATAACAAACTGATCACAGTAGATTCAGGATAAAATTGTTACGTAGAGGTCAAAACGTTAGTATATCATAGGACAGAGTAGTATGAGTCCTTCCAGAAAACTTTCTAAGAGCAGTTGACTAAAACAGCAACAACAATACTAAATATATCTGAAGTGTAAAAAGAGGATAATAAAGTAATAGATTGAGTGTAGGTGTACTTGGAAGAAGGTAGGGTAGAAAACTGTAGAATTAACATGAAGATCTCGATTTTATAAAAGCAAATAAGCTTATGGTTTCTCCTGACTGTTGATGTCGTTGTATGTGGAATTGGAATCACAGGGACGTGACATTTATTTCAAAACTCCCGCATGCACTGGTTGCAATTTGATCTGCTGCCACCTTGATGAGAATTTAGATATGATTCCGCTAGGCTAGCATGCTCCTAGTTGATCTCTCGATCCTTACAAAGGAAATGTCACGCTCTTCATGCCGATAACTAACTTGAATTCCTTATTAAATAACCAATACCCTACGACATAACTACATGATAAAATTAGCTTCCAGTTTCCTCTGTAAGACGTTGAAATCGAATGTTGTGATACTTCCTTTACATTATTCCAATAAAAACACTGTTATGTTTGAAATCAGCCTGGTCAATACTTAAAGTAGAAATATAACAGTGAATTTATTGGAGTAGAGATTGTAGTCAATACGTGTTGTATGTCCGTCGCGCCCTTCTCGATCCGCCAGCCAGCTACACGCGTGCCAGTGTGTTATTCTTCGAGCCTCGACGCGCAGCCCTCAGTGCGCGTGCCTGGAACGTCGTGTGTGCTATAAAAAGGAGCTCCTAGCCTGTCCAGCTCCAGAATACACCCTACGTCGAGCACGGAGGCTACTCCTCTTGAAAATGTGCTTCGGCCAGGTGGACTGAATTTCTGGCAGTAAGAGGTCTCACCTCGGGTCACCGCTCCTCTTGCCTATTCCGCTGTCCATGTCCAGTCTTACCATTATATGCCACTATCATTCCCTAGCTAATGCAAGCTCCCATTATCAACTTAGTTTCGCTAAGTAGGAACTCTTCAGTCATTGAACTTACGTTAATGAACTCAGACACTTCAACAAGGAAGGACTGTCTGAGATATTTACGTCAGTGCTTCTGATAGTTTTCGACTATCAAGAACTTTTCATGTCACAAGGACTATCTTTCCGAAATAGTAGTGAACGTGAATACTCCAATGTGTATATAGTGTACAAAGACAGACTCTTTCTCCAAATTCATAGTTCATTTTGCTTCGAGATAACTTTCAGTTTTGTTAGTGTAAATATTGTAATTTTACATGTGAAGCAAATAAAGAAGTTGTGTTTTTGTAAACCCCAACCTTGTTTACAACAATACGGACCATTACAAAATCAAACAACTACAGTTAAGTTAATGAATTTCCTTGTCAGATGCACTATGGTCCGCCTCTGTGGTGTAGTGGTTAGCGTGATTAGCTGCCACCCCTGGAGGTCCGGGTTCGATTCCCGGCTCTGCTACGAAATTTAAAAAGTGGCATGAGGGCTGCAACGGGGTCCACTCAGCCTCGGGAGGTCAACTGAGTAGAGGTGGGTTCGATTCCCACCTCATCCTGGAAGTGGTTTTCCGTGGTTTCCCTCTTCTCCTCCAGGCAAATGCTGGGATGGTACCTCACTTAAGGCCACGGTCGCTTCCTTCCCTCTTCCTTGCCTATCCCATCCACAAGGCCCCTGTTCAGCATAACAGGTGAGGCCGCCTGGGCGAGGTACTGGTCATTCTCCCCAGTTGTATCCCCCGACCCAAAGTCTGAAACTGCAGGACACTGCCCTTGAGGCGGTAGAGGTAGGATCCCTCGCTGAGTCCGAGGGAAAAACCGACCCTGGAGGGTAAACAGATTGAGAAGAAGAAGAAGATGCACTATGAAGCATATGTAACGTAGGTTACGAACTGATTTGTACTCCAATACTCTACATGTTTCACATGTGCTCTAATATGTTTATCATACCTTACCTTCCCTCTATTGTAGGCTAATGGATTGCGTTTAAAATTGCGCATCCGGGAGATAATGGGTTCGAGCCCCATTTTCGGCAGCCCTGAAGATGGTTTTCCGAGGTTTCCCATACTCACACCAGGTAAATGCTGGGGCTGTACCTTAATTAAAGCCACGGCCTCTTCCTTCCCATTCCTAGGCCTTTCCTATCCCATCGTCGCCATAAGACCTGTCTGTGTCGGTGCAACGTAAAGCAACTAGCAAAAAAAAAAAGTGTTTTAAATTCACTCTAATTGGTATTGATGATAGGAAAGATTCTATACCACCCTGGGTTCAACGTTTTGACATTCAATATTAAAAGCAAATGTTTGAACAAATGCAAAACTACATTTCTCAAAAATTAGATATGGTCAATTATTTTAGACGTTCCAAATGATTTTGCATGACGGCATAATTAGATGGGGATTGGACTATTACAGCAATAACATATCCTGCTTAGATAACAGAGGGCTGCACTTGCATCGCATATTTCGGAGGTATCAGTGACGGTTGAAAAGTACGAGTGACGCAATTCAAGGTTTGTTCGTGAGAAGTGGAGGCATGTCTGAACATGTCGACCGCGGCAGGCAACAGGAAAGTACTTGTCGAACAAAGCATTTTGTCTGAAGAACGAGAAGGCGCTGTGAAACTGTTGTTCATGCGTCAAGGGGTGACAAGACTCTTTACTAAAATGGATTAATTACCACGTGGCAATTTTTGTGTATCAGGATCCACTTTGGTTATGACACGTTGTGCCATGAGATCGTGTATTGAGGATTCCAAGAGCGCTTTTCGTGTGAGTTCGTAATTGTTACAAAGGCGTAGGTTTGTTCTAATTTCGCGTCTTTTTTCATTTCAATATTTGTATATATCATGGAGGAGAGAACGTGCAAAAGGGTAACCAAATTTCCATTTTGAGCAGTGTATGTACTAATTAAGGCAGAGTGTTCTCATTTTACGAGGAAAATTCGGACGATACTGAACCCTTGAACTTGTGGAATTATGGGTTCAATACTACCGCTGGCTAACTTCCGGCTCTCTCAATTCCAGAGCGGAAAGCCAACTACTGAAGCAGGTGATAGGTGGCAAAACGAGGTAACTAGATTACAACAGAACCCGGCTTACACTTTCATGCAGGGAGGGTGTTCCGTTACTACCGGCAAATGAAGACATTTAGCAAGTACAGAATGAAATACAAATGAACCCCTAGAATTGAAATATTATTAAAAATGTTGTAAATGAATATAGGTTTATGACTCACCATACACTTCATAATACTTTTGAAAATAAACACGTAACGCAGTAATATCCACAAAGTTTAAAGAAATTGTTTTCCACTTTTTGTCATTCCACTTCGGTAGTTCATTTCTTCGAAAGTACAGGAATTATGTCCGGCTCCATGGCTAAATGGTTAGCGTTCTGGCCTTTGGACACAGGAGTCCCGGGTTCGATTCCCGGCAGGGTCGGGAATTTTAACCATAATTGGTTAATTTCGCTGGCACGGGGGCTGGGTGTTTCTGTTGTCTTCATCATCATTTCATCCTCATCACAACGCGCAGGTCGCCTACGGGAGTCAAATCAAAAGACCTGCACTTGGCGAGCCGAACTTGTCCTAGGACACTCCCGGCACTAAAAGCCATACGCCATTTCATTTTCACAGGCATTATTTCTATAAACTTTGCCCTTTAGAGTTCCGCATCGATCATAATCACAGTAAGTTAGGTCAGCTGATCTAGGAGGCCGTGTTGTTTACGTTATCAGTCCATAGATTACTTCGATACAACTCTCTAGAAACCTGTACTAATTAACCGGTCATCCAAGACTAGAATTAAGGGCGGTGTAGGCTGTTGCACCGTCCTATTAAACATATCAATAATCCCTTTCTTTCTGAGTCGTTAAAAATTGATGCAAAATTGTTCTCGCAAACACATCTTAATTCACGCCGTCATTGGAAAATATAAGCCCAATTATTCGCTGCGCACTTACCGCACACTATACACCTATTTTAAGAAGATGAAATGGAACTTCCTGCAAAATATCCTGGATTTCCAGAACAGCCCTGAAAATAGTTTTCCGTGGTCTCCCGTTTTCACACCAGGCAAATGCTGAGGCTCTACCTTAATCAAGGCGACGGCTGTTTCCTTCCACTTCCTAGGTATTTCCTATCCCATCGTCGCCATAAGACATATCCGTGTCGGTGCGACGAAAAAAACAAATAGCAAAAAAAAGGTGCGTCTAAATTATGCCAAGTCTTCACTGCATCCTAAATCGTTGACTTCTCTGGCATTCATTGGCTTCTACAGTACTAAGATTTCGATGATATATTTCTATAGTTCAGCTATATAGCAAATTAAAAATCCATCTTGGAGTTTTTGACCTCAGAGAAGTTTGAACTACGACGTTATCGAAGAGACTAAATTCCATACGGATGACTGAATACCGTGACGCCAGTGTAGTGCTGTGTGCTGTTCTTTACTTCTCCACTACTTTCTCTTCGTTCATAACAACGTGTTTTATGTTTTGTCTAATGAGATTTTTTCCCCCAGACAATAATGAACAGTTAGCTTCCCCGCTCCTCTTCGTCTGCGAGTGGCCTCAATCATAAACTCCTGCCTTGCTCATCCATATAACGTTGTGAAGAATTGCCTATCTCTACCATAAACTGCCGCGCGATAATTTCCTTCACACTTCTTTCTTAGTACTCATATCCCGTCTTGAGTAAGAAGAAGTCTGGGATAAGCAGTTATAGCAGTGCCTATCTCAGCAAGGGAAGACAGAGAATAGAGCCAATAATTAACCGCTACCGCTGCGCTAACATTCCGTCCCACACCGTTATTTCGTTTAAAGCCTACAGTTATTGTGGTCATCAGTCTAATGTATCATTTGTGCGTTTGTGTGTATATGAGTATAAAATCATTATTTTTTTCATTGTTTGGGTTACCGGCCCATGTGTCGGTCTAATGTAACTATTTCTCGTGATCCTGAAACATTGTAGACTTCTAATTCCCAAGTGACTGTTGTATCTCAAAACTGCTCGATAATAATAATTTCGTGTGGCTATTTCTAGCCAAGTGCAGCTCTTTTAGGGCAGACCCTCCAATGAGGGTGGGCGGCATCTGCCATATGTAGGTAACTGCGTGTTATTATGGTGGAGGATAGTGTTATGTGTGGTGTGTGAGTTGTAGGGATGTTGGGGACAGCACAAACACCCAGCCCCGGGCCATTGGAATTAAACAATGAAGGTTAAAATCCCCAACCCGGCCGGGAATCGAACCCGAAACCCTCTGAACCGAAGGCCAGTACGCTGACCATTCAGCCAACGAGTCGGACAACTACTCTATTATTTTTATGATAATAATAGATTAATAATAAGAAGAATAAATGACGTTCAGTTATAGGAGTAGATCTTTCACAAAGGAGGGGTAAATAAAATGTTTACATGAAATATGAATCCCATACTATTTCATGCTGGGAAAGAATAACAAAAGATAGGAAGAATTTCATTAAAAAAAGTTACGGTAACACAAATTTTAACATAACTTTACGACTGCCACATTTGTGTGATCTGGGTCATGACCATAAATTTCTTTCAATTTATTTGTCTTTGTAAGAGTTTAATTTCAATTGTAATTACACATTTCAGCATTCATTCATTTATCTTATGGCGTTTAGTGCCGGGAGAGTCCGAAGATATTTTCGGCTCACCTAATGCAGGTCTTTCTGTTTGATGCCATTGGGCTACCTGAGCACCTGGATGTGAGAAAATAATGAGATAAGGAGGGAGTGAAACCAGGTGTTGGCACATAGCTTTTTCCTGCAGAATAATACCAAAGGGTCTGCTCAAGGCTTCTCTCCGACGGATGAATCACTGTCAACCATGTCATACGGCCTTCACTCCATATGATCACTGCGGAGGGGTTTGGAGTTGAATGCAGCCTTTTGGCACGCAATCTAGTGATTAGAAATTGTATACCATCACCTCTCCTGCCCTGGTGGTCAACATTCTGATTGATTTTTCTTCCACCAATCGGACTCGGAACTGGCCTGATTTTTCTTCCACCAATGGAACTCGGAACTGGCTTGATTTTTCTTCCACCAATGGAACTCGGAACTGGCCTGATTTTTCTTCCACCAATGGAATTCGGAACTGGCTTGATTTTTCTTCCACCAATGGAACTCGGAACTGGCTAACCTCATTATCAGAAGACAGACTTTGCGACTTATCGATCATGGCTACCAGACAGACCATTTTAACAATTAAATGGCACGTATCAATCAAGTCCTCTATTCCTTTGAAGACTCAAATCTAGTTATACAGTACAGTATTTTAGTAGTTAATTAGTTTCTGAAAACAATAAACATGTAGTTAGTGGGACATAAAACCGCATCGTTATTTTAGTAGTTAATTAAATGATACACCGTAGCAAATTTTAGAATGGGCGAAATCCTTTAGACTTGGAATAAGTCACGTGTGTGTGGAGGTGAGTGTTAGAAGAAATTCATTGCGCAGGGTTAAATTTAGACTCTGTTGTTGAGAATGTTACGAAGTCACACTATTTCCAATCTCCAGTGGCTCTATCACATCTTGTTGTGTGTTTCAGTGATCTTAGATGGCATCCTCTTCAATGGTGAGAGTCGAGAAGATATCGGGGCAGTCATGGGGGGAATGTGAACGTCACTAGAACCAAATGGGTCGATAATCTGTGGAACTAGGACGACGTACTCTACAAGAGGTGTAACTTTGCGGATTCCGAACAAGTTGGACTATGGTAGGCCTTATACCGTTTCTTTTTATTGCAAAAAGAAAAGGATGCCAGAGATATTCAAGTATCCAATCTGTCGTCACTAATGATGTCACGTCAGTTGTTGATGTTAGATAACACACTAATGTCAGTTGGATGAAATAGCGTGCAATACGCAGATACCTGTCAAATTGAAGAGCAAATAGAACAACTCCATCATCCATTCTCCTCTTCTGTATGGCTCAGAATGTTGGACCAGGAAACAGGAGCATGGTAAACAACGTCATATGATGGAGATACAAATGCTACGGTTGTCTTCTGGCGTCTCAGTGACGGATCGCGTTCGAAATGATGATGATGCTTGTTGTTTAAAGGGGCCTAACATCTAAGGTCATCGGCCCCGTTCGAAATAAACATCTGCGAGGAATGCTTAAGGTTCACCCGTGCGTCACTGAAGAGGAGTACTAGAGAAATGAGGATTGAAGTAGTTTCCCGTTGCTTTCCTCGCTGTGCCAGAAGTTGCTATTACATATCAGTCTGCCAAACCCACTGAAATGCCAGCACCAACCGACCCGTGTCCTCCCATGAGTTCCGATTCCCGCCAGTTCCGAATCCTTTCGCTAATTAGCTATCTGCCAGATACACTACCTGAGCGAGTTTCACCGTAGTTTTCTACAGAAAAATTGTATTTTGTTTATTACTGAAACAAATAAGGTCCATTGTTAGCGCCCTCTTTAATGAATTGGTTCCTCTAACAGAGGGGGGCGGGCGCCATGGACCGGTAGCTCCCATAAGCGACCTCTCAGAGTCACGTTACACGCTATACTGATCGAGATGAAGTAAATTTAGCTGAAGAAACTCTATGTACGCCCGATGGCACAAACTTCTTATTGGCTGACGTCTGTGAAGGCGACAGATTATTGATATTTGCGACCGCTTCCTTCCCACTCATAGCCCTTTCCTATCCCACCGTCGCCATAAGACCTATCTGTATCAGTAAAGCCAATTGAATAAAACACACACACAGGCCTTATGGCGACGATGATGGAGGATAGGAAGGAACTGACCATGGTCTTAATTAATGTCCTCGTTGCCATAAGACCAATCTGCATCGGTGCGAAGTAAAGCAACTAGCAAAAGAAATTGCTCGTGTGAAAATTTGTAACTACAGAAAACCATCTTCAGGGCTGCCGTCAACGGGGTTGGAACCAACTGTCTCCAGAATGCAGTCTGAGAGATGCGTAACTCAAACCGCGTAGCCAACGTGCTCAGTCGCATAAGAATCTGTATTGCGTATGTGTTTATGGTTTCATAACTGCAGTCTTGTCTATTTTATTGCCAAGATGACGAAGACAGACCTTCTTCTTATTCTTATTATCATCGACATCATCAACAAACGTGTAACTGTCAATTAGGCCGCCTCAAACTGCGGTTAGCGTACTAAAGTTTTCCTCTAATGAACACCGGTTATACCTCCCCAGACCAGTCCCACTCGAACTGGTCAAATTCCTTATACATTTCCATATTCAAGACGTACTCCGCAATATTGCTTCACCTCTGAAATAGTAATTCACCCAATTATATGATCGTAAATAATAGAAATACCCTCGTATTACCGTTTGACGAATGTGGGCGTAAAATCGATTATTATCATAGCCACATGCGTTCCAGAAAATCAGTATAGCGTGTAACGTGACTCTGAGAGGTCGCGTGATCGCTCGAATGGTAAACCTATTCAACCAATTAGCAAGTGCGATACTGTGTATGACTTTCTGCATGCCGCATTACACATAGATTACATGGTACTGCCAAAAAATGTTGCTGTTGCAATTTAAGTTCGTAAACTCATCTTTGTTTTTCTACATTTTGCAAGGTCCAGGTCCACCTCCCTGAGCAGTTTACATATTGATTATAAGTTACGCAATACCTAGTATTTGCAGGTACCTTACCTCCGCTTGACGATAGCATTTAAAATATACAGTGTTCACTTGACCTCTTGCTTGCCGCATCTTAAACACGTCTTCTTCAGAAGAAACAATTTGCTGACCTGGTCAGTTGCCTCATAAGAACACGCAAACGTCTGCAGCCGCTGCATAACGTCATCCAATTTATTCCCATGCTTGAGTAAATTAATTTTCACCTCAAAATTGTCCAGAAAGTACCGTTCATAAATTAACAGCACCCGTTATCATAAATCAAACCAACCCCGTTCATTAGCAAGTACCAGAAATTGATTTTAATAACCATCTATCTCCCACTTTCTCTGCATCTTATTAATCGTGCTAATAGTAAAAGAAATGGTACATGTATCTCTTTATTTTTCATTTTATTAGCTTCCTGAAAATTCTCAAGGGTGCCATAGGGACAAAGCATAACAAAGACACAAAATATGGTTATAAAATTGCTGATAAAAGGGTGAAAAATAGTGTAAGAGATTAAGGACAATAACACACTATTATCTAGGATATAAGTGATTTCGTAAAATCGCGACAGACCTCTTAACTGCCGAGGTTGCCATATCGTTTATGGTATTATTAGGGATGCCTAGCATACGGCTTGTCTTCAGAAAAAGGCTCGATATCGTTCCACGAGCACCCACCATCAATCCAATCACCTCAAAGCATCCAAAATTGTACTTGTTTTTGTAGTAGAACACTCTAGGTTCGTAGCCAGCCTTCTTCTCGTCGTCAACTTCCTGTGGTTGGGAATTCTAAACCCTGTAATCTACCCGCTTTACTACCTTCGTTGTCGGATTTTAAGGATCTAGTTTCGGGACTAAAAATCAACATGCACAGATAATATTTAGGCTAAATCCACAGTTGGCTATAAGTAACACGTGTCCTTAGTATATCTGTGTAAGTTTGCTAAAATTATAGAAGTCCAATTTTTCTTACTTTTAGGTTAATACATCCCATGCGAGCATTTCCTTTGTTCCACAACTGAGTAAACCTTCATAACACGTGGCAGGTGAAAAATGCGCAAGTAGGTAGTACAAATACATAACTTTGATTGCGTAAGAAAATACGTGTCCGTTTATGTTACTTGCTATGGTCAGTGTTCAAATTTTATTGGGTATTACGTAGTAAATCATTTTACTAGTGTATTTTTACTTAGTGCCTAGAAATTAATATTTGGGCATTTTTGTTATGAGCAAATATTCATCATCATCATCTGTTTACCCTCCAGGTTCGGCTTTTCTCTCGGACTCAGCGAGAGATCCCACCTCTACCGCCACAAGGGCAGTGTCCTGGAGCTTCAGACTCTTGGTCGGGGGATACAACTGGGGAGTATGACCAGTACCTCTCCCAGGCGGCCTCACCTGCTATGCTGAACAGGGGCCTTGTAGGGGGATGGGAAGATTGGAAGGCATAGGCAAGGATGAGGGAAGGAAGCGACCGTGGCCTTAAGTTAGGTACCATCCCGGCATTCGCCTGGAGGTGAAGTGGGAAACCACGGAAAACCACTTCGAGGATGGCTGAGGTGGTAATCGAACCCACCTCTACTCAGTTGACCTCCCGAGGCTGAGTGGACCCCGTTCCAGCCCTCGTACCATTTTTCAAATTTCGTGGCGAGCCGGGAATCGAACCTGGACCTCCGGGGGTGGCAGCTAATCACGCTAACCACTACACCACAGAGGCGGACATGAGCAAATATTACCAAGTAAATTTGCGTATGTAATCTCAATGTATTATTTTTATTTTCATTAATGAAATTTACACCAATTCACCAATGTTATTTTCTCAGAAAAACGTAAAAATAGTTAGTGGGACGTAAAATAAATAACAAATGATGTAATTTTCCCTGGCTTAACAGCTATAAAACGAAGTAAACTACCAACGGGCACATAATTCATCTTATTTTTTCTATCTGTTCAACAGAACCTAAGTGTTGTGGCTCGCAGATGATGATAAGAAATATGACGGGTCTATGTTCCATAAAATATATCACGTGGGTGCTAGGTGGGTAAAAAAAATGTGCACACGCAGAGTTAAGGTTCAGAAACAATTTTTTATATCTTTCTGGGCTCTCGCTTTTGAATATTGGAAAGGTTGTGGAATCACCCCTTTTACAATATACACGTACATCAATTAAATTACAACTTCTGCTCGTTTTCGGGCTTGTCTATCTCCATTGGCTAAAGGGGAGTGATATGTTAAGATCTACTTGGTCATTGCTCTTGGCGTACGACGTCCCGTGATTCTTACATTGTCAATAGGATCACTTAAGCCTATTTGGACATTTTCGATTCACTTTGATTCATTCTTTCTACTATTTTCATTTGATACAAACTGAGACGTACTGAGACAAATCGGAAATATTCACAAAATTATCAAATATTTCACGGCTTTCCACGCACTTTCTCATGTTTTCCCACAAAAATGATTACAGACGGATCTCACCTAGAAGAAGCAAATTACACCTCACGGCACATACTATCACATTGTGTTCCCGAACTACACTGATTTTACCAGACGTACCGATTTCACCATAAAAACGCGGATATGCGCGCCCCTCACTACTGTGCCATCTGTTAGAGCATTTATTTTCAAATGGGTTTTTGCATATTTGTTAGGCTTTATAACTTTCATAATTATTGAAAGGGATCCGATATACACTACATAGGGACGTACGGATTTTGTACCAAAAGTCCCAGTACTAGAACGAAATGATAGAGGTATTGTACGTCAAAACGTTATGTTCAACCATACGTCATTGTTGTACAGGGTGAGTCCCACAAGGGTTGCCGTCCTTCCTGCATGCCGCGTGTCAGTAAACGAGAGCGCAGTCGCCGTCATACTATTCACGAACGCCCGTAGAAAACGATCAACTTCCATAAATAGATAATCAGATTGAAAAATTTATAGAAAAACGTTAAAACATACTTTTGCAATAATGGTTGAAAATGCACCCCCTCGTCCCGTACATGTTGTATTTTGTTCGCCTAAAATTCGTAGCTCATTCCCCAGGAAGGGTTAACACTGCGGAGATATGCCTGTTCATTTCCTGCAATTCAGCCGTATGCATCTTCATTCCCATTCCTTTCTACATCAATTTCTGTTTATAAATTTGCATCAAGAATCCTCTTTTTTGCAAATCCTGTATATTTTGGTAATGTTTGAACATCTAACGTTCTCTCCTGAAAGATTATTCACCCTATGCCCACAGATATTTGCTTACCCAGCTCGATAGCTGCAGTCGCTTAAGTGCGGCCAATATCCAGTAATCGGGAGATCATGGGTTCGAGTCCCACTGTCGGCAGCCTTGAAGGTGGTTTTCCGTGGTTTCCCATTTTCACACCAGGCAAATGCCGGGGCTGTACCATAATTAAGGCCACGGCCGCTTCCTTACAACTCCTAGGCCTTTCCTATCCCATCGTCACCGTAAAACCTATCTGTGTCAGTGCGACGTAAAGCAAATAGCAAAAAAAAAAAACAGATATTTGCTTAATGTAAGGAATATAAGTCGTATTACTTATTTTTATTTTTCTTTTTTATGTTGAGAACATTTCTTAACAGACAAAGTTGCAGTGTCCATACTACGAAAAACACAAAATTAAGCAATTTCCTCAATTGTGCCGAAAATTGAAGGGCTAAATTTCCCAGAAATATTTCAAATTGTACGTCTTGAATGTCTCTGTCAAACTAACAAAAAATTCGAAGATCACTTCCGCCCTAAATGCATTTCCGGAAAAGCAGCATAAAATCCCTTGTTTTTTAATCGTTTTCTTTTTAATATAAATCTTAGCCAAAGTAACATATTTAAATAAATATTTCTGTATTGTGTTCCTTGGTTCAATTCTCTCAGACCTGGTTTGATTTTTTGAAAAATATCTACACCGAATGTAGTGAAACTTTACATTGACTCACATTAGCACTCGTATGGTAGAAAAAGGCAAACTGCTAATCTAATTGACTGGATAACGGCGATTAAGAAAATATTGTAATTTTTACGAATAAATAAAGAATATAATCTCATAATTTATTACATTTTCTTCACCTAAAATTCGCAGCTCATATCCCTAGGATATTTTCGACATTGAGTTACTTTCCTGATGGGCTAGAGAACTGTGGACTTTTCTATGTCTGAATTTTTTTTCGGTACCTTGCTACCTAGGAACCCTGATCACGAGTGATAATCGGAGCATATCAGAAGTCACGAAGAGTATAGCCATGGCAAAAAGAGCATTCCAAGATAAAAAGCATCTGCTGGCCAACAAGTATGCAGATATTTAAACTCGGAAGGTCTTTGCAAAAACCTTTGTATGGAGCGTGCTTCTGTATTGTTGCAAAAGCTGGACGTTAGGAATGCAAGAAAAGAAAAAAACTAGAGGCAATTGAAATGTGGATCTGGAGAAGAATGCAGAGGATAAGTTGGACTGAAATGAAGAGCAATACCGAACTCTTTAGAGAGAGAGGAGAAGAACGGAATATGATAACTGAAATTGAAAAACGCAAAATAAAATTGATTGGCCACATTCTGCGACATGAGGAGTTCCTTTATAATATCAATGAAGGAATAATTGCTGGAAAAAGAGGAAGAGGATGACCCAGAGAGTCTTACTTCAAGAACCTGCTCCTGAGTGCAAGACCTACGCTGAGTTGAAAAGACTGGCTCAAGATAGACAACTGTGACTGCAGCGACAAGGCCTAGCCTTTAGAATATGATGATGACCTTGCTTTAATCTTCCTTAAATTTCGCCCCCTTTTATTATATATATTTTTTATTAGTAATGAATGGATTAATACTGAATATTTCCTGGTTTAGGGATATGTGTTGATTTTCTATGGAATTAGTTCATATTTCACAGTCAATCGCATTGCTTTCTTGCAGTGGCGATGTCCGTAGCCTTGTTATAAAACAATTCTTCCGCTGAAAAGACATTGACTCGCGTCTAACATTTACAGTTTTATCAAATACTTGTTCGGAAGAATCGAGTAGCAAAGTGCTAACAAATTCTCAAGAATTCCGTTTAAATAATAATAATAAAAAGAAGAAAAGAAAATCGAATTCCATGAAAATTTGTGTAAAGCAAAATCAGCCACTGTGAAATGGACCGGTGAAAATTGACACGAATTAAATACGAAAGCAGGAAGATCTTTACCTGAAAAAGACGCAAATGACAAGTTGACCAAGAGGACACGGTGAAGAAAACGAACGGAGCTATCTGACCAAAAGAAAAAATAATCCCACAGTAGGATAATGAAAGAATTATTGGTAAAAAGAAGATTAACAGACGCCTTTAAGTACTCTACAAAGTCGGTCTGGGTAGCTCAGACGGTAGAGCGAAGGCCTTCTGAGCATAAATTGACAGGTTCGACTGGATATAAGATACAAAAATGATAAAATATTGACGATCATATTTGAAAAATTTACTGAAAATGCCTTTTATTAGTGAACTAAATGAATATTCGCCCTTCTCGCGTTTGCAATGACATTACCTCCAAATTCAACAACGAAATAGAACTCTTGCTACTGAGTTTGTGGAGTGACATTCAATAAAGTTTGATATGTTTCGTTGTTGGTATTTGCATGGCAGAGTTATGATTCGGGAAAAGTGGAATTCCGCATGCTTGATTTTTCTCAATAAAATTAGATTAGGTGAGATTGTCTATTTGGTCCACGAAACAAAATTAACATATGCTGAGCCGGGCTGAGTGGTTCAGACGGTTGAGGCACTGGCCTCCTAACCCAGCGTGGCAGGTTCGATCGTGGCTCAGACCGGTGGTATTTGTAGGTGCTCAACTACGTAAGCCTCTTGACGGTAGATTTACTAGCATGCGAAAGAACTCCTGCGGGACTAAAGTCCGGCACTTTGGCGTCTTCGAATACTGTAAAAGAAGTTTGTGGGACGTAAGGCTATTATTATTATTATTATTATTATTATTATTATTATTATTATTATTATTATTATTATTATTATTATTATTATTATAGCATTTACTCCAGTAATTATGACTATCGACTTTCTATAAGACAAAACATGTACATTTCAAACTTTAGATTGTTTTTCACATAGGAATTTCGGTTGTCGAAGACACCCTTCCATACTAATGAAGCATCATACAGTAACAGAAGTTAGGTTATAATAAAAATCCATAGTTCAAGGCCTTCATGCAAGCAATTCACTGTTGTAAACAACCTAGGGATAAGGTCCACAGATTTGGGCTAACTGTTATATAATAAAGTATGAGAATATTTTTTTAATTTATTTCTAAAAATTGCAGTCCTATTTTTAATCATCGTTATCCGGTCGATTAGATTAGCAGTTTGCCTTTTTCTATCACTACGAGCGCTATTGTGAGTATATGCAGAGTTTCACTTAAGCACCACTACGAGCGCTAATGTGAGACAATTCAGAGTTTCATTTAAGCCCTTATAACTGTATTCGGTGCGAACATTTTTCAAAAAATCAAAAACTACTCAGGATATTGAACCAAGAATCACATCATAGAAATAATTATGTAAATAAATTAATTTGGCTGAGATATGAATCAAAAAGAAAACGTGTAAAAAACAAAAGATTTTAGGCCGTTTTCCAGGAACTCCATTTAAGGCGGAAGTGATTTTAGAAATTTGCTTTTTCAGTTTGATAGAGCTATCCAAGACACAATTTGGAACTATTTCGGGCCATTTATCCCTTAAACTTTCGGTACAATTGAGGAAATTGCAGAATTTTACGTTTTTCTTAGTATGGGAACCCCTATTTTGTCTGCTAAGAAGTGTTTTCGTACGCCTCTGTGGCGTAGTGGTTAGTGTGATTACCTGCCACCCCCGCAGACCCGGGTTCGTTTCCCGGCTCTGCCACGAAAATTTGAGAAGTGGTACGAGGGCTGGAACGGTTTCCACTCCGTCTCCGGAGGTCAACTGAGTAGAGGTAGGTTCGATTCCCACCTCAGCCATCCTGGAAGTGGTTTTCCGTGGTTTCCCACTTCTCCTACAGGCAAATGCCGGGATGGTACCTAACTTAAGGCCACGGCCGCTTCCTTCCCTCTTCCTTGTCTATCCCTTCCAATCTTCCCAACCCCCAGCAAGGCCCCTGTTCAACATAGCAGGTGAGGCCGCCTGGGCGAGGTACTGGTCATCCTCCCCAGTTGTATCCCCCGACCCAATGACTCACGCTCCAGGACACTGCCCTTGTGGCGCTAGAGGTGAGATCCCTCGCTGAGCCCGAGGGAAAAACCGACTCTGGAGTGTGAGCAGATTAAGAAAGAAAGAAAGAAAAAAAGAAAGAAGTGTTTTCAACATTAATACGAAAAAGTAGTTGTAATGTTACGTATCAAATGAGAGATAATTCTTCTTTTTTCCGTTTTTCCATAGTTACCTAACGTCAGCACTTCCTGACGCCATGCGCCAACCTGGTGATGTGTTGTATGTAAATAAAAATGTGTATTAAGACGAACCCCAAAAGTCAACCCCTCAGTTAGAGGAATCAACTATAAGTAATCAAAATACCTGACCCATTTGAGAATCAAACATGTGGTTCTCTGAACCGAAGACCAGTAATGCTGACCATTCAGCCAAGGAGCCGGATAGCATTATTATAGAGTGATACTCCTATAATAGTACCCAAGGAATCTGTGCATTAGCGAACACTGTAAAACTGTGTCATACGAATGAAAAGCCTGTTGATTACACATTGCAGTGAAAAATATCAAGCATTTCTGTGCAAGAGCAAGTCTCTGAGGAAATGTATGCTAATTAGTCGCAACTGTTAATACGAAATACTAACCATTTTGTATCATCGTTAACAGTTTCATCTGATCTTAGGTTGTAACCTAACTCGGTACGAACTACTTGAGTCTGAAGTTCACACTCTCAGATCGATGAGAAGATTTTCTTAAACAAATTTTGGACTTTAAAGTTGTCATTATATTTTGTCTCATTTCGTGCCTTTAGGTGCCGATGCCCTGCATGTTAGACCTCTTTAAACTACAAGCATCATCATCATTTTCTTAAACAACATGGATCCAGTATTTTAAAATCCTGCCATTTATACAATTCATTTTTTAAACTCATTGGTAGGGTATAAAAGTCCCTCCACAGAGGGTATTTGAACTTGGCTCCAAGAATTTTACATTTTGGTACATCTTGGTGTAGTGTTTTATCTATTACTGCTGGCTGTCCATAACCACAGCGAAGTCGGCTGTCCTCATTAGTCGACTCGACTAGACCTGTCCAGTTCCTTACGTTCCTCAGTCGTGACCTCTTCGTTCATCAACTTTCATTTTTCATTTCATTTCAATATAGGCACCTGAGCCAAGGCTCTTCTTGGTGCAATACAAATAAATGACAATGGCAGCTATATTCACAATCTGATTACAAAATAAAATACAGTAAGTATATAATTTAACATGGTGTAAGAGATAAGATAGGACAAAGCTTCCTAACCATAATTACCATACTACTTCAGGTATTTAGTTACATTACTTTTGAAGATAGATAAAGTTGGTAACATTTTTATATTTTTTGGAAGCGAGTTATACATAGTTATAGAAAAATGCCAAAGAGAGTTGATCAGTTTTAGTTGGTTGCACTTATCATTCCTACATTTAGGTACGTTAGTAATTAATGATTGATGAATTAGTGCGACATAAAGCATATAATATTATTAATTGCTGATGGAGATAAAAATCCAACTTTGTAGGTGCACGACGGCAAAGCTTACTCCATATAGGTCACGAAGGCGAATTGAAAATTGGAAGGTAAGCTTCCACTATCCACAACCTCAGCACATTATGCGATAGAGTGGTTAGGTGTATGGCTGGACGCCTTTGCCGTCATATCTTTAACCTGGAATTCATTTTCGGTGTTGGCTGAGTGAACCTCAGAGCCAAGTGACTCTCTGAAGAGTAAATATCGTTTTCCGGTTTAAGAAATGGAATTCAAAATCACACGCATGTAAATAAATAAATTAATAACTACGTCCCACAATGATTAATAACGTCGGATCCTACCAGTACTTGTAGCCTACCGGTCAGTATCCTGATGATGAAAATTCCTTGCTACCACAATTTGAACTGGCTGACCTGGGGTCGTGTCGCAACATCCCATGACTAACGATCTCGCTTGCAAAGTGAATGGCACCTCAACAGGCGGCGCCAATTTGTGAAACAGGGACACTTCACCGTGACCACTGGGAAGAGCGTGTTATGTGAGCTCATCATTAGTGTAACATTGTCACTATTTCACCTAGACTGGACTGTCACCAGTACAAGGTATAAACTGTTTGTACTTCCGTGTTCAACAGCATTATTGTCTTGAAAGTTCCTATCCATAATGGATAGACAACTATCCGTAAAGTCCAGTAAAGGTAGAAACGAATTCTTCAATCATTGGAAATGGCTTCCTTGTATTTTCTCTCGCAAATTCTAGGATTATGCCTTTCTCATGGATAGCACCCAAAACCAACAGCAACAAAAAGCCTGGAAGTCCGGTATTCCTTCAACGCCGAAAGGATCTCCAGTACTGAGTATTGCGGTCCGGGTCTAGAAAGTGAAAAATAACATCGTAGAGGATTCGTTGCGCTGACCACGCGCCTTCAGGCTGAGTAGAGTTTGCTTTCTTTTAAACCAAGACCCATCATAGATGTAGCGCCACCGGGCGAGTTGGCCGTGCGGTTAGGCGCGCGCAGCCCTGAGCTCGCATCCGGGAGATATTGGGTTCGAATCCCCACTATCGTCAGCCCTGAAGATGGTTTTCCGCGGTTTCACACAAATAAAATGCTGGGGCTGTACCTTAATTAAGACCACGGCCGCTTCCTTCCCATTCCTAGGCCTTTCCTGTCCCATCGTCACCGTAAGATCTATCTGTGACATTGCGACGTAAAGCAAATAGCAAAAAAAAGGAAAAGGATGTAGCGCCACTGATCTTGGTTATTACTTTAGTGAGGGAGGTTAAATGATCGAGGAGTAGTCCGACTCTTTGGCTGAACGGTCAGCGTACAGGCCTTCTGTTCAGAGGGCTCCGGGTTCGATTCCCGGCCGGTTCGGGAATTTTCACCTTAATTGGTTAATTCCTACGGCATGGGGGCTGGGTGTATGTGTTGTCTTCATCATCATTTCATGCTCACCATGAAGCACAGGTCGCCTACGGGATTCAAATAGAAAGACCTGCACCTGGCGAGCCGAACCCGTCATGGGATATCCCGGCATTAAAAAAGCCATGCGACATTTCATTTCATCGAGGAGTAGAGCCAGTACGATGGATTAATAGACGCAATATTTTGTATTATGCAGGTATGACACAGGTCACTGATAAATATCCCCAGTCGCTCAGATCTGAATTCGATTTCTATGCAGGAGAGAGAGAATTGGATGAATTCGTGTATTTAATCACTCATTCAATTTAACAAACTTGAAATTTGTGAAGAATGATTGAGTTCAAAACTAGCAGAAACAATGACAGGAAAATATTCATGAAAAAAGTGTATTATTATTATTATTATTATTATTATTATTATTATTATTATTATTATTATTATTATTATTATTATTATTATTGACATAGCGCAGTTATAACACTGACAGGATAGTTTCTAACTCCTTGTCTCATACAAGAACCGAGCAGACGTCGTATGATGTACAACTAGATTTCTACAAAAGAATATGGCGACAAGAAGACACCGGAATGATTAAATGGACAATTCTACGTTGAAGTGTCACTGTTTCACGAGCTCCACGGGTCCAGTAAATCTGTCCGCGCCCCATGGAACCAGTTCAGTTGGTGGTCTCGACCATTACAATAAGTTACACCAAGGACAGCTCCAAGCTGCTGTGTTCTTCCCACGGTATAGAGTTCCACATACATATCCGGATCATCCGAACGATGACGGCATCGATTATTCTAAGACTTAGATGTAATAAACACCCTTGTATTCTAGTGGGAATGCAATTACAGTTGCATACCTTCTATTATTTCTAATAAATCATGAATTTCAATTTGTTACATTTCTAGAAAGTAAATGTCAAGTATAAGGATATAAAATCCCACATCTTGCTATTTTTTGATGGATGCATTATTTCTGCACATGCCTCTTGGCATAGGTTTCCACTGAAGCATTAATCTCATTTATGGCTGTGGCAGAAGACAAGCTGCTGAGGTATGGGCGGTACTGAGTAATGTCATTCAGATCGTTAATCCGCATCTAAATGTTACGAAAGGTATTAATCATGGGGCCGGTTATGCTGCAATATGCATGTAAGGAAAACAGTGGCGAAGTACCCCAATCATACTCCGTGCTGAAGAATTAACAATTGACCTGAAGTACCGTTTCGTTGTTGAGGGGTTCGTCCGCAGATCACAGAGATACCCGACGAATATCCTGAATGTAGTTAATGCCTGGATTTTTTCCACTCGCTTCTGAAAAATGTTCACAACTATTTTAGTGCCTAGTTCACATCAAATTCGTTCTTTAAGTCGTTCGTTCAATTGCATGAACTTGATGATTCTTAATGACAATTTCAGTTCAACTTTTGGAGTATGTTCACTGTTAGTGTTACGCCTGGGTAAATAGCTATGTGATAATAGTATTTGGAGAAATATTGACCGGCAGTACAGAGAATATATTATGAAGGGTGAGAATGCCTTGACGATAGTCACACATTATTGAACCTTTAAATGACGGAACCTTACCGGCCAAACTTCTAAGCTAAAATATTTCACACAGCGACTTTTGCACGCGAAAATACGGTATATTTTAAGATACTGATGAAAAAAATGAAAAGTCGTATGGCTTTTAGTGCCGGGATATCCCAGGACGGGTTCGGCTCGCCAGGTGCAGGTCTTTCTATTTGACTCCTGTAGGCGACCTGCGCGTCGTGATGAGGATGAAATGATGATGAAGACAACACATACACCCAGCCCCCGAGCCATTGGAATTAACCAATTAAGGTTAAAATCCCCGACCCGGCCGGGAGTCGAACCCGGGACCCTCTGAACCGAAGGCCAGTACGCTGACCGTTCAGCCAACGAGTCGGACAGGATACTGATATTTTATTCATTAAGATTATTTACTCCTTCATGTGTGCTACGAAATCTGTGTTCTTATGGTTCCGTAACAGTAATTAGAGTATCTCCCGAGAAGAGGCAGTTTCCCAATGTATTCTTAATATTAACTTGGATATTATGTGAATGAACATTCAAAAAAGGAGGTATCCGGAAGCTTGAATCTGTGCAAGACATACATCAGCAGTCTGGAACTCATAATTTAAGCTTCAACGTTTGTCGAGATGCTAGTGATATACCGGTTTGCTAACCCTCTCAATCATGATGTACACATCTATTCAGGGTCGATTACCTCGATATTCATCCCTTAAAATAACCTTCAAATCTTCATCACCAGTAGCAATTCCATCATAATTAACATCATCATTACTGGTATAAGTAATCCAGTAGCTTTGCCTATTCATGCTGTAACGAAGAATCTATAATAAGATTGCGTGGCCATGCATGACAGGAGCCATAAATTCGTAAAATATTAGCTCTGGATTTGAATTTCTTGCAGAAACCAAACATGTTATCTGACTATTTCGGTTATTCGATGAGTGTGTTTACTAATGGCACATATAACTTCAATATTTCTGTTTAAAGATGCACTGCTCTGCAATCTTCTGCTTAGCATATGCAGCAGGAAGTAATTACCACATACTGATCAGTGTTATTATTGTTTATGTATTCAAAGTAAATAAGAAAATCTGATTTGTAATTTCATATGTTGTCACGTAATTTTTGAAATGGTTATAAAATGTATTTTCTTCAAATATCAGTTTTGAGAGAGTGTTAAGTTCACGTGTCAGTAAGATTCCTGTTTATAAATAAAGAGTAACTAAATCTCCACCCTCAGTTACTAAGGCATGTAAAGTTGTCTCTATCAATTGCAATGTTCCCTAAACTGAAGTAAGGCACAGACTCATGAATACACACAGATTCATAATTTGCATAATAAGTAAATGATGTTCTCATTATGGGACTACATATTTATAGTGATTTTATAAATATGAACATTTACTTAATTTATATATATAAAATTGGATGTTGGTGTGTTTGAAGCTAATAGACTCAAAAACCACTGGACCGATTTCGCTGAAATTTTCACAGTTTGTTCTTATTACATCTGAGAGGGATTATGAAGTGGTTTGAACGAAATATGATTGGTAGTTCGGCACTAAGGGGTGAAAAATAAAATAGGGGAAGATAAGCAAACCGCAAGTCAAGTCCGGCCAGCGGTTGCCTACCCAACAGTATGTGAAGATTATGATGTGTTCCTTAAAACTTATTTCTGCTTTTATCAAATAGTGTGGGGACAGGACACCCCTCCTAACCCAAGGGGAGAGGATGAAATGTAAAAGTAATCGAAAACGACCGATATTAGTGTCGTATATGCTGAGGTAAATGAATGTACACAGGCAGGACATAGGTTTATCTCTTTTCTAAATATGAACGCAAATTTAATAATGATGTGTTTGTCATACTAAGTTTCCTTCTAGTACCGTATATACAGACAAAGGATATGATTATATTTTGTTATATTGTAACATCCTACTTTTATTTCTAGCCGTCACATTAACTTTGCAGGTTTCTGGTATTGCTGTGAATGTGTCAGGGCTGGGAAGGTGGCGGTCTTGGCATCAATTAAGGTACAACTTCCCAGAATTTGACTTGATGTTAATGTGGGAAATCGCTAAAATGAATTCTTACGACTCCCAGTTCGAACTCATCATCTCACAAACGCAAACATACAATTACACAAATCATACCTCGTAGCAAACTTGCTCGGTAATGCACTGCTGTTTGTGAAAACTGAAACAACAATGTAAACCTGAAACTACGAAAATGAAACTTATGATACAGATTACGTATCCAATAACTTCATATCGTACAAGACTCATTCTATGGGAAATTCTTTGAGGGTGAATCCATAGCTCGCAACTTTGAGAGCTACTACGTGGCATGAAACTGAATGGAAGACGTTATGAACATTGTCAGGGAGGCTTCAGGCTACTTCATTGGAGGTCCACACTTTCCTAGTGGCGACTCATGAAGGCGTCAGCAAGCTTGTTCTACACACTTTTAATTGAATTCATAATGAGTTGAAGTGCTGGCCAAGGAAGAATTGTTATTTTCTGTACTCGGTATTTGAATAGTATTAACGACATAGGGCCAGGCAAAATAATAGTATAATATCGCCCTAGAATAGCTTTGAAGGCAGAATACTCCGTCGGCAAAAATTTATGGCTAGTTAGAAGATGTTAAGAGTGTCATTATTATTATTTTCTGTCCGACTCCTTGGCTCAATGGTCAACGTTGAGGCCCTCGGTTTAGAGGGTCCCGGGTTCGATTACTGGCCGGATCGGGGATTTTAATCGTCTCTGATTAATTCTCCTGGCCTGTGGACTGGGTGTTTGTGTTTGTTCCAACACTTTACTCTTCATATTGGGCAACACATCACATTACCAACCACGACAGAAACACGCAATAGTGATTACATCCCTGCATATACGGTTGGCGTCAGGAAGGGCATCGCGCCGTGAAACAAGGATAAATCCACATGTGCGACACAGTCCGCACCCTCAAACCAACAGGTTTGTAGAAAAAGAAGAAGAAGATTATTATTATTTGCTTCTAGCATACATTTTTGTATTGCTTAATTTGATCATCCTTCAAAAACTTTTTGCCATTTTATATCATGTTGAGCGACTGAAAAATCCAAATGATATGTTTAAAAGATTTCGCTGCCGGGCTCAGTATCTCAGAGAGTAGAGTGCAGGCCTTCCGTCTCCAAGTTGACATGTTCGATCGATCTTGGTCAGTCCGTTGGTATTTCAAGGTACTCAAATACGCCAGCTTTGTGTTGGTAGATTCACCAGCACGTAAAGGAACTCCTGTGGGACAAAATTCTGGCACCTCGGAATCCCCAAAACCAGTAAAAGTAATTATTGTGACGCAAAACCAATGAAATTATTATGATGATGGTGATTTTTATTATTATTATTATTATTATTATTATTATTATTATTATTATTATTATTATTATTATTATTATTATTATTATTAAAATAATTATTAATCACAGCCACTTATTAATTTTAAAAAACAAGGGTACAGCAGACAGGAACATTTTTTCGTGAAGTTATTCATCACAGATCATGTCCGCATTAGCATATATACTCTGGAATAGAGCAAACAGAGAAACCGCACTTTAGTGGTTCGATCTGGAGTCACGACAAATTTCGACATCTATACTACTTCGATTATTCCGTACGTTCCTTTGTAGTTACGTGAGGCGAAATTTGGTAAATTTGCTTATTTGAATTCTTGGAGGACATCTCAGTATTTTAAGTCGAAGTTTCCTCTTCGCAACTTAGCACTGCAGTTGGTGTGATAAAACAGTTAATTAATAGTTATCTATCGAATATATTTCTATTTCGTAATATAAATCAAACATATAATAATCTGTTGAAACTAGTGATTATTCCACGGAATGACCATACTCATGTAAGTGAACCTTTATCAGTGAAGTTACTCCCACTGTTCGTTTGCGGCCGATGACCTCGATGTTAGGCCCCTTTAAACAACAAGCAACAAGCACTGTTCGTTTGGTCTAATTTCCAGCGCCTATTAATCTATGTTCAGCAGCCCGCAGCACACTACCGCTTGAAAAGCTTTCGTCATTTAGGAGTTCAGACGCGATAACATCGCTTTCGATTACTACTCTTCTTGTTTTAAATTCCCTGTCGGTACATAAACTTCAACATGAATCAGAAGATACAACATCAACTTGGTAAAGTACAGGGTTATTCAAAAAGATGTATTTCACAAAATATACATTGTACATGAACAATCTACATACCAAGGATGATAGTTGCATAAAACGGCCGCTTGGGTACTCACGCCCTCTCGCTTCACCGTTACCATGGCTACTATTCAGCATAAGGTTTTCTGCGTTCTTGAGTTTGCAAAATTCGAGTCGGTAGTTACAGTGCAGTAGGGTTTTTGTCTGCGATTCGGCATTGAACTACCAAGTAGGAAAAGCATAAAACATGCTTTCTCGCGTGTGGAACAAGTTTAGCTACTGCTTTGATGTTTGCCGTGCAACACTGGGGGGGGGGGGGTATATTTTTAACGTGTGGTCAACAAAACTTTGAACCTTCCACTGTTCATTGATATGTAGATTGTTCATGTCCAATGCATATTTCGGGAATACAAATTAACTAAATTGGGTCCACCTTAGTGAATGATCGTGTAAAATATTTCTGCACTAAGCTGGACGGAAATGAAGTTAGAGAGAATGTGAAGGCAACGAAGTAAATATTTTTGTGAAGTAGAAGTATATTTCACAAATCATAGTCCTTGACGCAATGTATGCCTACGCGTTAGTCCCGTTTCCTGATACGGGGTTGGGGATGAGGTGAAATATTATATGACAAGAATTTATGATAAAATGCCCTTTCCGTTCCAACAGCAGTTGAGGAGATAATGAAGATGAAATGAGTGGTGGTGGATGAAATTGGATAAGGAGGTGGAAGGAATTGGCTGTGGCCTATGAATAAGAACTGCCCTAGCATTTGCCTAGAAGTGAAAATGGGAAATCACGTAAAACTATTCTCAGGGAAACCGATGGTGAGTTTCACGCACATGTGTCTCCCGAATGCAGAAAAAATGAAATGGCGTATTTTTAGTGCTGGGAGTGTCCAAGGATCTGAATCCCTCAGGCAACCTGCGCGTCGTGATGAGGATGAAATATGATGCAGACGGCATATAAAACCCAGCCCCAGTGCCAGCGAAATTAACCAATTAAGGTTAAAATTCGCGACCCTGCCGGGAATCGAACTCGGTACCACTGTGACCAAAGGCCAGCACGCAAACCATTTAGCCATGCAGCCGGACCCCGAATGTAGAGTTTAGGGTTTACACGCGTGTCCACTCCACTCAGTCTAGTCCCTGGCCCAATAAATGATCCTCTGGTTTTCCCTGACATCTTTCATTCCAGAAACACTCTCCAATATCATTTCATCTGTCTATCATTAATAATTTCCCCAGAGGACTGAGACAGGCTTCGGCAGTTCGCACTGTTCCTATCCTCGCCGCTAGATGTAAGGTATACGTATACCAGATTTTATGTTTCTGATGTTATGTAAATTGTAAGTAAATCGTTGGCATGTATTGTAGGCTACCTTATGAGGCGTAAATGGTGAACATTAATAGGCTTGAGAGATTTAATGTTAACGAATCGCTGTCTATCATTACCAATATTTCGTAGTTCATACCAATCATACATTTTTCGAAATGTGAATTTTGGTACTCTACATGATTATTTTGATCATTAAAAACAAATTCTAGAAGTACCATCAAAATTTAAATCCTTCAATTACTAAATCATATCTTGAAAATTGAGTGTCCTAAGTTGAACATTCACAGAAAATCTTATTATATTCCAAGGTTCTGATTCGAGTATGACCTACATGTTCCTGTCGAAGATAATAATCTTGGTACTTCTGGTGATAAATTCCAGTGATGCAACTACATAAACCAGGTGGCACCGAGTCTGCCTCCCACTGCTGAGTTCCGTGGTTCAAATCTCGGTCACTTCATGTAAGATTTGTGCTGGACAAAGCGTAGGTGGGACAGGTTTCTCTCCGGATACTCCGGTTTTCCATAACATCTTTCATTCCACCAACTCTCACCAATATCATTTCATCTGCCCGTCATTTATAATTGTCCTAGAGGAGTGAGACAGGCTTCGGCAGTCCGCACAATTCCTATCCTCGTGGCTAGACGGGGGCTTCCTTCATTCCATTCCTGAGCCGGTCGAATTACCGAAAAACGGCTGAGGATTTTCATTTCATAACGGACAATTAGGGCAGAAGTTACATGGTGTACGACATTTTAGAAATTACAGTACTAAATGCATTGGAACATGCTCGGGCTGTATACTTAGTCATACGTGTCACTATGCAAGCAGTCTAATACGTTAGTTCGTAATAAAAGATATCAACAACATAACAACCTTAAAAACGAAACAATTTAATCTGGCAGTATTTATTTATTTATTTATTTATTTATTTATTTATTTATTTATTTATTTATTTATTTATTTATTTATTTATTTATTTATTTATTTATTTATTTATTTATTTATTTATTTATTTATTTATTTATTTATTTATTTATTTATTTATTTATTTATTTATTTATTGTTGTGACATTTAGCCACTGATGTACTACTACTTGTCGTCGGTCTTTTCTAAAGAAAACTGTATTGAATTGATTGTACCTGATGTGTCTTTTATTTTGCCCAAACTCGTCCTTGCATTGAGTAAGTCATAAAAACCTCGTGGGACTGTCCCACAACTCTCCCCTACCCACATTTTTCGGAGCATTTACTTCCATTTTTCTATGCGAAAATAAGACATTACCGCTGCTCGTAGCTTGCAATGAAGAACTACCTTTGACATAAATATGTCTTATGGCTTGGGGATCATCTGAAAATTTTGCGTTATGGAAATTGTCGTGACGGAAGTCCGTGTGACTGAAGCTTAACCCTAGCAACCGTGCAGGCTGTGATGTAAGGTATGGATGGATGGCCAGTCAATGTTACGTACTCCGAGTCAACTCAAGTCCTGATCGGTCCACTTGATATTACATATGTTAAAAACGACGCTTACAGGACGAGAACCGAGATTGTGAGGGGTAAAGAGGGAAGTGCTTACACGCGGAAGGATATTTTCCTCAGTTCTTCAGTTGATTACCAGTATAACATCAAAAGAGTCGCTTAGGACTGGAGCTGACGCCGACTGTAGCAACTGTGTAGGCTGTGTCATATGGCTGCTGGTCATCTGACTGTAGTAACCGTTGACGCATAGTCATGACCGAGAGACATATTTGTGATCATTTAATTTTTGCAAAGAGAAAGGTGGTTTATTCTGGTTTCGCGTGTTGCCAGTCTAATAAATACAATAATCGGCGTTGGCAGCATAGCTCACTTCAAACATTTTGCTAGTTGCTTTACGTCGCACCGACACGGATAGGTCTTATGGAGACGATGGGATAGGAAAGGCCTAGGAATGGGAAGGAAGCAGCCGTCGCCTTAATTAAGGTACAGCCCCAGCATTTGCCTGGTGTGAAAATGGGAAACCATTGAAAACCATCTTCAGGGCTGCCGACAGTGGGATTCGAACCCACTAACTCCCGGATGCGAGCTCACAGCTGCACGCTCCTAACCGCACGGCCAACTCGAACGGTACTTCAAACATTTCAAAATCTTGGTATGAGATTGGTCGTCTTTTAATTATTTATTTACACTTCGGTTACCGTACATGTTTTTGTATTGTGTAGGAAGCCATTTGCCTTAATTTTTTATTCATCTCGGTCGAGACTCTTGGCTAGAGGACATTCTTTAAAGTTATAATGGAAAATGATAATTATGGTTCCAGTAGAAGTGGAAAAAGGAAGAAGAAAACCTAAGTACATGCTAATGTAAAGAAAAAGTGTACGTGCTTATTAAACGTTAAGGAGGTACTAGGATTTTCCAAGAGAAGCAAGAAGTGCAAATGCATTTGAGAATAATCCTCTCGTACACAACAATTAATATTTGAAGTACTGTGGATACAACGAGTAAGAGTTAAATTTTAGTGATTTGGCTAATATTTTGCAGGGAAATATGCCCCTCAAACTATCCTCATTCCTAGCTTTTCCGTCCCTCTTTCTCTCGTTTTTTTTCAGTTGTTCCCCGTAGGGCCGTAGGGTATTGCAAACACCCGTAGCTGTGTTGAAACAACGGATCCCGTGAGATCTCCGAAGTTAAGCATCATTGGGCGTGGTCAAGATTTGGGTGGGTTGCCACGCGCTGTTGGTGGGAGGGGGGTAAGAGTATGGAGGAGCGGAAAGGAACTGGCCACCCTACCGTACGTAAATTCCGGCTCAGGCACACCTCTGCGGAGGTTCGGACCCGCCTTCGGGTGGAATACACCCTTAACTTTGCATAGGGTATTTATTTAGTTCACTTTCACTTAAACCTGTGGTCACCACCGTTATCAGTCATAAACTTACAGACTCCGAAAACATTACTCTATCTACGCGAAGAATATTTTTAAAAGGAACATCCTAGGCAGAAACACTTTCGTGACATTAATATTCAGCATAGGGTCAAATCCCGGCAAGGAGAAGATTTTTCTTATCTCCAGTGCATATAGCATGAACCGAGATGAAGCGTATTAAATTTCTATCCTGTCACTAGTTCAATGGAGGTACACCTCGGCCATATTTTTCGTCTTCATTACCAGCAAGTGTATGAATGAACCATGCGATTTCAACCACTTGTTCCGGGTGAAGAGAGGGACCACTAAATAAGAGGAGACGTGGAACATGATTAACGCCACCTGTCTCAGATAAGAGGGAACAACTCGATCCCAATGGCCGCATAATTCATCTCGGCTAATAACTGTGACAAGGTCCTTAAACTTAACCACACTATTCCCGAGCTTTGTCTTCACAGAAGAAGTGCTTCCTGGCAACCACCCAGAACATGTCTGCACGGTATAATGCTGCAAGTACTCCATTCTGTAATCATTAATTTATGGGGATTTAATAATAATAATAATAATAATAATAATAATAATAATAATAATAATAATAATAATTTAATTGATACACTATAAAACGTATTTCTATAAGTTTGATAAATTACTGAACAATTCTTCTGATCGTACTGCTGTAAATGAAAAAGCTGCATGCAGAAGCTCGTCTGTGCTTTTCAAGGTGCAGAAGATAAGTCATCATCATCATCATCATTTGTTTACCCTCCAGGTTCGGTTTTTCCCTCGGACTTAGCGAGGGATCCCACCTCTACCGCCTCAAGGGCAGTGTACTGGAGCTTCACACTCTTGGTCGGGGGATACAACTGGGGAGTATGCCCAGTACCTCGCCCAGGCGGCCTCACCTGCTATGCTGAACAGGGGCCTTGTGGAGGGATGGGAAGATTGAAAGGGATAGGCAAGGAAGAGGGAAGGAAGCGGCCGTGGCCTTAAGTTAGGTACCATCCCGGCATTCGTCTGGAGGAGAAGTGGGAAACCACGGAAAACCACTTCCAGGATGGCTGAGGTGGGAATCGAACCCACCTCTACTCAGTTGACCTCCCGAGGCTGAGTGGACCCCGTTTCAGCCCTCATACCACTTTTCAAATTTCGTGGCAGAGCCGGGTATCGAACCCGAGCCTCCGGGGGTGGCAGCTAATCACGCTAACCATTACACCACAGAGGCGGACCAGAAGATAAGTACGGAAAGAAAATGAAAGTAGAGTCAGCTGTGAATAACAGGAAATACAGTTTAGAGGAAATCTGGGAAAGCTTGGTAGAACTATGGTGTTGTGGCCGAGCAAGTGCCTGCGTTGTTTGGACCATGTAGCTATTAGCTTGCGTTCGGGAGATAGTGGGTTCGAACCCCACTGTCGACAGCCGTGAAGATGATTTTCCGTGGTTTCCCATTTTCACACCTTAATTAAGGCCACTGTCGCTCCTTTCCCACTCCTAGCCCTTTCCTACCCCATCGTTGCCATATGACCTACCTGTGTTGGCGCGACATAAAGTAAATTTTAAGAAACATATCGTCCGGAAAGGTGAGAAATATTAAGAATAAAACATAGAAGAAAAGAAGATGTGTATGACGAATAAAAGTTATTTGTATAAAGCTTTTTGATAGAACGCAGAAACACGTCTGATCGTATTGCTGTAAATGAGACATCTGACAGTGAGCACCGTTAAATTCTCTCAAAGATTAATATCGTCGTTGCCGGGACAAAACCTCCTATGTGATAATACTTTTGGAGATATACTGACCCGCAGCGCATACATTATGAAGAGCGAGAATGCCTTGACAATATGCACACAAGATTGCACCGTAGATGACAGAACCTTACCGGCCAAAGTTCTAAGCTAAAATATTTCACATAGAAGGTTTTTTCCCGGTTGCGACGATATCTTCCTCTAATCTTTCTGTGTGTCTTATGCAATTTGCCCAAGCGGAAGCTGCAATGCTCCCGGTCGCCTCATTTGTGGGTCTATCAACATCTGTTCTCCAACACTTTGACCTAGAGTGGTGACAGAGTGATGCCAATATCTCGAAAATCGGCAGCGGCAGTGTGATGCCAATATCTCGAAAAAGGTTCGTTTTAGCGCCTTAGAACATGGTTTTCGGTGGACGCCGAGATTTCTTCCTCGCGTCGTACGACTCAATATGAGCGTTGACTCGTCTTTGGTATAACGAATTCGATTTTCGCCTATATTAGCCTATGCTATCGCGGCAAAGGAACGAAATGTGGGTAAGAAGTTGAGTTTTGAAATATCCTTTCTTAGTGCACCTCTAGGGCAAAAGATGAACATATGTTCCCAAATTAATCTTTCTATGTCTGTCGGATTTGGGGATTTCGTGATTAGTGAGTGGTAAATGGCTGTTATATATATATAGAGAGAAAATTTTTGTATGGAGTCAATTGCAAATGGCAGTTTACTACAAAACAAGCATTCATAATGTTGAACATATAAAACACTTTCTTGGATTTAATGTCCTGCTTGATTGGATAGCAATATCCTCTGTTATTGCGCAATGTTTTGTACGGTAATGGTGGTCACATACAGCATTCTTTTAAATCATTTAAAACTCAATATATTCACTTTGATATAATCGATATTCTGAACCTGTACTTTAAAGAAATAGGTAAAGGTAAGGGTTATTATGCCCGAAGGCAGGTCCGAACCTCCGCAGAGGTCTTCCTGAGCCGGAGTTTACGTACGGTAGGGTGGTCAGTTCCTTTCCGCTCCTCCATTCCCTTACCCCCCAGCCAACAGCGCGTGGCAAACCATCCAACTAATGACCACGCCTAATGTTGCTTAACTTCGGAGATCTCACGGGATCCGGTGTTTCAACACGGTTACGGCCGTTGGCTTTTAAAGTAATAAGTTGCATTTAATTTTTTGCGCACCAAATTATTTTGAAATCTGTAAGAGTTTATGTTCACCTTGAATCAACATAATAATATCCTGTTAAAATACAGGGTGAAGCGAAATTCGCGCACTCGGGCGTCGCAGCGCGACTCCTGACATGCCAGCAATAAAAGAATGTATCTCACAAAAGTTCGTTATACGAGTATATCCAGCAAAAAAAATAACGTTGAAGAGTGGCAATCTGGCAATACTGTAACCACATGTAGGGTAACTACCTCTGTCAGCACTTCCTAGCCGAGCTGTACAGTTGCTACGGTGGATAGAGTTTTGGGTTAGCATGCAGGAGGTCGAGGGTTCGATCCTGGATTGAGGCGCACCTTTTTTATTTGTTAATTTATATCGGACATTACGGACTGTAATAAAGTAAGACACCGTTTCTTAGGTCACATGTTTCCAACATTTCCAAAATTTAGTAACGCTGAAGACGTTGTAACGCATCTAGTAGATGAAGTGGTGCCAATAAATTCACGCCCACGACGTGGAAATGACGTCCTTCAAAGCACCAATGAAAAAGAATGTTCATGCATTTCTAGGATCGTAGTATGTACGTGCAAATTGTTTCTAGAGGACACGCTGCAATCGCTGTTGACGATTAAGATGCCAGATACCATACCACCTGGACTACATTTCTTCTTCTTAATCTGTTTACCCTCCAGGGTCGGTTTTTCCCTCGGATTCAGCGAGGGATCCCACCTCTACCGCCGCAAGGGCAGTGTCCTGGAGTTTCAGACTTTGGGTCGGGGGATACAACTGGGGAGAATGACCAGTACCTCGCCCAGGCGGCCTCACCTGCTATGGTGAACAGGGGCCTTGTGGAGGGATGGGGCGATTGGATGGGACAGGCAAGGAAGAGGGAAGGAAGCGGCCGTGGCCTTAAGTTAGGTACCATCCCGGCATTTGCCTGGAGGAGAAGTGGGAAACCACGGAAAACCACTTCCAGGATGGCTGAGGTGGGAATCGAACCCACCTCTACTCAGTTGACTTCCCGAGGCTGAGTGGACCCCGTTCCAGCCCTCGTACCACTTTTCAAATTTCGTGGCAGAGCCGGGAATCGAACCCGGACCTCCGGGGGTGGCAGCTAATCACGCTACCCACTACACCACAGAGGTGGACTACATTTACGAAATAAAAAACTTACGCATCAAACCAGGATCGACCCCCTCGACCTCCTGCATGCTAACCCAAAACTCTATCCACTGCACCAACTGTACAGCACGGCTGATACGTGCTGACAGAGGTGGTTACCCTACATATGGTTACAGTGTTGCCAGATTGCCATTCTTCAACGTCCTTGTTCTCCCGGATATACCCGCAGGACGAACTTTTGTGAGAGACATTTTTTTATTGCTGGCATGTGAGGAGTCGCGCTGCGACGACCGCGTGCGCGAATTTCGCTTCACTCTGTATAGAGCCTGCTCCATCCAACAGTACATGAGTAATTTTGCATATCATCTTTTATGAATTATTATAAATAAATTTTACCTTATGTGCCCTCTCTCTGTTTGTTGTAGACTGTTATATATTTCAGCGTTCAGTCTGTGAGGCTCTGTGAATTAATTATGCGCTTCCACCACCTTCTGTTTGCAATTCACTCCCTGGACTCGTTTAGTTGCACACATCGCTAACCATGGTCGTCTTGGTCTTCCCCTGATTCTCTTACCCTTCATGGATGAGGTCCTTTATTCTCCTGGGCAACCTATTCTCTTCCATTCGTATCACATGGCCCCACTGCCGAAGCCAGTTTGTACGCTTGATTTTTTAAATAAATGTTACTAATTACCAGGAACGAAAAGCTTTTCATGAGCTCATAACTATGAGATACGTGTATTTTAAAAACGTATTCATACTTAACAGATAAGAATGTTTATTTATTTTCGTCTTAAATAATGTCGCCGACATATATGTTGTTCATCATCATCATCATCATCTGTTTACCCTCCAGGTTCGGTTTTTCCCTCGGACACAGCGAGGGATTCCACCTCTACCGCCTCAAGGGCAGTATCCTGGAGCTTCAGACTCTTGGTCGGGGGATACAATTGGGGATTATGAGCAGTGCCTCGCCCAGGCGGCCTCACTTGCTATGCTGAACAGGGGCCTTGTGCAGGGATGGAAAGATTGGAAGGGACAGGCAAGGAAGAGGGAAGGAAGCGGCCGTGGCCTTAAGTTAGGTACCATCCCGGCATTCACCTGGAGGAGAAGTGGGAAACCACGCAAAACCACTTCCAGGATGGCTGAGGTGGGAATAGAACCCACCTCTACTCAGTTGACCTCCCGAGGCTGAGTGGACCACGTTCCAGCCCTCGTACCACTTTTCAAATTTCGTGGCAGAGCCGGGAATCGAACCCGGGCCTCCGGGGGTGGCAGCAAATCACGCTAACCACTACACCACAGAGGCGACAATATATGTTGTTAAAAGATTAATTTAAATACGGTGAGAACAGTATAAGTGTCCTTGGATGTTCTTGGTATTACTGTCGAAACTGTGTTATGCATTTCCTTCAGTCTTTTTGTCTATGTCCATTTTATTTGACAGTTCGAAAACGTGCTTAGTTGACATGTGGTGTTAGAATTAAGATTTGTGTTCGACTCTTTGGCTGAATGGTCAGCGTACTGGCCTTCGGTTCAGAGGGTCCGGGGTTCGATTCCCAGCTGGTCGGGGATTTTAACCTTCATTGATTAATTCCATTGGCCCCGGGGCTGGGTGTTTGTGCTGTCCCCAACATCCCTGCAACTCACACACCACACATAACACTACCCTCCACCACAATAACACGCAGTTACCTACACATGGCAGATCCCGCCCATCCTCATCGGAGGGTCTGCCTTACAAGGGCTGCACTCGGCTAGAAATAGCCACACGAAATTATGATTAAAATTTGTCGGAGTTGTCGTGTAAATGCATAACTTCGTGTGATGTAATTTATTAATAGAGCACCGAGCTGGATAGCTGCAGTCGCTTAAGTGCGGCCAGTATCCAGTATTCGGGAGATAGTAGGTTCGAACCCCACTGTCGGCAGCCCTGAGAATGGTTTTCTGTGGTTTCCCATTTTCATACCAGGCAAATGCTGGGGCTGTACCTTAATTAAGGCCACGGCCGCTTTCTTCCCAATCCTAGCGCATTCCTGTCCCATCGTCGCCGTAAAACCTATCTGTATCGGTGCGATGTAAAACAACTAGCAAAAAAATATATATTAATAGAGCATATGAAATGAAAAGAAGAGCCTCCGTGGCTCAGACGGCAGCGCGTCGGCCTCTCACCGCTGGATACCGTTGTTCAAATCCCGGTCACTCCATGTGAGATTTGTGCTGGACAAAGCGGAGGCGGGACAGGTTTTTCTCCGGGTACTCCGGTTTTCCCTGTCATCTTTCATTCAAGGCAACACTCTCCATTCTCATTTCATAGCATCTATCATTCATTAATAAATCACTTTAGGAGTGGCGACCCCATCGTACCAACAGCCTATATCTGCTTCATTCATTACATCCCTGACCCAGTCAATGACTGGAAAACAAAGTGTAGGTTTTCATTTTTATGAAATGAAAAGGAAGAATGTTACTATCGTAATTTGTCATTAGGGGGTGTTCTAAGTTGTAAGTATGGCTGATAGAGCATTCCTTTTGTTTCACTTCTAAAAGTAATAAATTGCTTATTCTGGGATCCTTTCTGAGAATGATCGAGCGCTTTACTGAAACAACTTCATTGGTCGAGATTAAGGATATCTCTCTCCTATGTTTCGTGTTAAGAGGCAACAATAATCCAATTGATTTGTCATATAAAACTACAGTAACTTTCGCCACCTCCGCCATATTACTCTCACTGTTGCGGTGGCATGGAATTTCTAATCACTAATCAAACCTCTACATGATGTTATTATAGATTGAGGGTATAAGTTGCTGTTGATGTTGATTCGTCTGTCGGATGGAGACGTTAAGCCTTGAACAGACCCACTGGTGTTATTCGACATGAGTAGGCTGTGTGCCTGCACCGGCTTTCACCCTCTCCCTACCTCATTAACATCAGCATCCCACATCCAGATGCATAGGCCACCCACGGGAGACAAACACAAAAGACCCGCACCAGGCGAGCCGAACATGTCCCGGGACACATCCGGCACAAAAAGTCATACTATAAATAAATAAATAAATAAATAAATAAATAAATAAATAAATAAATAAATAAATCTATACTAATATTATAAAGAAGAAAAATTTGTTTGTTTGTAACGAATAGACTCAAAAACTACTGAACAGATTTGAAAAATTACTTCACCTATAGAAAGCTACATTGCCAGTGAGTAACATGGGCTGTATTTTATTTTCAAAACAATTCGAGGTGAGGGGGCACGGGGGGGCGGATATAAAAATAATAGGCTAATATAGGCAAAATATCGAATTTGTCGTATAAGGACGAGACAAAGCTCAATTTAATCCTCTTGACGCAAAGAACAAAACTCGGTAATCCCTTCGGGCCCGAAAACCATGCTTTAAGGCCCTAAAACCAACCGTTACGGAGATACTGGCACCACACTACCCCTGACCTAGGAATCGGATAAAGTAATGAACTGCCGTAACCATACGTCACCTCCAGAATTCTACAGCAGCGAAATCATCTACAATAAATCACAAAAACCTAACATGTTACAGACATGAAAATTGATATTTGGAACCCTTTTTAAAAATAAAAGAATACAAATATTCGTTTTCAGAAAATCCACTTAAGGAGGGGGGGGGGGAGTTGAATTATTTATATGAGGATACATATATCTCAAAAATGAAGATGTTACACACATTAAAAAAATTGGTGCTTGGAATCTCCTTTAAAAATGAACACACTATTTTTGGAAAAATCCATTAGGGGGTGAAAAGAATAAAAAAGCGGGTGAATTTTTAAAATGAGTATCTTCTTCTTCTTATATAGCTTTACCCACACGTGTGGGGTTTCGGGTGCGAACTCTGTCGCACATGTGGATTTGACCCTGTTTTACGACTGGATGCCCTTCCTGGCGGCAACCGTATGTGTAGGGATGTAATCCATACTTCTATACTAATATTATAAAGAGGAAAATTTGTAGATTTGTTTGTAACGGATTGACTCAAAAACTACTGGACCGATTTTCAAAATTACTTCACGTATAGAAATCTACATTGCCAGTGAGTAACATGGGCTGTATTTTATTCAAAACAATTCGAGGGGGGGCCCGACGGGGAGGAGATATAAAAATATTAAAATAATAGGCTAATATAGGCGAAATCGAATGTGTCGTGCAATGACGAGACAAAGATCATCTTAAGTCCCTTGACCCAAAGAACAAAACTCGGTGAACCCTTCGGGCCCGAAAACCATGTTTTAAGGCCCTAAAACCAACCGTTATGGAGATATTGGAACCACACTACCCCTGCTCTAGGAATCGGATAAACAAACGAAAAGCCGTAACCATCGCAACGTCAGCTCCAGGATTCTACGGTGATGGTGGTGGTGATTATTGTTTTAAGAGGAAGTACAACTAGGCAACCATCCTCTATATAACATTAATCAGAGGAGAAAAAAGGAAAGGTGTCCGACACTTCGAAAAATGAAGATATCGGCCAAAGGAAGACAAGGGCCACGAAGGGCGTGAAAATGAAAGACTCCCTAGCCCTCGCAAACGTAATAGCATCCGGGTCGGAAAAGAGCAAGAGTTGACCAAGGGAGGTCGGATAGGATAGATGAAAGTGAGGACCCTGGCACAAGTTACTGGAAGCAACGCCAGGACTCAGCTAAGGGCCCCGTGGTCGTCAATCCACGCTCTAAAATTCAGAGCCCCTAGGGACCCATTTTAGCTGCCTGTTCGAACAGGCAGGGGATACCGTGGGTGTTATTCTACCACCCCCACCCACAGGGGGGAGACATCCCGGGACTCGCAACCTAATACCGTCCGGGTCAAACATAAGAAGAGCTGACCAAGGGTGTTTGGATAGGATAGATAAAAGAGAAAGCCTAACACAAGTGGTAGCAATGCCAAACTTAGCTAAGGGCCCCGTGGTCACAAACCCACGCTTCCAAGTTCAGGACCGCTGGGGCCCCTTTTACCAGGATTCTACAGCAGCTAGATTATGCATGTACGTTTGGGCATAGTTGCCAACCAAAATTGATACACATATGACTTACTATCTGGAAAAAAAAAACTGTTCTGTAAGACGCTCATAGCACTCCTTTGGGCGGGGATGGAAAGGGAGTGAAGTATAAAAATAATAGCCCCGGAGATCTCCGTAGTACAGCGACCAGCGGTTGCCGACGGGCCTCCGTTTTTACGTACTGGCTTAGGTTTCAGCAGTTTGCAAAGTCTGTTACCTATAGTTTAAACTATTTTCTATAAAATCATGGAGTAGTAGGATCACTGATGTTATTAGTGCCGATATTTTGTTCCACATTTACGATCATTGTAACCATGAAAACAACCTATACACTGTACACACTTTATACTCAGATTCATTATATGATTGCGACATGAGTGACAAGCCCTGATATTTATAATTCTCGATAATTATAGTACTTTCTTTCATGCATCGCGTAATTCCTTGATCATTTGTAATAGTTACGAAATGTCGGATCAAACAAATACATTCAATAATATTTATATTTGTGGTACTATCTAGTGGAAGTATACTTACACTAAACCTGCAACTTTGTGAAGGGAGCAGGTATATGTAGGTGGGAATGAAGGAAAAACATGGTAGCAAAAGATCTTAGAGGTTGACGCTAATTAGGAACTAATATTTAGAGCCCTCCATGAAGAAAAGTAGAAGATGGAGATACACTAAAATTCCTAACATGACAAATAATTTCTACGTACTTAAGTAAATACACCAGTGATATAAATATCTAATGAAGTAAGTCACACCGATAGTTTGAGTAACTAAAGTCTGTTTCTGATAATCCGTACGAAGAACGGGTACTTCTGCTAGTAAATAAATAAATAAATAAATAAATTAAATAAATAAATAAATAAATAAATAAATAAATAAATAAATAAATAAACCTCCAAGATTGTTGATTATGCCTTTTTGGCCACAGATCATCAAAACACGATTGTGAAGTGAACTCTCTCAGTGACCTGAATATTATACCAAGATAGGTTCTTAATGTATAGAGCACATTTATGTCTCGTTAAAATGTGGATATTTTTCTTTTCTTCGGCATTTCTTCTTTTTGTAGTGCTAGGAGGTAGGACAGGTTTCTGTGTTTGGAGAGGGTACAATACTCTCATCATTCCAAAAGCTGCCCCACAAAAATACCACAAGCCTTGTTGCTTTCTTTTAGCATTTGAAATATGGCGCACACTGATACAGTAACTCTTGAGGCAGGAGAGGACAGGACAGTGTGGTTCCGCTCCCATTGCATTCAACCTCACAAGGTGTTCGCTAAGTCAGGAACGTCAACGATGTTGTTTCTTCCTCGGAGGATATCAACAAACATATTTAAACAAGTGTTAGCCTTGGAAAGACAGTTTCTTGTAAAGTCATTTACTTAATTCGAAAACTATTTTACCAGCAAATGCATACTAATTATGTAATTTAGCATCTTGAGAAATATCTCATGTATAGTATAGACCTTTTCTTTACCTAGTAAGGGAGACAGACATCCCCCCACCCCCTCCTGACGAGGATGGATGGACGGCATCTGCAGTATACAGGATATTAGAGTGGTGGAGGATATTGTTGTGTGTGGTGTATGAGTTCAGAAATATTAGAAACAGCTAATATCCCAGGCCCCGAAATAAAGGAGTTAAACTTTTACGATTAATTTTCCACGACCCGATTAGAACACAAGAACGGCGTCTCAAGGCGGAAGGCCATAATAATAATAATAATAATAATAATAATAATAATAATAATAATAATAATAATAATAATGATAATAATAATAATAATCGTATTACCCAAGATGGTTACAGGCTACAATCAATCAAAACAACAGAAAAAGTTTCAAACATTGAAATTGACATTAAGAAAAGACGAATGAAATTCTTTGGACACCTCACAAGATTACCAGAAAATCGACTGTCAAAAAGAATATTAAATTATGTTAGCTCACTTAAGAATTCAACACCTTGGCTGGACGAACTTCGAAAGGACCTCAAAAACGCAAACATATGTGCAACAGACATTTTAGAAAGAGACACCTTCAGACACAAAGTCAACAAGTGGGAAGTTACATCAGAGCAACCAAAGCAAAAACAGTGCAGACCAAAATGGTCGGAAGAACGTAAACAAGCCTTCTCAGAGAGAATGAAAGCCTATTGGAAGAACAAGAAGAACCCAAAGAAAGCTTGATTGAGTTGTTTGCTTAACGTCTTCCATTATTGGGAGAATACGCTAATAATAATAATAATAATAATAATAATAATAATAATCGTATGGCATCAGCTACTGTGTGCAGACATTTCGATTTGACGCCATCTGGCTGTCTGCTCGTCAATTTCGACGTTCCGTTTTACTCTAGGCCCACTAGATGGCAGACAGAGTAAACCGGACCTCTCTTGGGCGTCTATGGCTGAGATTTAATTAATTTTGTCGGGTAAATACCAAATGTATCACCAGAGATCTTTTACATGCCGACATTATACGACATGGAGTGTCGAGTGGACGTTTTTTCGTCCTTTAAAAATCCGACTACCTCTGCCGGGTTTGAACCCGCTATCTTGGGATCCGGAGGCCGACACTCTACTACGGATCCACAAAGGCAGCTGGCGGAAGGCCATGCCGCTCACCACTCACAAATATCAGATCCTGATAGTTTGAAGCTGAAATCGCGTTTTAAAAATATAAACGATTTTCTAATTAGAAAATATTTCTAAGAATGTATTTTCAAAATTTTAAAGTTGAATTTTCAGAAAAGTAATCCATATTACAGCACGGAATTGTGATGAAAAATAAATAAATAAGTCAATGATAATAATAATGTCCGCCTCTGTGGTGTAGTGGTTAGGGCGATTAGCTGCCACCCCCGGAGGCCCGGGTTCGATTCCCGGCTCTGCCACGAAATTTGAAAAGTGGTATGAGGGCTGGAACGGGGTCCACTCAGCCTCGGGAGATCAACTGAGTAGAGGTGGGTTCGATTCCCACCTCAGCCATCCTGGAAGTGGTTTTCCGTGGTTTCCCACTTCTCCTCCAGGCGAATGCCGGGATGGTACCTAACATAAGGCCACGGCCGCTTCCTTCCCTCTTCCTTGCCTATCCCTTCCAATCTTCCCATCCCTCCACAAGGCCCCTGTTCAGCATAGCAGGTGAGGCCGCCTGGGCGAGGTACTGGTCATTCTCCCCAGTTGTATCCCCGACCAAGAGTCTGAAGCTCCAGGACACTGCCCTTGAGGCGGTAGAGGTGAGATCCCTCGCTGTGTCCGAGGGAAAAAGCCGACCCTGGAGGGTAAACAGATAATGATGATGATAATAATAATAATAATAATAATAATAATAATAATAATAATAATAATAATAATAATAAGACCTGATATATTTTCAGACGTCCGCCTCTGTGGTGTAGTGGTTAGCGTGATTAGCTGCCACCCCCGGAGGTCCGGGTTCGATTCCCGGCTCTGCCACGAAAATTTGAAAAGTGGTACGAGGGCTGGAACGGGGTCCACTCAGCCTCGGGAGGTCAATTGAGTAGAGGTGGGTTCGATTCCCACCTCAGCCATCCTCGAAGTGGTTTTCCGTGGTTTCCCACTTCTCCTCCAGGCGAATGCCGGGATGGTACCTAACTTACGGCCACGGCCGCTTCCTTCCCTCTTCCTTGTCTATCCCTTCCAATCTTCCCATCCCTCCACAAGGCCCCTGTTCAGCATAGCAGGTGAGGCCGCCTGGGCGAGGTACTGGTCATACTCCCCAGTTGTATCCCCCGACCAAGAGTCTGAAGCTCCAGGACACTGCCCTTGAGGCGGTAGAGGTGGGATCCCTCGCTGTGTCCGAGGGAAAAGCCGAACCTGGAGGGTAAACAGATGATGATGATGATGATGATTATATTTTCAGACTGTGTGGATATGTCGTATGAACTTCAAGTGTTTCATATTTTTTCTCTTCAGAAGATTATCTGGTATTGTATTTACCCAAAATGTTATTTCATTACATTAATTCGAGATTTATTTTTCGGGTGAAGGAAATACCAAGAGAGGCGAAGTCCAGGTCATCTTGTAAAGCAGCAAGAAAAGTATTTTTTCTCTCCAACTGTAGGTGATCATTTTCAACAACTGTGTATATTCTGCATAGCATACTTTTTTACCATTTCTTTCTGCAAAAAAGTACTGCAGTGAATATTGTAAAAGCATTCTCGCTCTTCATAATGTATGTGCTGCGGGTCAGTATATTATCACATAGGAGGTTCCGTCCCGCCAACGACGATATACAGTAGATCACGCAATAACAGGCGCATTAATCTGTATTTAATTTATGTGCACAAGTCTAGCAGTAGAGCGCCCACAAGCTCCAGGTCCAACTGTTTCATATTACGCTATGAAGTCGCGTTAAAGTCCAATTGACACTAACACTGTCTTGCGGGGGTAACGCTGAACTAAATGAGTTCCAACACTTTATACTTCATTCGCCCTGGTTTTATGAACGATAATGACCTGTTTTATAGTTTTTAACGGTGTTTTTAAAATTGTAGTCATTTGTTTTGGACGTTTCTTTTATTGTAATCCAAGTTTTTTTATTCTTTTCACTATGTTTTTATCTATTTTGAGTGTTTTAATACGTTTTAAATTTTAACATTAATAATATACTTAATGTTACTTTAAAGTCTATTCCTAATTTTTTTGCACTTGAATTTAGGTTTTAATAATTTTATAGAAAAATAAAACACTACGAATTAGATTCACTATTTTAAATTCATAATCATTTTCGAATTCATTTCTCAATCCTAGTCAGTGGGTAAATCTATATAAATAAAGTTGTAGGGGGTCCGCTGTCTATAATCTCCTTTGTTTTGCCAGTTTCTCAGATATCCGCTTTAGGTCAACTCAAGATCGTATCAGTAGTTTTTTTATTTTTCGTGTCTGTTTATCCGTTTGTTCCACCTTCACGGCGAAACGGCTGGATAGATTTCGACCAATCTTCACATTTAAGTATACTAATCTCGGGGAAGGTTTTGATATGCATATGATTTAAAAATCTCTGAATAGACGGGGGTTTATAGGAAAACCAGAACAGTTTTCTTCCATTTTCTCCTATATTATATTTTCTGTAAAATACGTGGACTGTATGTGAAACTTCCCTTCATTATAAACAACTTTTGTTATGCTCATAATTTCGCTTACTCTTCAAATGACGGAGAAAATTATTATTTTCTGCGAGTTTCATGGTCTGTTTTGAGTGATTGACAGACCGACAACGAACCTACAGGTTACCATGGCAACGTCTCTGACTGCCAGCCAGCAGGGAAGTAACGTATTGCCATTCTCGTCATCATTCCTGTAAACCCGTGGTTATTTCTTGGGTAGAAAGCAAGAGAGTCATCAATCAGCCATTCTGCGGGATATTGGCTGAATACGTTGGAAGATGCAATCGTCCTCGAATAGCACTAAGGGGCGCTGTTAATATTTGCATAGTACCGCGGATTAAGTAGTAACACCATAAGTCATCTTCTTATCTGTTTACCTTAGAATCCCTACGCTTAAATTTCTCCTCTGTTCCCGCATTCTCCCAGACCTGTGGTGTTGCACACATGGGCACGACTCACGGGTACTGGAAACTCACACTGAACCCCACTCGAGTGCTACGAATGGTGTTCCGCGCGTGATGGTACTAATCAAAAGTAGTTTCATGGTTCTAATACAATCATTCCTTGGTCGCCCCTTTTAGTCGCCTCTCACGACAGGCAGGGGATACCATGGGTGTATTATTCGTCAGCCCCCCCCTACCCACAGGGGGTGAGTATTCGGTCCGCGAGAGGTATTTTATTTCCCTCAAATCCGCCGGCAAGCCGGTTAGGACCCCCTTATCCGCCACCTGGGAATATCACCTCTCCCCCTGCTACGCCTGCGTAGCAGGTTCTTGGTTCTACAGGAGGGTGCCTACGATAGCGATTATGACCACGACGGCCTTCTTTGATACCTGCTGCAATTTCTTCGTTCCACCAAGGAACGAGTTTTCGGCGAGGAGTCCTTGTGAAGCACGGAATGGACTCCTCAGCAGCAGCAAGAATAACTTGTGTTTTGTTAAGTTATTTCGCCATCTACGGTCCGCCTGGTCACGTCATTAATGACAGGTAGTCTATATATATAAAAGCAAGTCGGGCTGGAGCGATGTATATATAAATATTTAAAAATGAAAAAAGACGTGAATTAATGGGGCACTTCCAGAAATCTGAGAAATTTGAAACTTGGTACGGGAAAAGCTGATGACCCCAGGATCCCTAGAAAAATCGGAAATTAAATTAATTATTTCTGGATTGTTCGTAAATTTGGTGATTTTACAAGTATATTTCATTGTTTGACACACTTATGAGAATGATAGGATCATCACGTTGGGTGCGCAAATTGGCACGATTAAGGGCCATATGTGGACCAAAGTTCATGATTCTAGCTTATACGTAAGTAGGCAAAAAGTAATGTAAAATGTTAAAAATGTACCCAAATTTCACCCTATTCAAAATTTGAACTCAATTTACCCCCTTAATTTGGGAGATACGAGGAAGTGGTTCAGAAACAAACATGTAGAGCGATAAATGAGGTGTCTGATGGGGCAAACCGTCTTAATATCATGAACCGTTTAGGAGATATGAATCTCGAAGTGGAAGTCTGCACTTTTCAACGTGCTCATGCTTATCCGTCATCTATATATATACTCGGTGTGACTGGCAGGAAGCTGACTGGCATTAGAAAATGCGTCTGCCATTATAAAGATAAAAATGCAACGCCCTTTTGACTGGCAGTAGAGAAGGTCCTTGCAAATATAATAAAAGATCCTCAACTGTAATCTATCTGAAAGTAGGAATTGGGGTCTGCCATTGTAATGAAACCTCCCTAAATCGATTTTGGCCGCGCACTAGGCAATGGGGTCTGCCGTTAAATGAAAATTACCTTCTTCGTTGTGAATTGCAGTAAACAAGTGGACTTGCCGTTATCATCGCAATTCCGCAAATCACACTTTCATTGGAAACAACGTCTGTGGATTTCACAATACTGATTCTCGGATAAAGCCAAGACAAACCCAATTTAAAAATCTTATTCACTTCATGTGCACTAATTTACTTCGATATCCGTGAACAATGTAGAGTACCGTAGCGAAGCACGGGTACATTTGCTAGTACTGTATATACGTAACTGATACCATCACAATTTATTGAGGGATATTTTATTTTCCAATACATCCACGTGTTATTTACATATTTATCCTATCCAGCTGTTCTCATTTATAATCCTATTTTCTTTTAATTTCAACTTTCTTCCTTTATTACTCCGTATGTATGCGAGTGCTAATCCCGTAACCTGGACACTCTTCTTTGAGGAAAAATTCCACGCTGTTCAAATTTATAACTTTTGGCCCAGGAAAATATCGGAATATGGATGAATTTTAATGGCGGTTCAGACCTTCGTTCCGGGTTAATTGGTGGCTAAACGGTAAGTCTTATCACAAATCAGGTAGCACAATTGCCGTTCAATTTGGAGAGATCTACAACTTTGGTTCTGTGACATTTTGTCGTGTCTCGATTGTTGATACGTTAGATAGCGCAGCGTTTTTCGATTATAATCAAATCTCTCTAACTCGAATGTGACTGGCATTAGGAAAAGGGGCCTGTCTTTGAAATGAAACTCCCCATCTTTATTGTGAATGACGGTTGCCAAGTGAGCCGTCTGTTATAGTAGAAACTCCCGAACTCAGATGTGATTGGCAGTAGGAATTGTGGCCTGCCATTATTCTCAAAACTTCCCTTACCTTACCTTAGAAATAACGTATGGCGTCCTCTCTGTTTTGTTTCTCGGATTGCGCTAAGGGGCATGCAACTTAATATAATCTTACTCACTGTCTTGGGTAATTTACCGAAGCGAACCACGGGTACATTTGCTAGCCTTCTGAATAGAGTTGTAGGGGTGTGCTGTCTGTAATGTCATTGATTTCGCCATATCTTGATATATTTATCAGTTTCAAGTCAACTCAAGATCGTATCAGTAGCTTTTAGCTTTCGTGTTTGTTTGTGTGTTTGTTCCACCATCACGAGTAAACGGCTGAATAGATCTCGACCAAAAGCAAAGCAAAGTCATCACCGTACAGGCCATGAAGGCCCTTGGAGGAGTGGAGGGTAAAGGCTTCCACTATCCGTAACCTCGGCCCTTGATGGGGTAGAGTGGTTATCTCTATGCCCGGCCGCCTTTGCCCCCAGGAATTAACCTGGTACTCATTTTTGGTGTAGGCTGAGTGAACCTCAGGGCCATGTGCACCTCCGGAAGTGGAAATCCCGTTTCTTAAATTTTACGACTTCCTGACGGGGATTCGAACCCACTTCCTCCGGGCGAGCCGAGCTCGCCTTTACCGCCTCGGCCAGGCAGCCCCTCTTTCGATATGCATATCATGTAAAAATCACTGAATAGACTGTAGGTTTATATGAAGACCAGAAGAATGTTTTTCAGTTTTCTCATACACTATTGATTATATGTAAAATTTTGTAGACTATGTGTGAACCGTCCCTTCATAACTTCGCTTGCTCTTCAAATGACGGAGAAAATTAATATTTTGTACCACCTTCATGCTCTCCAGCCAGTGACGGACACTCCTATCAGGAGAAAATCAGAATATGCATAATATTTCGCTCGACTTGCAAATTAATCCCACCTATAGTAACTGAATCTTTTCCCTTTGATGTCTGTCTGTCTACATATTCCTGAAAGTGGAAAACTGCCGGACTTATTTCAACCAAACTACGTATTTCGAATCTACTCAATCAGAATTGTGTTATCAGGTGCATATGATGTCATGGTATGCACATGGTGTTGGTATTCTCAAATATTTTCGTTAACATTAGGTCTATCAAAAGACCGTATAGCCTATAACAAACGTTTAAGAACATCTTATTTCCGTTCTTTTATGTCATATACGTATTATTTATCGTACGACGGATAATAACGCAGATCATTACGAAAATTGATTTTAGGTCCAGGTCCCATGGGACATGTCGTGCATCACTTCAAGGTGGGTAACGGAAAAACCAAACAGGTATCATCGCCAGTAGCACAAGCAAGGAAGAGCTTTCTTAAGAAAAGAAATTTGCTCACTTCAAACATTCATATCGGAGTTAGAAAGATGTTTTTGAAGACTTCCGGGTGGATCGTGGCATTGTATGGAAGTGAAACATGGACGATAAGTAGCTCAGAAAGAAAGAGAACAGAACCTTTTGAAATGTGGTGTTACAGAAGAATGCTGAAGGTGAGATGGATAGATCGAATCACAAATGAAGAGAGACTGAATAAAATTGGTAAGAGGAGATCGATTTGGCTAAATTTGACGAGAAGAAGAGATAGAATGATAGGACACATCTTAAGACACCCAGGACTTGTTCAGTTGGTTTTTGAAGGAAGTGTAAGTGGTAAGAACGGTAGGGGTAGACCAAGGTATGAATATGACAAACAGATTAGAGCAGATGTAGGATGCAATAGTTACGTAGAAATGAAAAGGTTAGCACAGGATAGGGTGGACTGATGACTCAAACAACAACGTCATCGTCAGAGCGCCACACCAGTGGTCAGAGATACAATATGAAACCTGAGAACCACGGAGAATTTCATACAACTTCGGACCAAGAACTGCACCGTACAATAAATTCGAAAATCACCCTCATTCTCTCTTGACTTTGTTCAGCTTGTTACTGCCACGCGCTTTCGTAGGAAAATATCATTTTAACACATCGCATTAAACGTGAGTAGAGCCATATCACTTCGCATAAATTTCTGAAGGAAACGTGTAATCCAATGCAAATTCCCGTGCGAAGAACGGGTACAAATAAATACGAAGGTGGTGGTGATGGTGGTGGTGATGGTGGTGGTGATTATTGTTTTAAGAGGAAGTACAACTAGGCAACCATCCTCTATGTAACACTAATCAGAGGGAAAATGGAAGGGATCCGATACTTCGAAAAATGAAGATATCGGCCAAAGGAAGACAAGGGCCACGAAGGGCGTGAAAATGAAAGACTCCCTAGCCCTCGCAAACCTAATAGCGTCGGGGTCGGAAAAGAACAAGAGTTGACCAAGGGAGGTCGGGTAGGATAGATGAAAGTGAGGAGCCTGGCACAAGTAAGTGGAAGCAATGCCAGGATTCAGCTGAGGGCCCCGTGGTCGCCAACCCACGCTCCGAAGTTCAGAGCCCCTGAGGCCCCTTTTAGTCGCCTTTTACGACAGGCAGGGGATACCGTGGGTGTTATTTTACCGCCCCCACCCACAGGGGGAAAATACGAAGGGCGTACTACATTGTTTTACACTTTATTTTTTGAACGTCTGGGTATGGTTCACATTTCACTTTGGAAGGTGGGGACGTGTAACTAGTGTCTTGTTCCACCGTTTGGTAGCAGCACACACACAGGGGCCAACGAATGCACTCGTCATAGCCATTTCATAACAACACTGTCAGCGTAGGAGCAGACAACATGGAAAGCAACCGTCAGGGACAGCGCTGTATGACTTGGTTCCTATGGAAAGAAGGCGTGACCACTGCAGCGCCATGACCAAGATCCAGTCGACTTCATGGCTATAGATGGATAGAGATGTGTTATAGCTTCTGATAGCATCTGAAATTCGTGTGACAAATTTGTCACGCCGGGCATTATAGGGTTAAGATAAATAGAGGGGTACGGCAAGGTGACGGTTTGTCACCCTTTCTATTCAACTGTGTTCTAGGGAATTTTAAGCATTTGGAATGCAGAGCTTAAAGAACATAACATTTCGCCGGTAACTTTGGGGAGAAAAAACAAAAGGACATATCTTTCCATTGGGTAGGCAACATATTGAACAATTTATTCCCATTATATTTATAATTTTATTGTGTCTTTATCAATCTAACGTGTGGTAAATCTGAATCATTCCTTCTTCATGTATCGTATGAGTGAATATTTCTACGAGATGTCAGATCGTCGAGCTTTTCTTTGAAATTAAGAATGCAATGAAATATGTATAGTGATGGGAGAGTCATACTAGCAAGTTCTTGAAACATTGGCGTGCATGGCCTTTCCTTTTATACATCGTATTGCCTTCTTTTGCTACATAAACACATCTTGTGCGTCTGTCGAATTTCCACATAATATGGTACCGTATGCCAAATTTGAATGGAAGAAAACATAGTATGCACACAACATCTGATTACTATTAACTGATTCTTTCAGCCTTCGAAGCAAAAATATCCCTCTAGACAGTATTTTACGTAACTTTTGTGAGTATACCAGGTTAACTTAGAATCCAAATATATTCCCAATAACTTGACAGAACTATGTTCATTCTCATTTAAAGTTCAATTAAGTGAAAAGAAATAACTTCTGTCTTGTTACTATTCAAAAATAGTTTATCAGCCTGCAACCAATTGAATGATTTCTGTAGCATCTCTAACCTTTTATTCTTCACATTTGTTGACTCCTTACCACTTGTTATGACAGCGATACCATCTGCATAGAGTGCTGACCTGCAGGGTAAGTTACTTACAATATCATTTATATACACGAGGAAGAGAAAATGCCCTATGACGGAACCCTGAACTACGTCTGTTTCTACTTTGAATGTTATAGGTGTTTGGTTTTTAACTTGTACGATTTCGACGATTTACACGTGTGTAGAGAAAAAAAGACACAACGAAACTTGTTCTGGTAGATTGCATAGCCAAATAGGGCTGGGAAGCGTGAAGAGTTTTAAGAAAATTACTGGATAGGAAGTGCATTCCCAGATACGTGTTATTAGAAGTAGGTCATCGATATTCACTCAACGTATCCCCCTGTGGGTGGGGGCGGTAGAATAACACCCACGGTATCCCCTGCCTGTCGTAAGAGGCGACTAAAAGGGGCCCCAGGGCTCTGAACTTTGGAGCGTGGGTTGGCGAACACGGGGCCCTTAGCTGAGTCCTGGCATTACTTCCACTTACTTGTGCCAGGCTCCTCACTTTTATCTATCCTATCCGACCTCCCTTGGTCAGCACTTGTTATTTTCCGACCCCGACGCTATTACGTTTGCGAGGGCTAGGGAGTCTTTCATTTTCACGCCCTTCGTGGCCCTTGTCTTTCTTTGGCCGATAACTTCACTTTTCGAAGTGTCGGACCCCTTCCATTTTTCTCTCTGATTAGTGTTATATAGAGGATGGTTGCCTAGTTCCTCTTAAAACAATAATCACCACCACCACCTCACTCAACGTATCAACGTTTGCATTTATATTCTACGTCAGCACCCACCTTATTTAAATTGCAAATGTGATCTTCTCTGTATGGATTAATTACACCCAAATATGTTACGCAAAAAATATAATTACATGTTCTTAAAGTTATAAAATCAATTTTATTGTCACAATGTAAAGCATGTAAAAACAACATTACATTTATTGAGAATATTACATTTGGTTTAAGTCTCCTGAGATCTGGGTGACACATCATAGTTTAGTACAGCAGTAGATTGGGCTACTTTTTTTAAATAGCAACAGATTTTGTTCAAATACAAATTCAAAGGAAACACAAAACCTTTTAGTGCCTGGGAGAGCAGCACCCCTCTCCCCCAGAAGCGTGGCGACCAACCCGTGTAATGTGTCGTCTCCGCCTGCCCGTATATGATCATACGAAGAAACTTAAAAACAATGAGGTTCTGAAGGTGGGGGAGAGAATATTGGGTTGATTTTAAATTACATGTATTATTATGATGGTGGTTTTTTTTTTTTTTACGAGGGAGTGTGGAAAATCTTTCATGAGACACTTGTGAAGGGTCCGCACTCCACAAGCGTGTGGGATTCTTACCCACTAAAAACCACACACCCTTTCCCACGTTGAGCACGTCCGCCCCGGAATCTGCTCTCGCACTACTTCAGGGCGGCATCGTGCTTTTGCCCACTCAGGCTTCTTCTTTCTTCGTTTCTTCTTTTCTGACGTTCATGAGCATCCAAATCACTCTCTCTCGTAGGATACTTTCTGATTACGCAGCTATCTGATCCCAACTTTCATGGTTCCGTAACACACTAGGACAATAGATTCTGGTGTCAGTTCTCCTTGATCAACTTCTAATCATCTTCGTGTAGATCAATACTCACATACAAATACATCGTCAGCATCATTACAATAAACACACAACGGATTGCTCGCTTGCCTGTTCTATGTAGAAACTTTCAAAAGTATCTATGGCTTTTCAAGAGCTGCGTAAGGTAATAATTAACTTCAACGTGGTATCAGCCACTTAGTCCATTCTCCTCGTGGATCTTCCTGACATCTTTGATGCCATCGTTCCATTCGTTTGCCATAAGGCGCCTTCTGTAATTCTTAAAGCTTATCTCAGCTGTACTTCAGCTATCCTTCGCCGGTATTTTTCATGATGATGATGATGGTGATGATGATAATAGGGGCCTAACATCTAGGTCATCAGCCCCAGATAAATAGACCCTTCTACATTGCTCGCCCCTGGAGCTCTGTACCGATTGTATAAGTAGTACCTCAATTATTTATTCTGGGCTGTGTGAGTCCTGGCACAGCAGGCACCACCTTAGGCGAGAAGAACCCTGTACAGGGCTCGTAATTGAACTCAGTACCACCCATACAACAGCCAGACACTCTAACCGATTAATAACTTCTCCCTTACCCAATAATATTCTAATGTATGAAATTTGTTACATAATGACGTTCGTACATTGCTTCCGGTAAAACCCAGCACCCACGCACCCACCCACAAACACACACAAAAACCCACCCACACACACACCCACCTACCCACACAAACCCACCCACACCCACAACCACACACACCCACACACATACAAATACACATCTTAGGCTAATTCACATCTTCTGATGATCATCTGGTGACTCCAAAATCTTCTGATGGTCATCTGGTGACTCCAAAATCTTCTGATGGTCACCTGGCGACTCCAAAATCTTCTGATGGTCGGCTGGCGACTCCAAAATCTTCTGATGGTCACCTGGCGACTCCAAAATCTTCTGATGATCGGTTTGTGACTGTAATATCTTATGATGATAAGCTGGCAACTACAAAATCTTCTGATGGTCGGCTAGCGACTCCAAAATCTTCTAATCTGATGATGTCTATCGACAGTCAACTTCACGTCCATCTTGGGAGGATGTTGGTTGCATACAGCAGTTCTGCTATCGAAGGAGTTCGGTTTCAGATATAAAACTACCTAGCTGACCTGTCTCTTCTAACAGTAGTGTAACTTCCGACCTCACAGCAGGTATAATTTTAGTTTCCACGGAAACGGTTCTTATTCTTTGAATAATATTGTTGTTGATATCTTGTTTGTTATTCGACTATGAAGATTCTGAACTGAAGATTCGTATGACATTGTTGGTGTTGTTCGTACTCCTTATGTAATCAAGGTGCGGACCGTACAGTGAACAGCACCGCACGGCAATAATGAGCTTATTATTGACTTCGGGCGTTAAATGTTCCCAGAGAAGAAAGTCTTTCAGGGGTTCCTTCATTTTGTGTGTCACACATTTCTTTTATTTTTGAACAAATATATGCCACTATGCAGTAAATACTATAAATAAATACAGAACATGGTGGATTTTCGTTGAAACTGAATGTAAATCTATTCGGCATTTATTTGCATTTTACCGTTAAGTATCACTTTCCTTATGTTACTATTTCTCATAAAATATTTGTCATATAATCATACATTATTAATTCCCACGAAGGGCTAAGCAAATTTAATTAGTTCAGAATCTTCATAGTCGAAAATAAAAAAGTTATTAATAGCAATATTATTCAAAGAATCAGAACTGTTTCCGTGAAAACTAAAACTATTTGCTCCCCAGTGCATAAACATTTGTAATTAAGCTACCCTGTATTTATATGTTTTTGTTGATACGATGTTTCTACTTTCAAGCAAAGAGCAGGCATGTGACAGTTCGGTTCAAGAAAATCTCACATATATTGCTTACATTGACTGCTGGTTGCATGCTGAGATATCAAACGTTTTTACCCAGTTATACGCCCTTTACTCACTACTTACTTAAAACCGTTGTCGGTTTTTGGCCTCGCCAATTAGCCTCCTGCACCTTTTTCGATCCGTGTATTTTTCTTCGGTTAGTCCCATTCTGCTCACATCCTCTCTGACCCCATCTGTCCATCTGAGTGGTGGTCTTCTCTTTGGTCTTTTGCCTCTGATGTTTTCTTCCACCGCCTGCGTGGTTACCTGGCCTTCTCGACGCATTACGTGTCCATACCACTTCATCCTCCTCTCTTTAATCACTGCCACAATGTCTAGCAATTTGTACAATTCCTGAAGTTAGGTTTTTCCTTTTCCTCCATTCTCCTCTATCCTTCACTGGTCCAAAAATATTTCTCAGCACAGCATTCTCAAATGTCATGAGCTTTTTTTTGTGGGTCAGAGTCCAGGTCTCTGCTCCGTACAGGACCACGGGTTGTATTACAGTCCGGTAGATCCTTATCTTCGCGTGTCTCGATAGAAGCCGGGACTTGATCAGCTTTCCGACTGCAAACCTTGACCTGTTTCCTGCTTGAATTCTAGCCATTATTTCTTGGTCTGTTTCATTCCTCTCACTGAGTACTGCCTCAAGATATTTCAATGCTTTTACTCTTTCAAAGCCTTCTCCATCCACATCTGAGGATTTGTTATTGTTTTCTCTGCTCACTACAAGGTATTTGGTCTTTTCCATAATCATATTTAAACTCTTGTGATTTTAACAAGATCTTGCTTATTCTGTGCTATCAAGACTACATCATCCGCGTATGCCAGGGTGTTGATTCTTCTACCCATTGAATTCCTGTCTCTAGTTTGTTACTTTCCTCAGTACTCTTTCTAGCACCAGATTAAACAGAAGGGGTGGCGGGGGGGGGGGGGGGGTGAGAGGCAGTCTCCCTGTCGCACTCCAGTCCTCACTTCGAACTTCTCCGACCTCTTTCCATTCACATGCACTGAGCATGTTGCTTCTTGTATTCATGCTTGTGTTAGTTTTTTAGTTTCCTGGGAACTTGTGCCCTTTCGAGTTCCTGCCATATTGCGTGCCTGTTCACACTATCATATGCTTTTGGGAAATCCACAAGTAGACAGTGTACACATCTGCGAAATTTGTAATTTGTACTTTTTAAAACTTAACCTGATGCTTGGTTCTTACACCGTACTGGACAAATAATAACCTATAAGGGGCGATCAACATGTTTCCGTTCGACGGCCGTTCAGTCCTGAATCTGAATGTCAAGATCCCCTTGTGGTAAAACACTGTGCCCTGCTGCGTGAAGAAGTCCGTAACCGTCTGCTGCATATTCTTGTCCGTCAGTAAACGTCGACCCGTCAAGGCCTTTTTTACGGGACCGAAGGCGTGGTAATCGCATGGGTAGAAATCAGGACTATAGGGCGTGTGCTCGAGTGTCTCCCACTTGAGTTGGCGTAATGGATGAGGGTGGCCTCCCAGATCGACCGGCGTCTTGTGTCGAAACGCGACCCACACGGAAGTTGGTGCACCATTCCACAGCGGTGATTTTCGACAGACATGCTGCCCCATACACAATCTTCATTCTCGGATGGATGTCCACCGATGTTTATCCTTTGGCAGCCAAGAACAGATTAGCTGCACGTTGGTCCTGTTTGGACGCATTTGGTAATAACGTCGACATATTTCACTTGGCCGCATTTAACGCATTCACCTCAGCACGACACGACTGCCACATGAATCCCCTTGCGTACGTCTCAGTGCTTGTATACCCACATCGGAGTCGCGCTACGTTACATGTCCGCTGCAGCAACGCCCTCAAACGGAAACTTTTTAATTTCGCCTTATATATTGGATTAATTTTAACGTGTGTATGCTCTCACCCCCATGGCACTGCAGCCGCTGCTCAGCTCGGGCCTGCAGATTACGAGGTGTCATGTGGTCTGCACGACGTATCCTCTCGGCTGTTATTCTTGACTTTCTAGACCGGGGCCGCTATCTCACCGTCAGATAGCTCTTCAATTCTAATCACGTAGGCTGAGTGGTCCTCGAACCAGCCCTAAGGTCCAGGTAAAAATACCTGACCTGGCCGGGAATTGAACCCGGGGCCTCCGGGTAAGAGACAGGCACGCTACCCCTACACCACGGGGCCGGCGTGTGTATGCTAGTTTATAAAATATTGTTTCACTTCGTTTTTTTACCATCACGTGGTGATTGTACGGGCCGAAGACTTAGATGCTAGGTCCCTTTAAGCAATAATAATAATAATAATAATAATAATAATAATAATAATAATAATAATAATAATAATAATAATAATAGTCTTTATCGTGGGGATTTACCAGTTACCTCCATCGAGCGCGTCCCATTGGAATTGGGGAAGCTCGCTGGCTCTGCCGCCAGCAGAGTCAGAGGGTAGTAGGGAGATAAAATACCACCGTGAAAAAAAAAACTGGTCCCTTGCCAAGGTTACGCCGAAGACTGGTAAATGACCAGAAGCCAGAAAACATCTTGAGGCAACCTCTAAGGCTAACAACCCTAGTTGTAAAAGGATGGGTACCCGTCCATAGCAAAGTCAAGTCAAAAAGCATGATGGCACAACATTTCAAGAAACATACCCCAGGGGGTAAATCTTCGGATAAATCCCTCGTCGTGAACGCTACGGCGCACGAGTCTCGTTCGGATTCTGGGGGAGACTCGACATCATGCAAGAGACGAGTCGGAGCGTCACGGTGTACCCCGAAGAGTCAAAAACTCAGGCCAAAATCTAAAACCTTTCCAGCAACTTTCAACATAAATTCACTTACACAAACTGGCAAGCTGAAAACTCTCACCAAAGCTCTTCGCGAAAATCAGATATCCATAATGGCGCTACAGGAAACAAGGTACACAGATGAAGAGATTTTTGAATCCGAAGGCAACCAATTTTTCAAAAGCAAAGCGCAAAGAGGAATCCTCAATGGAGCTGTGATACTTGGAACCGCGTTTGCTGTTAGAACCAAGATCCTTAAATCGGTTGCAAATTTCGAACCTGAGAATGACAGATTGTCTATACTCACAATTAAATGCGCGAACAAAACCTACGCCATAGTTAAAGCACATGCTCCTACAAACGATAAGAACAAGTCTTATCCAGACGAAGTTGATAATTTCTGGGACTTACTGGATGAAAAATTAAACAAAATCCCCAAACACCATGTCAAGCTTCTTTTAGGTGACTTCAATGCCCAACTAGGTCGTGAACAGAAGTAGAAGAAAGTTATAAGAAATTACCCTGCTCACAAAAGAACCAATCCCAAAGGCAAAAGACTGGTGTCCATTTGCGAAAATCACAACCTGCAGGTCATGTCAACTCACTTTCGCCATTTACCCAGAAAGAAAATGACTTGGCGTTCTCCCGTCCAAGCTCTCGGAGAGTTCCAAATTGATCATGTTGCAATCTCCAGGAGAAACAGCCCTGAGATTATGAATGTCAAGGTAAAGAAAGGCATCAATGTGGCCTCAGATCATTATATGTCTCTTATCAAATTCAAACCAATTCCCGCAACACAAGGAAGACGACCAAACAGATCACACGCTTCGACAATGATAAACTTCGGCAAAGGGTCGAGGAGTTCCAGGAGAAGGCTAGACCAAATGACTGTGACTTTAACAACGCCAAAAGTCTCGTTGTTGAGGCCGCCAAAGACGTTGCAGAAATCAATAGAAGCAAAAAGCATGCCTGGTGGAATGGTACCTACGAATCAGTCCTCCAAGAAAGTCTCAATGCGTGGAAACAGTACTACTCTACGAAATCAGAAAATGATTGGGAAAGCTACAAAACCCAACGTGCCCAAGCAGCTAGGGTGTTCAGAACTGAGAAACGTAAATACGAAAAATCTCTCATTGAAAATATAGAACAAAACTTTAGGAAGAATGAAAGCAGAGAGTATTAGAGAGCCTTCAAACGCAAACTCACTGGCTATAAACCACCATCTCTATGGTTTGAGCGAAAGGACGGCACACTGGTGACGTCAAATGAAGAAAATTGCAGCATTCTGGCAGATTACTTCAAGAATTTACTTAATTGCTCTAAACCGCAAAGCGCCATTGAGACCAAGGAACCCTTACTCAGGTACCCAGATTCCAGACCACCCGACAGAGATGAAATCAAGCGCCACATTGCCCGTCTCAAAAATAACAAAGTGCCGGGGGAAGACTCAGTAGTAGCAGAACTGTGGAAATATGCCCCAGAAGAATCACTTGATATCTTGCAAAAGCAAATAGAAGAAATTTGGAACAAGGAGACCCTACCCGAAGATTGAAAAATAGCTTTGATCCATCCATTACACAAAAAAGTCAGCATAAAGAACATCAACAACTACAGAGGAATATCTTTGCTACCCGTGACTTACAACATTCTATCACTTGCCATCCTGGAGCGTTTGGAAGCACAAGTCGAACATCAAATAGATGAATACCAAGGAGGGTTCAAAAAAGGTCGCTCAACGGCTGAACAGATCCAAAATCTCAAAAGGATCATCAGATATTGTACACTGAGGTCCAAGCAGTATGTGTCTGTCTTTGTGGACTTTAAGAAAGCGTACGACTCCATTGACCGGGAAGTCCTGCTTAACATCTTAAATGAATTTGGAGTTGATTTGAAACTGCTGGCATTAATTAGAGCTACCCTGACCGATACAAAATCCAAGGTGAAGTTCCACGGATGTCTCTCGCATTCCTTTGACATCAAAACAGGGGTCCGACAAGGTGATGGGCTATCCCCGATACTCTTCAACTGTGTTCTTGAAAAGATCATCAGAACCTGGCGGGTGAGATTACAGGAAACCAACTACAGTCCATTGAGAATAGGAACCAAATCCAAGGGGTTCGCAACAGACTGCTTAGCATTTGCCGATGGCATTGCTGTTCTCTCAAACGACATAGAAACCGCTAGAGCTCAAATTGAAATTTTAAAGGAAATTGACGAACAAACTGGTTTGCAGATATCGTTTGAAAAAACAGAAGTAATGACTAACATCAAAGAGGCTCCACCAAAACTCCATACAAAATACGGGGACATCACCCGAGTAGACAAATTCAAATACCTGGGTGAGATCATCATGAAAAATGGACTGGACAAGGAAGCACTTCAGGAGCGAGTAGGCAAACTGGAAATAGCCTACCAAACATCCCGCACAATCTACAACAAAAATGCCTTTCCCAAAACACCAAGATACGTCACTATGAAACAGTTCTGAAGCCAGTAGTTCTATATGCAGCCGAAACCCTGTCTCTAAATGCCAACAAAGGACTCCTTGAAGAACTGGAGAAAAGAGAACGCAAAATTGTGAGAGGAATCTTGGGATCAAAGTACAGAAATGGAATCCATCAAAAGTGTTCCAACAAGGAAGTCTGCAGCAAAATAGAGAAAATTACCGACACAATCAGAAAAAGACGGGCACGATTTTACGGTCATCTGAAAAGAAAGGACGGAAGAAAGTTAAATAAAGAAATCTTTCACTTTTTTTATTGAAACCCCAAAACCACAATTCCCTGGTTTAGAAATACTAAAGAAGACCTGCAAATGCTACATATCTCCGCTGAAGACGCCCTTAACAGAGATCTCTTCCGCAAGAGAATATTGACGAACGGGCTAAACCGAGACGAGCAACCGAAGAGAAGACACGGTGCCCCTTGGACAGAGGAGCGTAAGCAGGCCCACTCACAAAGAATGAGGGAAATTTGGGCTCTAAGGAAGGCCAAGTTCAGTGTCAAATGCAACAAGACTTAACGTGGTCCTTGATGGCCCCAGCGAATTATATAATAATAATAATAATAATAATAATAATAATAATAATAATAATAATAATAATAATAATAATAATAATAATAATAATAATAATAATAATAATAATAATTGTGAATTCAATTATTTATTTTCATCTATGAGGTTTAAATTGCAGACAGGATTAAAAATCAGACTGTACAAACTTGAATGAAATTAGGAATGTAATCCTCTGTGGAAACGGAAGCTTCGTAATGTAGTTTGTTTATAGGAATTGCTAGCACTGTTTAGTTTATTTGTAAATTTCCACTTAGTTGATGACGGTATAGAAAATCGGGTACCCAAATGCATAAGGTCACAATCTTTTCACTCGCAAGTAGATGGCTCTATTCTGCTGGATGGGGTCCATTTTTTTCTTCACCATACGGCATCAAAACTCTTCACTAATAGAAACATTCTTGAGAAATTGTATTTTCTTAGAGATATTCCGACTTTGGGGGACAATCCCTTCCTTACTTTCATACTGAGTGGCTGTTTTGAGTGGTCCGGTTACTTGCCTGCATGATACTAGGGCCCCAGTTTCTATTCCAGTCCGGAAACAGGTCTGGTTAATTCCTCTAGATCGGAGACTGGATGGTTGTATTCATCAACATGTCTTCATCTACGCACAACACATCACATTACAAACCACCTCAGAAACTCGCAATAGTGAATAAACCCCTCAACATCGTACTGGCGCTATGAGAGGCATCCGACCACAAAGCTGGACTAAATCTATACAAAGTGCCGACCCTAATTAATTGTGAAAAGACCGGGAAGAACTGGAAGAAGGGTAATTTTGGAGTCTCTAGAAGGTTAGAAGACTTCTGGATGATAAAAATATCAAAATAAATCTTTAAAAAGTAAATTTTTGTGATAACTGATAAGTAAAGGAGAGTAATTGCATATAATGGTACGAGAAATATGTTTATAAGATGGATATGTCAGTAAGTATTAACATTAAGGAACAAATATTTGACCTGGAAAACGCAGTGGTACGACACATATTCAGACATATGATAGCTTTTCAAGGAAGTGTTTTCATTTTTCTTCCATTTTTCTACTTAATCTAGTGAAAATGTAGGGGAATAACCCTAGAAAATTATTAAATAAGATAAGTGAGAATAATGAAATGAAGATGAAGGTTCTTCCATTATGGCTGGTTGGTCCAATTAAAGTTTTAAATTCATTATGAAGGGTATTTGTAATTGAAATTCAAGTAATTGTGAGACGTGAAGGAATTAATCAGTAGATGAAGGGTAATATTAAGTCCAAGGAATGTTCTTAATCAATTGAATATTATCATTTATTTTCTTCTTTCATCACTGACTTTTCCACACTCTGGTGGAGTCGTGGGTGCTAACTGTATTACACACGTGGATTTGAGCCTGTTTTACAGCCGGTTGCCCTTCCTTACGCCTGTCATTACGTGATTAGTTATTTCTGTGAAGGTTAGTAGTGCAGTATGTTGTGCGTGAATGAAAAGGTGTTTATTGAGACAAACACAAACATCCAGTCTCCAGGTCAGAGGAATTAACCAGACGCGGCTAAATTCTGTGAAACGAACTGTGAATCGAACCCGAGGCTGTCTGAACCGAAAATCTTGACGCTGATTATTCAGCCAAACAGCCGGACTTCTGCAGGGAAGTGAAGTACTCCCACATGTCATCGACCTCAGCAGCAATAGAGACCGCTATTTTGAGAATAGAATTAGCAACTGAGATTGGCTTCGCCATCCGCGTCAGTAAAAATCATGTGCCGTACACTTTCATCTCACATCATCTCCGACTCCGTGTCAAGAAATGGAACTCAGAGGGAGACATACTCGTGATGAAAATGACACTAACTATATATATATATATATATACTGTATATCCGCTGTTCTAGCCCTGCACCCAAGCACCTCGATGTTGAAAACATCCTAGGAAAAAGAGCTACGTATTTAGGTAAATACAATATAATAAGAGCCTCCGTGGCTCAGACGGCAGCGCGTCGGCCTCTCACCGCTGGATACAGTGGTTCAAATCCCGGTCACTCCATGTGAGATTTGTGCTGGACAAAGCGGAGGCGAGACAGGTTTTTCTCCGGGTACTCCGGTTTTCCCTGTCATCATTCATTCTAGCAACACTCTCCATTCTCATTTCATTGCATCTATCAGTCATTAATATATTATCACTTTGGGTGTGGCGACCCCATCGTACTATCAGCCTATATATGCTTCATTCATTATATCCCTGACCCGGGCAATGACTGGAAAACAGGTTGTAGGTTTTCATTTTTCACAATATAATAAAGTATGAGAATATATCCTTTATTTATTCCTAAAAATTACAATCCGTTTCTTTAATCATCGTTATCCGGTCGATTAGATTAGCAGTTTGCCTTTTCTACGACTACGAGCGCTAATGTGAGTCAATGCAGAGTTTCACTTAAACACGACTACGAGCGCTAATGTGAGTCAATGCAGAGTTTCACTTAAACACGGCTACGAGCGCTAATGTGAGTCGATACAGAATTTCACTTAAACACCACTCGGAGCGCTAATGTGAGTCAATGCAGAGTTTCACTTAAACACGACTACGAGCGCTAATGTGAGTCAATGCAGAGTTTCACTTAAACACGACTACGAGCGCTAATGCGAGTCAATGCAGAGTTTCACTTAAACACCACTCGGACCGCTAATGTTAGTCAATGGAGAGTTTCACTTAAACAGGACTACGAGCGCTAATGTGAGTCAATGCAGAGTTTCACTTAAACACGACTACGAGCGCTAATGTGAGTCAATGCAGAGTTTCACTTAAACACGGCTACGAGCGCTAATGTGAGTCGATACAGAATTTCACTTAAACACCACTCGGACCGCTAATGTTAGTCAATGGAGAGTTTCACTTAAACACGACTACGAGCGCTAATGTGAGCCAATGCAGAGTTTCACTTAAACACGACTACGAGCGCTAATGCGAGTCAGTGCAGAGTTTCACTTAAACACCACTCGGAGCGCTAATGTGAGTCAATGCAGAGTTTCACATAAACACGACTACGAGCGCTAATGTGAGTCAATGCAGAGTTTCACTTAAACACGACTACGAGCGCTAATGTGAGTCAATGCAGAGTTTCACTTAAACACGACTACGAGCGCTAATGCGAGTCAATGCAGAGTTTCACATAAACACGACTACGAGCGCTAATGTGAGTCAATGCAGAGTTTCACTTAAACACGACTACGAGCGCTAATGTGAGTCAATGCAGAGTTTCACTTAAATACCACTCGGAGCGCTAATGTGAGTCAATGCAGAGTTTCACTTAAACACGACTACGAGCGCTAATGTGAGTCAATGCAGAGTTTCACTTAAACACGACTACGAGCGCTAATGCGAGTCAATGCAGAGTTTCACATAAACACGACTACGAGCGCTAATGTGAGTCAATGCAGAGTTTCACTTAAACACGACTACGAGCGCTAATGCGAGTCAATGCAGAGTTTCACTTAAACACGACTACGGGCGCTAATGTGAGTCAATGCAGAGTTTCACTTAAATACCACTCGGAGCGCTAATGTGAGTCAATGCAGAGTTTCACTTAAATACCACTCGGAGCGCTAATGTGAGTCAATGCAGAGTTTCACTTAAACACGACTACGAGCGCTAATGTGAGTCAATGCAGAGTTTCACTTAAATACGACTACGAGCGCTAATGTGAGTCAATGCAGAGTTTCACTTAAATACCACTCGGAGCGCTAATGTGAGTCAATGCAGAGATTCACTTAAACACGACTACGAGCGCTAAAGTGAGTCAATGCAGTTTCACTTAAACACGACAACGAGCGCTAATGTGAGTCAGTGCAGAGTTTCACATAAACACGACTACGAGCGCTAATGTGAGTCAATGCAGAGTTTCACATAAACACGACTACGAGCGCTAATGTGAGTCAATGCAGAGATTCACTTAAACACGACTACGAGCGCTAATGTGAGTCAATGCAGAGTTTCACTTAAACACGACTACGAGCGCTAATGTGAGTCAATGCAGAGATTCACTTAAGCACGACTACGAGCGCTAATGTGAGTCAATGCAGAGTTTCACTTAAACACGACTACGAGCGCTAATGTGAGTCAATGCAGAGTTTCACTTAAACACGACTACGAGCGCTAATGTGAGTCAATGCAGAGATTCACTTAAACACGACTACGAGCGCTAATGTGAGTCAATGCAGAGTTTCACTTAAAGACGACTACGAGCGCTAATGTGAGTCAATGCAGAGTTTCACTTAAATACGACTACGAGCGCTAATGTGAGTCAATGCAGAGTTTCACTTAAACACGACTACGAGCGCTAATGTGAGTCAATGCAGAGTTTCACTTAAACACGACTACGAGCGCTAATGTGAGTCAATGCAGAGTTTCACTTAAACACGACTACGGGCGCTAATGTGAGTCAATGCAGAGTTTCACATAAACACGACTACGAGCGCTAATGTGAGTCAATGCAGAGTTTCACTTAAACACGACTACGAGCGCTAATGTGAGTCAATGCAGAGATTCACTTAAGCACGACTACGAGCGCTAATGTGAGTCAATGCAGAGTTTCACTTAAATACCACTCGGAGCGCTAATGTGAGTCAATGCAGAGTTTCACTTAAGCACGACTACGAGCGCTAATGTGAGTCAATGCAGAGTTTCACTTAAACACGACTACGAGCGCTAATGTGAGTCAATGCAGAGTTTCACTTAAACACGACTACGAGCGCTAATGTGAGTCAATGCAGAGATTCACTTAAGCACGACTACGAGCGCTAATGTGAGTCAATGCAGAGTTTCACTTAAACACGACTACGAGCGCTAATGTGAGTCAATGCAGAGTTTCACTTAAACACGACTACGAGCGCTAATGTGAGTCAATGCAGAGATTCACTTAAACACGACTACGAGCGCTAATGTGAGTCAATGCAGAGTTTCACTTAAACACGACTACGAGCGCTAATGTGAGTCAATGCAGAGTTTCACTTAAAGACGACTACGAGCGCTAATGTGAGTCAATGCAGAGTTTCACTTAAATACGACTACGAACGCTAATGTGAGTCAATGCAGAGTTTCACTTAAATACCACTCGGAGCGCTAATGTGAGTCAATGCAGAGATTCACTTAAACACGACTACGAGCGCTAATGTGAGTCAATGCAGAGTTTTACATAAACACGACTACGAGCGCCAATGTGAGTCAATGCAGAGTTTCACTTAAACACGACTACGAGCGCTAATGTGAGTCAATGCAGAGTTTCACTTAAACACGACTACGAGCGCTAATGTGAGTCATTGCAGAGTTTCACTTAAACACGACTACGAGCGCTAATGTGAGTCAATGCAGAGTTTCACATAAACACGACTACGAGCGCTAATGTGAGTCAATGCAGAGTTTCACTTAAACACGACTACGAGCGCTAATGTGAGTCAATGCAGAGTTTCACTTAAACACGACTACGAGCGCTAATGTGAGTCAATGCAGAGTTTCACTTAAACACGACTACGAGCGCTAATGTGAGTCAATGCAGAGTTTCACTTAAACACGACTACGAGCGCTAATGTGAGTCAATGCAGAGTTTCACTTAAACACGACTACGAGCGCTAATGTGAGTCAATGCAGAGTTTCACTTAAACACGACTACGAGCGCTAATGCGAGTCAATGCAGAGTTTCACTTAAACACGACTACGAGCGCTAATGTGAGTCAATGCAGAGTTTCACTTAAATACCACTCGGAGCGCTAATGCGAGTCAATGCAGAGTTTCACTTAAATACGACTACGAACGCTAATGTGAGTCAATGCAGAGTTTCACTTAAATACCACTCGGAGCGCTAATGTGAGTCAATGCAGAGTTTCACTTAAATACCACTCGGAGCGCTAATGTGAGTCAATGCAGATTTTCACTTAAACACGACTACGAGCGCTAATGTGAGTCAATGCAGAGTTTCACTTAAATACGACTACGAGCGCTAATGTGAGTCAATGCAGAGTTTCACTTAAATACCACTCGGAGCGCTAATGTGAGTCAATGCAGAGATTCACTTAAACACGACTACGAGCGCTAATGTGAGTCAATGCAGAGTTTCACTTAAACACGACTACGAGCGCTAATGTGAGTCAATGCAGAGTTTCACTTAAACACGACTACGAGCGCTAATGCGAGTCAATGCAGAGTTTCACATAAACACGACTACGAGCGCTAATGTGAGTCAATGCAGAGTTTCACTTAAACACGACTACGAGCGCTAATGTGAGTCAATGCAGAGTTTCACTTAAATACCACTCGGAGCGCTAATGTGAGTCAATGCAGAGTTTCACTTAAACACGACTACGAGCGCTAATGTGAGTCAATGCAGAGTTTCACTTAAACACGACTACGAGCGCTAATGCGAGTCAATGCAGAGTTTCACATAAACACGACTACGAGCGCTAATGTGAGTCAATGCAGAGTTTCACTTAAACACGACTACGAGCGCTAATGCGAGTCAATGCAGAGTTTCACTTAAACACGACTACGGGCGCTAATGTGAGTCAATGCAGAGTTTCACTTAAATACCACTCGGAGCGCTAATGTGAGTCAATGCAGAGTTTCACTTAAATACCACTCGGAGCGCTAATGTGAGTCAATGCAGAGTTTCACTTAAACACGACTACGAGCGCTAATGTGAGTCAATGCAGAGTTTCACTTAAATACGACTACGAGCGCTAATGTGAGTCAATGCAGAGTTTCACTTAAATACCACTCGGAGCGCTAATGTGAGTCAATGCAGAGATTCACTTAAACACGACTACGAGCGCTAAAGTGAGTCAATGCAGTTTCACTTAAACACGACAACGAGCGCTAATGTGAGTCAGTGCAGAGTTTCACATAAACACGACTACGAGCGCTAATGTGAGTCAATGCAGAGTTTCACATAAACACGACTACGAGCGCTAATGTGAGTCAATGCAGAGATTCACTTAAACACGACTACGAGCGCTAATGTGAGTCAATGCAGAGTTTCACTTAAACACGACTACGAGCGCTAATGTGAGTCAATGCAGAGATTCACTTAAGCACGACTACGAGCGCTAATGTGAGTCAATGCAGAGTTTCACTTAAACACGACTACGAGCGCTAATGTGAGTCAATGCAGAGTTTCACTTAAACACGACTACGAGCGCTAATGTGAGTCAATGCAGAGATTCACTTAAACACGACTACGAGCGCTAATGTGAGTCAATGCAGAGTTTCACTTAAAGACGACTACGAGCGCTAATGTGAGTCAATGCAGAGTTTCACTTAAATACGACTACGAGCGCTAATGTGAGTCAATGCAGAGTTTCACTTAAACACGACTACGAGCGCTAATGTGAGTCAATGCAGAGTTTCACTTAAACACGACTACGAGCGCTAATGTGAGTCAATGCAGAGTTTCACTTAAACACGACTACGGGCGCTAATGTGAGTCAATGCAGAGTTTCACATAAACACGACTACGAGCGCTAATGTGAGTCAATGCAGAGTTTCACTTAAACACGACTACGAGCGCTAATGTGAGTCAATGCAGAGATTCACTTAAGCACGACTACGAGCGCTAATGTGAGTCAATGCAGAGTTTCACTTAAATACCACTCGGAGCGCTAATGTGAGTCAATGCAGAGTTTCACTTAAGCACGACTACGAGCGCTAATGTGAGTCAATGCAGAGTTTCACTTAAACACGACTACGAGCGCTAATGTGAGTCAATGCAGAGTTTCACTTAAACACGACTACGAGCGCTAATGTGAGTCAATGCAGAGATTCACTTAAGCACGACTACGAGCGCTAATGTGAGTCAATGCAGAGTTTCACTTAAGCACGACTACGAGCGCTAATGTGAGTCAATGCAGAGTTTCACTTAAATACCACTCGGAGCGCTAATGTGAGTCAATGCAGAGTTTCACATAAACACGACTACGAGCGCTAATGTGAGTCAATGCAGAGTTTCACTTAAACACGACTACGAGCGCTAATGTGAGTCAATGCAGAGTTTCACTTAAACACGACTACGAGCGCTAATGTGAGTCAATGCAGAGATTCACTTAAGCACGACTACGAGCGCTAATGTGAGTCAATGCAGAGTTTCACTTAAACACGACTACGAGCGCTAATGTGAGTCAATGCAGAGTTTCACTTAAACACGACTACGAGCGCTAATGTGAGTCAATGCAGAGATTCACTTAAACACGACTACGAGCGCTAATGTGAGTCAATGCAGAGTTTCACTTAAACACGACTACGAGCGCTAATGTGAGTCAATGCAGAGTTTCACTTAAAGACGACTACGAGCGCTAATGTGAGTCAATGCAGAGTTTCACTTAAATACGACTACGAACGCTAATGTGAGTCAATGCAGAGTTTCACTTAAATACCACTCGGAGCGCTAATGTGAGTCAATGCAGAGATTCACTTAAACACGACTACGAGCGCTAATGTGAGTCAATGCAGAGTTTTACATAAACACGACTACGAGCGCCAATGTGAGTCAATGCAGAGTTTCACTTAAACACGACTACGAGCGCTAATGTGAGTCAATGCAGAGTTTCACTTAAACACGACTACGAGCGCTAATGTGAGTCATTGCAGAGTTTCACTTAAACACGACTACGAGCGCTAATGTGAGTCAATGCAGAGTTTCACATAAACACGACTACGAGCGCTAATGTGAGTCAATGCAGAGTTTCACTTAAACACGACTACGAGCGCTAATGTGAGTCAATGCAGAGTTTCACTTAAACACGACTACGAGCGCTAATGTGAGTCAATGCAGAGTTTCACTTAAACACGACTACGAGCGCTAATGTGAGTCAATGCAGAGTTTCACTTAAACACGACTACGAGCGCTAATGTGAGTCAATGCAGAGTTTCACTTAAACACGACTACGAGCGCTAATGTGAGTCAATGCAGAGTTTCACTTAAACACGACTACGAGCGCTAATGCGAGTCAATGCAGAGTTTCACTTAAACACGACTACGAGCGCTAATGTGAGTCAATGCAGAGTTTCACTTAAATACCACTCGGAGCGCTAATGCGAGTCAATGCAGAGTTTCACTTAAATACGACTACGAACGCTAATGTGAGTCAATGCAGAGTTTCACTTAAATACCACTCGGAGCGCTAATGTGAGTCAATGCAGAGTTTCACTTAAATACCACTCGGAGCGCTAATGTGAGTCAATGCAGATTTTCACTTAAACACGACTACGAGCGCTAATGTGAGTCAATGCAGAGTTTCACTTAAATACGACTACGAGCGCTAATGTGAGTCAATGCAGAGTTTCACTTAAATACCACTCGGAGCGCTAATGTGAGTCAATGCAGAGATTCACTTAAACACGACTACGAGCGCTAAAGTGAGTCAATGCAGTTTCACTTAAACACGACAACGAGCGCTAATGTGAGTCAATGCAGAGTTTCACTTAAACACGACTACGAGCGCTAATGTGAGTCAATGCAGAGTTTCACATAAACACGACTACGAGCGCTAATGTGAGTCAATGCAGAGATTCACTTAAACACGACTACGAGCGCTAATGTGAGTCAATGCAGAGATTCACTTAAGCACGACTACGAGCGCTAATGTGAGTCAATGCAGAGTTTCACTTAAACACGACTACGAGCGCTAATGTGAGTCAATGCAGAGTTTCACTTAAACACGACTACGAGCGCTAATGTGAGTCAATGCAGAGATTCACTTAAACACGACTACGAGCGCTAATGTGAGTCAATGCAGAGTTTCACTTAAAGACGACTACGAGCGCTAATGTGAGTCAATGCAGAGTTTCACTTAAATACGACTACGAACGCTAATGTGAGTCAATGCAGAGTTTCACTTAAATACCACTCGGAGCGCTAATGTGAGTCAATGCAGAGATTCACTTAAACACGACTACGAGCGCTAATGTGAGTCAATGCAGAGTTTTACATAAACACGACTACGAGCGCTAATGTGAGTCAATGCAGAGTTTCACTTAAACACGACTACGAGCGCTAATGTGAGTCAATGCAGAGTTTCACTTAAACACGACTACGAGCGCTAATGTGAGTCAATGCAGAGTTTCACTTAAACACGACTACGAGCGCTAATGTGAGTCAATGCAAAGTTTCACTTAAACACGACTACGAGCGCTAATGTGAGTCAATGCAGAGTTTCACTTAAACACGACTACGAGCGCTAATGTGAGTCAATGCAGAGTTTCACTTAAACACGACTACGAGCGCTAATGTGAGTCAATGCAGAGTTTCACTTAAACACGACTACGAGCGCTAATGTGAGTCAATGCAGAGTTTCACTTAAACACGACTACGAGCGCTAATGTGAGTCAATGCAGAGTTTCACTTAAACACGACTACGAGCGCTAATGTGAGTCAATGCAGAGTTTCACTTAAACACGACTACGAGCGCTAATGTGAGTCAATGCAGAGTTTCACTTAAACACGGCTACGAGCGCTAATGTGAGTCAATGCAGAGTTTCACTTAAACACGACTACGAGCGCTAATGTGAGTCAATGCAGAGTTTCACATAAACACGACTACGAGCGCTAATGTGAGTCAATGCAGAGTTTCACTTAAACACGACTACGAGCGCTAATGTGAGTCAATGCAGAGTTTCACTTAAACACGACTACGAGCGCTAATGTGAGTCAATGCAGAGTTTCACTTAAACACGACTACGAGCGCTAATGTGAGTCAATGCAGAGTTTCACTTAAACACGACTACGAGCGCTAATGTGAGTCAATGCAGAGTTTCACTTAAACACGACTACGAGCGCTAATGTGAGTCAATGCAGAGTTTCACTTAAACACGACTACGAGCGCTAATGTGAGTCAATGCAGAGTTTCACTTAAACACGACTACGAGCGCTAATGTGAGTCAATGCAGAGTTTCACTTAAACACGACTACGAGCGCTAATGTGAGTCAATGCAGAGTTTCACTTAAACACGACTACGAGCGCTAATGTGAGTCAATGCAGAGTTTCACTTAAACACGGCTACGAGCGCTAATGTGAGTCAATGCAGAGTTTCACTTAACCCTCTACTGCCCAATGTGACTTTGAAGTCACACATCATTCTGTACACATTTTCTACTGTTAGAATGCAATTGAGCCACTACTTCCCAGTGTAACTTCTAAGTTACAGTATGGCTGTGTGATTTTCAACTGTTTATAGTTTAATAGTTATATGTATAAGCCACCAGGAAGCGCCAAATGTATGTTTGGGAGCATTTCCCAGGCACATGGCGGATAGCTAGTTTTACAATTATGTTTTGTGTTATTACTAACAAATTATATGCATAAAAAATATAGAAACCAAAGGTAAGCATCTTGAATATTTTATGAGACTGTTATTTTATAAATTAGTCAATTTTCACATATCAGAACATTACTGCCCAGTGTGACCTTGAAGTCACAAACCTAATTTTTGAAAATCAAAAATTAAAATTCGATACAAACTGCATTTATGTGTAGTTTACAACATATTTACTTAGTATATGGCAGAGAAAATTTTTTAAAACACAACAAAATAATTTGGGCAGTAGAGGGTTTTAAACACGACTACGAGCGCTAATGTGAGTCAATGCAGGGTTTCACTTAAACACGGCTACGAGCGCTAATGTGAGTCAATGCAGAGTTTCACTTAAACACCACTCGGAGCGCTAATGTGAGTCAATGCAGAGTTTCACTTAAACACCACTCGGAGCGCTAATGTGAGTCAATGCAGAGTTTCACTTAAACACGACTACGAGCGCTAATGTGAGTCAATGCACAGTTTCACTTAAACACCACTCGGAGCGCTAATGTGAGTCAATGCAGAGTTTCACTTAAACACCACTCGGAGCGCTAATGTGAGTCAATGCAGAGTTTCACTTAAACACGACTACGAGCGCTAATGTGAGTCAATGCACAGTTTCACTTAAACACCACTCGGAGCGCTAATGTGAGTCAATGCAGAGTTTCACTTAAGCTCTTATAACTACATTTGGCATGGACATTTTTCCAAAAAATAAAAAATAACTGCTGAGGGTATTGAACCAAGGAACTCATTACAGAAATAATTATTTAAATATGTTAATTTGGCTAGGATTTGAATAAAAAGAATACGAGTAAAAAGAACAAAATATTTTACTCTGTTTTCTGGAACTGTATTTAGGCCGGAAGTGATTTTTGAAATTTGTTTTGTTTAGTTTGATCGAGCTATCCAAGACTCACAATTTTAAACGTTTTCGGGCCCTTTTACCCTTCACGTTTTGGCACAATTGAGGAAATTGCTTAATTTTATGTTTTTCTTAGTATGAGGACCCCTACTTTGTCTGATAAGAAAGGTTTTCAACGTTAAAAAACACACAGCAAGCGAGTTCACCGCACGGTTCGTGTCACTTAGCTGTGAGCTTGAATTCCGAAATGGTAGGTTCAAAAGCCACTGTTGTCAGCCCTGAGGTTATTTTTCCATTATTTCCCATTTTCACACCATTTGCGTCACAGGCGGTAAGAGGGAGTTAGGAAACTAAATAAGAAAGACGGGGGGAGGCCTAAACCAAGCAGATTAGAGAAGATGCAGGCAGAAATAGAGATTAAAACTTCAGCACAAGATATAGTGAAATGGGCTGTCATCAGCCCAGTCAACTGAGTGATTACAAAGCATGAAATGGGATTTTATTTTATTTTTTGTTTTGCTATTTGCAATACGTCGCACCGACACAGATAGATCTTATGACAACGATGGGATAGGAAAGGGTTAGAATTGGAAAGGAAGCGGCCGTAGCCTTAATTAAGGTAAAGCCCCAGCAATTACCTGGTGTGAAAAAGGGAAACCACGGAAAACCATTTTCAGGGCTGCCGACAGTGGGGTTCGAACCCACTATCTCCCGGATGCAAGCTCGCAGCTGCGCGACCCTAACCGGACGGCCAACTCGACCGGTGAAATAGGAATTAAGCAGAAGTTATAATCAAAGGATAATACTGTACTTTACCAGTAGCACCACTCAAAAGAGGCGTTTTCGTTTTGCAGTCGACCCTGTTGCCTACTTGCAGTGTTCGGTCTCGTAGTGAAGACCGCCTTTCACACCTGGCTGCTAATTGAACGAGTGGTACACACAGGCGAGTATTTGTCAAGATTCGGTCTCCCGTATTGTGGCTTTTAGCGTTCCGCCCACACCCTGGTCCATATATCTCAGTGCACCATGCTGTGCGGCTAGACCATAGACAGCCATATCGTAACTTGTGTACACAATTCAGCCGTTCTGAGGCGACCAAATTTCCGATAATGGCCGTGTGGGAAATTCAAACCAGTTCAAGTATTATATATCGTACTCTCCAGTTTCTACTTCATACATTTTCGGTTTATTTATTTCAGATCCCAGCTGGTGGTCGAGAATAAATTCACTATGAAGTGAGAGAGCGAGAAATTCCTTGCGCCATGAAGAAGAAATGTTGGAACAAACCGCAACAGAATAATAATTACGACTCCAAATTATTCAAAGCGTTTATAACAGGGAAGCGCTGACTAATTCCTAAAAATAAAACACTTTTATCATGCAGCATGAACTCTTGCAGCGTTATCTTTGTCCTGAGATAAATTATTAATATATAAAAGTGTGTTTTAAATGTTTAGTTACACGCTTTTCTACGGAAGGGGGTATGTTTGAACTAATAACATTGATGAACGTCGGTTTCCGTAGCACATTGTATTAACGTAAATAAATAAATGAATACTGGATTAAAGCCACTATATTTATTTAATGAAGCCGAACTTTCAGCCAAATTGCATTGGCTTTCATCAGGGCATGTTAAGTTCTACTTCCGACAATGAGCAAAGAAACGCAAAGGAACGTGGAAGTCATGACTGTACAATCTAAGGCCTAGTCCACTTAGTCCGGTAGGCCGTGGATAGTACGGTCATAACTTCCACGTTCCTTCTAATTTCCTGGCTCACTGTCGGAAGCAGAACTTAACATGCCCTGATGAAGGCCAATGCAATTTGGCTGAAACTTCAGCTTCATTAAATAAATATAGTGGCTTTAATCCAGTATTCATTTATTTATTTATGCTAACAATATTTTTTTTTGGGATTTTACGTCCTAAGAACTTTTGACAGTTTTCTGAGATGCCTAGGTGCCGAAATTTTGTCCTACAGGAGATATTTTACGTGCAAGAAAATCTACTGACACGAGGCTGACGTGCTTGTGAGCCTTCAAATAAGACTGGACTGAGCCAGGATCGAACCTGCGTCTCAACCGTCTGAGCCAGTCATCCATTTAGGATTTGTTATTATATGGCGTAACAGAAGAGCCTCCGTGCCTCAGACGGCAGGGCGTCGGCCTCTCACCGCTGGATACCGTGGTTCAAATCCCGATCCCTCCATGTGAGATTTGTACTGGACAAAGCGGAGGCGGTACAAGTTTTTCTCAGGATATTCAGGTTTTCCCTGTCATCTTTCACTTCAGCAACACTCTCCATTGTTATTTCATAGCATCTATCAGTCATTAATAAATCACTTTGGGAGTGGCGACCCTATCGTACTAATAGCCTAGGTTTTTTCATGGCGTAACAGAGGAAACCATCTGTCCATATAGCCCATTACAGGCACTAGAGGAGTGGAAGAATTCCACTTTTCGTAACTTCAGAACAAAGGAAAAATTTGTTTAATTCTGTGTCTTTTCGGCTTTTCACCAACCTGTTAACTTATTCATTTATATTGTGGACTGAGTGATCACCAGACTCTTACGTCTCTCAGGAAGTGATATCTATGTTTTTGTTTAATTCCATTACAATCTGCCAGGAAATTAAACACTTCACTTTCCAGACAATCTCAAATAGATTTATCACCTCGGTCTGGAAGTGTGACATACGATTCTGTGAACAGGAAATATTAAGGAGTGTAAGGTGTGAAATTATCTTAGGTCAGCTCAAGAAATTTGGTTGTCAAAATCACATCCGGATTTTTAAGAAACATAATAATATACACTATCTTCTTGGTGATACGGAGCACAAATTATAATAATTTTGTTCCTTTCTATACCGAAAACACACCAAACCCCATGGTGGAACAGACCCGAAGGGCCTTGGCCTACCAAGCGATCGCTGCTGAGCCCAAAGGCCTACAGATTACGAGGTGACATGCGGTCAGCACGACGATTCCTCTCACTCGTTACTCTTGCTTTTCTAGACCAGGGTTGCGATCTCACAGTCAGATAGATCAGCAATTGTAATCGCATAGGCTGAGTGGACCTCGAACCAGCCCTCAGGTCCAGGTAAAAATCACTGACATGGCCGGGAATCGAACCCGAGGATTTCGGGTAAGAAGCAGGCACGCTACTCCTACACTGCGGGGCCGACTTCCTTTCTACACATCTACATTAAATTGGTTGATGCCAATTTTACATCATTCATTTGATGTTAATTAGTTCCTCAACTGAAGTTGGTGTCAGTATCTGCCGCCGTAAACAATACGCGCCATACTTTCATCTCACATCATCTCATCAGCAAACGGGATCAGCGGGTGGATATACTCGTGATGAAAAGAAATAAACACACACATCGACCGAGTTGGTCGCGCTCTTCAGGTTAGGTGGCTGTGAGGTGGTAGGTTCGAACCCCACTGCTCTCAGTCCTGAAGAAAGTACTTTTGTGATTTCCCATCTTCACATCAAGCTAATAGCGCTGCTGTACTGTAATTAAGGCCACGGTCGCTAACTTTCTAGCCTAACTCCGCCCTTCCCCATCGTCACCATAAGAACTGTCTGAGTCTATGGGAAATGAAAACAATAGAAAAACACAACCGAGGTAGCCGCAGTTCAAATACTAACTAGAGTAGTGGTGGTGTTGGTGATTATCGTTTTCAGAGGAAGTACAACTAGGCAACTATCCTCTATATAACACTAATAAGAGAAAAGGAATGGAAGGGGTAGGACACTTCGAAAAGGAAGATATCGGCCAAAGAGAGACAAGGGCCACGAAGTACGTGGAAATAAAAACTCCCTAGGTCTCCATATGTAATAACTTCGGGATCGGAAATGAACAAGAATTGACGAAATGAGGTCGGATTGGATAGTTGAAAGTGAGGAGCCTGGCACAAGAAAGTAGAAGCAAATGCCAGGACTCACTTAAGGGCCCAGTGGTCACCAACCCACAATCCCAAGTTAAGAGTCCCTAAGGCCTCAGCGTATCTGGGATTTTTTGAATAAAGGTCACGCTCATGTGATTCTGATACTACGCGAAACTCGAGGTTCCGTAGCTATCATCAGGATACCAAGTCACGAACAATAACAAGATTGTCAAACCTGAAAAGAATTCAAGATTGTAAAACGGATGCATTAAAAAAGAGAATGCTGTATTAAATTAAATTATAACTACTGATTTATTTGTAATCCATTTGATTAATTTGATGAATTTGATGAAGTTTATTTCTTTAAAGTCACTTTAATTTTCACTAATTTTAAGAGATTTTAGGGTGTCAGAATTTAGCCCTAGGAGGATTTCTTTAACGTGATGAACGTTAACGACACTGAACTATTGCATTTAAATACCTTCAAACGCAACTAACTACTATCGGGATTGAACCTATTACCTCTAAAATACAACAAATACAGCATAAAAAGGCTGCATACCAATTTGGTCCTGGAGGGAATGTTTGAAAATAAATGTCCTCCTAATTTGGCAGCAATACTAAAAGGACACAGGCTCTGCTAATATAAAGCTAAGGATTTCCTAATACACACACGAACACCAAACTTAAATACAATCCAGAAGAGAGACCATTGCCTACATGGTAGCACATTACAGTCCCTTTCCTCTAATCATGTTTGAAATTTCAATGCAGGCACTATGCACACCATAAACAACTTCGACTCCCTTCATTCCAAACCCGAAGAGATGTTTTGCACTCTTCATTCTCACATATTTAAGGTAATGGAAATTTTGAAAATTGTTTAATGTACGGTAAGACATACATGAAACTGAGAAAAGAAGAATAATCAGGAGGAAAACTGATCAAAAGGAAAATCGTTTTCACTGTAAAAGGTGAAGTGCAAAACCCCACCTCCCGCTGGTATGACAAGGATAGAAGAGCAGTGTCAAAATGTCTTGTCTTATTAATTCAACTTAGCCCAGCTTTCGCTCCCGTAAAGCGAAGTTGGTCTAAAAAGAGACCGATGTAAAGAGAGTTTCGTCCGGGAGCTGACTTCATTCTTATAGAATACTGTTGATCGGAACAGCGAGCTCACTGCATTAGCTTTACTACACCTTGATTCAATCTCACTTATGCTATTACCTGACAACTAACATCATTATAGACCGTTATGCCTTTCAGTGTTCAGTCTGCAAGCCTCTGTGAATTTACTAAACGTCCCCACAGTCCTCTATTTGCAACTATGGCTGTGGCCTCATTTATTTATGTACCTTTTTTCTTTAAATAGTTAGAAACTGTGTTTAACCACAATCGCCTTGGTTTCCCTCTACTTTTCTTACCCTCCATAAGAGTCCATTATTCTCGTAGGTAACCTATCTTCCTCTATTCGCCTCAACTGACCCCACCACCGAAGCCGGTTTATGCGTACAGCTTCATTCATCGAGTTCATACGTAACTTAGCCTTTATCTCATCATTCCGAGTACCCTTCTGCCATTGTTCCCACCTTTTTGTACCAGCAAACATCCTCGCTACTTTCATGTCCGTTACTTATAATAAAATATCCTGAGCCCATCCAGCTTTCGCTCCCGTAAAGCAAAGTTGGTCTAAAAACAGACCGATGTAAAGAGAGTTTCGTCCGGGAGCTGACTTCATTCTTATAGAATACTGTTGATCGGAACAGCGAGCTCACTGCATTAGCTTTACTACACCTTGATTCAGTCTCACTTACAATATTACTATCCTGGGAGAACACACATTCTAAATACTTGAATGTATCTACCTGTTCCAGTTTTGTATCACCAATCTGACATTCGATTCTGTTGCATTTCTTGCCTACTGACATCAATTTAGTCTTGGAAAGACTGATTTTCTTACCATACTCATTGCACCTATTTTCAAGTTTCAGGATATTAGACTGCAGGCTTTAGGCACAATCTGCCATTAAGACCAAGTCGTCATCATAGGTCAGATTCCTTACTACATTTCAACCTAACTGAATCCCTCTCCTCCACTTTATACCTTTCAGCAGATGATCCATGTAAACTACGAACAACAGAGATGAAAGATTACAAACTTTTCTAACCCCTGTAAGTACCCCTAACCAAGAACTCATTCTACCATTAATTCTAACTGCAGCTCAATTATCAACATAAATGACTTAAGTTGATTTTAATAATCTGTACTTAATCCCATAGTCCCCCAGTATGCCGAACATATTTTCCCTCGGTACCTTGTCATATGCTTTCTCTAGTTCTACGAAACATAAAAGTAACTGTCTAATCCTTTCGTAGCATTTTAAAATTACCTTGCGCATACTGAACATCTGATCCTGACAGCCCCTCTGTGGTCTGAAACAATACTGGTTTTAATCCAACTTCCTCTCAACCACTGATTGCACCCTCCCTTCCAAGATGCCAGAGAATACTTTGCCTGGTATACTAATCAATGAGATACCCCGATAGTTGTTGCAATCCTTCCCGTTCTCTTGCTTATAGAAAGATGCGATTAGTGCTTTTGTCCAATCTGAAGGTGCCTTACCAACACTCCATACTAATCTTATTATTCTATGAAGCCATTTCATCCCAGCCTTCCCACTATACTTCACAATTTCAGAACTGACAACTAAATGTTACCAAAAGTAACTAACATTACAGAACATTAAGACAATTACCAAGAAAATGTTTAACCACACCAACACTGACATGCCACTGCTGATAGTCTAATTTTGTACAAAATGGAACTGAAAATATTGTTCGTTAATGAGGCCGAGGTAATAATCTCCTGGTGTGAGTTAGCTAACAGGTTAGGGCTGAATTTGTGAATACCCCGAACAAGCAGGACAAGTAGGTGATTTCTGGATTTTATCTTGCTGCAATAATATCAATGTTTTTTTAACAGTGGAGTCGTGTATTTTATTGAACAGAATATAGTTTCATTCCAGATTTTAGCCTCGCAAAGTTACGATGGTAAGGATACGGAACCTCTACAGTCCCTCATACTTATGAGACAGTTTTCAGCAGGAGAATGATGGACCGGTCCATGTGGGGGACACGTTAATCTCACTTTATACACCGCAGTGTGTCTCATAAGTCAGAGATTCCAAGTCGCTCTATGCCACATTCCAGGTTACAGGGGCCCCTATCGGTTCCATCTAACTCCCCGGGGGGTACGGCCTGTCTACACCGCAAAATCTCCGTCCACAGTCACCCATCCTCAAAGAGTTCTTTTAGCTGGCCGTTAGTAATATGTCACACATCAATACGATGTGATGAAGATAAGAATCAACTTGGTATTCTTGAGTAGTGATTTATTTCAGTCCTTGTCTCAATTCGAATTGCCGGCGAAGTTCATTTCTGGTGTATGGAAGCAGTATATACTCTACTAGCCTTTCATTACCAATCATACCTTGCAGATATACAGTTGGCTTTTATGAGTCCCGAATTCGGGATTCACTTCCAGCAGAGGTCAGGAACTCATAACGAGGGGAGGTCACCAAAATATGTATAGAATGTCTGACAAACAAACTGAAGCACAAATTGAAGAAATAGTCGGTTGGCAATATAACTTTGTACACGTACACACCATTGGCGGGTATGTAAATGATTAGAGTTGAAGTGCTGTGTGGCAGGCATAACGATCACCAGAGTGCATTAGTGTTGTTCGTGTTTAGTGTTGTTACCAGGCCTAGTAGGGTGTAAACGAGGGGTGTGAACAGCGTCAGATGCTGAGTGTTCACTGTGAAGGATACAGAAATGCCACGTACACGTGTGAGATAACGTTATCAGCAACTGACAGAGTTTGAAAAGGGCCTCATTTTGGGTCTCCATTTGGCTGGCTGGTCAATTCATGCAATATCCAGATTTGTGGGGCATTCGGATGTGACAGTGGCCCGAAGTTGGACTGCATGGTAACGTGAGGGCAGGCATACTCGTCGTCCATGATCCGGTCGACCATGTCTGACCAATACAAGCGAGGATCGCCGTACTGTGCACCAAACATATTTGTGCCTGCCATCCGAGAACAAGTAATGGACTCTCTGCAAAATCCCGCACCATTGGTCGGAGACTAGCGGCAGCCGGCCTAGGGAATTACCGTCCCGTGCACACCGCAAGAAAAACGACTGCGTTTGGAGTGGTGCCGTGACCGGGAAGCATGCGTTCTGATGAATGGCATCTTATTGTGTTCAGCGATGAATCGCTGTTCTGCACTACCCCGGATGACCATCGTCTGTAATTATGGGGAGCGGTCCCATTCTTCCAATGTTTTGAAGAAGCACAGCTGTGTTACTCCTGGCGTCATGGTGTGGGAAGCCATCGGGTATGACTTCAGGTCACAGCTGGTACCTGTACGGTACATCACGGACATTCTGCGTCCTCATGTGTTACCTCTCAGGCGACAGTATCCTGGTGCCATTTTTAACTGGACAATGAGCACCCGCACACGAGAAATGTGGCTATGAACTGTCTCCGTGATGTTAAGGTACTCCCGTGGACAGCAAGTTCTCAAGATCTCTCCCCGATAGAACATGTGTAGGTCAAGCTCGGACGTTAACTCCATCTCAATGAGAGTATCCAGGATATCAAGGACCAGTTACGACAGTTAGGGGCCGGCTTGCTTCAGGAGAGGATACAACAGCTTTATGACACCCTTCTCAACCGAATCAGTGCACGCATCCAGGCCAGAGGAGGTACAACGTAAAACTTATAGGTGGGATCGTACTGACAAGCTTTTCGTAAATTTGACTCGATTTTGTAATCACTGAAATGACATCACATACCCTCTCAACACTTGAAGTTTCAGTTCGTTTCCTTCCCTCCTTCTGGGTGCCTCAATTCTTTTGTCAGGCAGAGTAAAATGCGGCAAAACCAGCATGAAGTAACAGACATACTTTACGTGTAGTTATTGCTGGCCTGTTGGACCCTTTGTAAGGCAAACCCTCCCCACTCCCACCCCCAAAAGTGCTAGGGTGTTATACCCCATAGTTTTTTTCAAAGTCTGGTTGAGAGCTGTGCTGGTATAGGCTATACACACATACACCTATAATACTTGTCGTTTTGGATATTTTATTTTTCATCCCTTCTCATCCCCTTGCCGCTGGGGGTTGAAATTGGATAAACGGCGTCCGAAGTGTCACTACTCATCTCAGCGAGCCTGAAAACTACGGACTGGACACAAATATTGCTCGTTTTCAATTATTTTTATGTCACTACCCCCCCCCCCCCTGTGGTGATAGAAGTGTCTTTCCTCTAGAACATATTTTCTAGATATCAAGCCTCATCTGTACCAAGTTTGGTTGAGAGGTGTTCTGGAACATAAACAAGTAAATCCAGATTTCCGGCCATAGGCCTATGGGTGATTTTCTCTTGTCGCATCTTTTCACCTCCCAGCCGATGGGGGCTGAACTTCGACTTAAACGGCATCCGGCGTATTACCATTCTTCTGAACGACCCCGAAAACTATGGATTAGATACAAATATCTGTGGTTCTCGATTACTTTCACATATTATCGCCTCTCTACCCCCATCCCTAGGAATGCTAGGACTGTCCTCCCCCCACCGCATTTTTTCTAGATAGTAAGTCATGTCTGTGTGTATGTGTGTGTGAGTGTGTGTATGTCAAGTTTAGTTGATAGCTGTTCTGGAAAATACATACATACATCTATAACAGGGCCTCTCACGGTGCATGCGCTTGGTGCATGCAATGTGCACGGTGCAAAAGACGACTTCGCTTGGTTGACCAGAGTGCAGACACCCCCCCCCCCCCCAATGCTCGATTTGGAGCAATAGCGCTTACTCTCTCTTTCCTCACGCCTGTCTTGCTCGCTCCCCCTGTCACCCTCTTCCACACTTGCCCCGTAGCGCTCCAAATCCGAGCTGAGTTGCGCCGAGTAGAGCCGAGCTTAGCCGAGCTTAGCCGAGTAGCCCAGAGACGAAGCGTTGGTCCGAAACAAGCCGAGCGCGACCGGTGCACAGTGCACGGAGCTCTTGTGCCTCGATTTGCACACGTGAGATTTTGGGCGTTTGAGAATCCCTGACCTATAATCTCGGTCATTTTGGATAATTTCTTTTTGACCCCTTGTCAATCCCAATGCTTATGGAACTGAACTTTGACTTAAATGGCATCTAGAGTGCCATTATTCGTCTGAGCGACCCCGTCTTTATCCATTATTTTTACATTTTTACATGCCATCTCATCTTCACCCCAACCCTAGGAGTGCCAGGGTTGTATTAACACCTCTCTCCCCTCCCAAGGGTTTTTCCAAATAGTAAATCTAAGTCATGTGTGTATGCGCGCTTGTGTGCGTGTGTGTGAAGTTTGCTGAAAGCTATGCTGGAACATACACACGTACATCCATAATCTCCGTTATTCTGGACATTTTCTTTTTCACCCCTTGTAATCCCCTCCTCCCAACCGAATGAGGTTTAACTTCGACATAAACGACATACTATGTATCACTATTCATCTCAGTGACCCCGAAAACTGTGGATTCAACACTATTTTCGAATACTGTTTTGTGTCATCCTCTCTCCTGGAGGTGCTAGGAGTTCCTTACCCTCCACAGTATTTTTTAACAGGTAGTAAGTAATATGAGTACGAAGTTTGGTTGAAATCGGTCCAATGCTTTAGGAGGAGATGTTGAATAAACCCACATATATATTTACATACATAGGCCTATAAGCAATTACTTTCATTTTTTTCTAGCTGCTTTACGTCGCACCGACACAGATAGGGCTTATGGCGACGATGGGACAGGAAAGGTCTAGGAGTGGGAAGGAAGCGGCCGTGGCCTTAATTAAGGTACAGCCCCAGCATTTGCCGTGTCTGAAAATAGGAAACCACGGAAAACCATCTTCAGGGCTACCGACAGTGGGGTTCGAACCTACTATCTCCCGAATACTGAATACTGGCCGCACTTAAGCGACTGCAGCTATCGAGCTCGGTACTTTCATTTTTGTTACGATTTGTGTTAAGAGGGGATGGGTGCCTATTTGTAATTCCTCTTAAACTAATAATGATAATAATCTTAATCAACACCATCACTACTATGAAGTTATGTTGCTGTGTATGCATTCAAGTACTTTAGGCTTCTTTAATAGTGAAATCACCAGTTTTTTTGCCTCGATTTGGCATCGGGTTCATCGCTTGTATTGCGACCCTTCTTCAAGATGCTGGCGACTAGTGCACCAATGGGATGCTACTACCCTGAAGGGTTATGATAGGCCTCTAAGAAGATGACACCTTCCCTCAGGCCAAGGAGATTTGAATTGGTAAAAGAGATGTACGGCGAAAGCGAGGAGGTTGACGGACGAACTGTCCCGGCATTCGCCTTAGTGCAGGAGAATAGAAAACCACGCAAAGCCACTCTCAGGACACCCGACGGTGGGGACCAGCAGCTCGTTATCTCCCGAATGCAGTTATATACAGTAGTTACAGGTGAGCCGTGACCACCCATCCTTTTCTCGGTTGGTCGGCCGGAGCGAAGCCGGTCACAGCAAGCCACCTTTCAGGAACCTCCAGTGAAATTACACTATGGGTTGTATGTACCCCCACATACTATAAATGCCTGCGTTTGAGTTTATATTTAAAATTAAATTCCAAGAAGGGAATTATGTCATTTCATCGATGACGAATAAGTTATTATGCGAGAATTCAAGCTCTAGAATTTTTCAATCGTGAAATTACTCTGTTTGTGATTCATGTAATGAGCTAACATCGTGACCATCAGCGTATGAAGCGTTGTCTCAAGGAGGCTTATACTTTCACATGACTGTAGATACCGCGATTATGGCCATGATATCTCCAGTTTTAGGAGAATTCAGGACCACAGGAAGGTGAATTTAACTTCCAATATTGAGCCGATATTATATCAGTATTAATTGTGTTTGTAAATAACAGGAACTAGGATATGAAAATAATAGGCTGTGACCTACATGACAAGTACCATCCTGGTATTTGCCTGGATTTAAAAGAAGTAGTTCTTGGAAAGATCACTTTGACATCAACCAAATGGAGTAGAATGACAAAGTAACATCTAAATTCTACCTCACTTGAACTTCTGCTGAGAATCACTTCTAAGATTAACTATGACTTATCCTGGATGTCAATGTTTCAGGCCATGAATATCCGGAAATGTCCCCTTGTTGGATATGTAGTAAAATAACAGATCTATTACGATTTAGGCATGATAAATAGGGCACATTCTGAGAATATATAAAGTCATGGAATGTATTACTAGGAAGTCTTTTGTTGGCAGTGTAGCTGTTCGTCCGTTGCTGATTGACATATTGCTACTCCAGCTGAATACTTTTTGAGAGATATAGCCGTGTGTCAGGTCGTGAATCGAGCGTAGATTACATCTCGCAGCTGAATGGGGGACTCAGATGTCCCAGGTGGCTACCACTAGGGTACGCGTTCAAGTGCTCGATATTCTAACAAACATTGGCGTATTCCAGAATCATGAATAAACCCAGTTAGTTCCTTGCCACTGCATTTCTCACAGTTCTTTCCACAATAATATAAAACTCTGGTAGCATGTGCCGCAATAGTTGTGGCATGTGGAAAACTGATACTGTACGAGCACGTAGGAGCAACAGAAATTATATTAATACTTTTCCTTGCTTAGCCCTAGGAAAGCAGTTCGTGAATTTCATATTCATAATGTTCCATACTAACAATATATAGCATACAGAAAAAATACCCTGTTCATTGGAATTTTGTATGTTAGTCCTGGCAAAGATAGAGATCTATTACTTTACCAGATCGCAGTAATATATTCAAACAACTTAAGATTTGATAAATATAATGAAAAACCTTAAAATGTATAAAATATACTCCTATAAAAACTATAACAAACATGCTGATAGTAAAAATAAAAATGCACGAATTATATGTATTTGCATTCGAAATATGATGGGCTCGAACCCCAGCGTTGTCGGGTCTGTAAAAGTTTGCCATCTTCCCAACAGAGAAATGCCGAGAATGTACTTTAATATTAAAATGGCATAACCACTCTGTTCCCAGCATATTCTTGGTCACGATTTTACCCAACATTACAGCCCCTCTTTTTATACACAAGTAGCCAGAGTTTAAATGTTCCAGAAAACGGCTGTTTTAATTAATTAATTAATTAAATTATTATCGTCTTTTTTCTATGACGTGGTTCAGGCTATACAGCGTTGACTCTTACCACGTATACAGGGCCTACATAGTTTTAACACATAAATACACGAAATGCCTTACTTAATTGTTATAACAGAAATTTACATTATGAAACCAGAAATTAATTAAATTAGCCTATGGCGTAATAACATTTCCTGATATTTTCTCGCATAAGACATTATTACACATTAGTAATATACTTAAATTGCTGTGCGTTTACCCTCTCAACTAGAAGTCGTATGAAAGTCAAAATTCGCCATGCTGAGTTTGTTTCACCTGGAACTGCAACATTTAATTTTTCCATCCTTCTGCTTCATTTTCACGTGTCAAGTCACCGAAATTTAAACATCTAGACTTCACTGAGTGGATGTTAAACAGCACGAAAATGAGTAATAAAATGTTAGTGACTTTAACGTCCCACTAACCACCTTTCCGGTTTTCGAAGACGCTGAGGTGCCGAAATTTGCATTGTTTGCACACTGTACACTCGACGTCATCGCACAATGTGTTGTAAACAAAGCGGTCCTTGGTCATTCACCAAAATGGCTACGTGGTAATTCAGCGTTTTAATAAGGAGTATTACCACCCTTACCGCATGGATAACAGATACATAACGCCTTCTCATGTTTCTGACAAGACAACGAACGTTGAATATTCAGTTGAGGCAGACGTTCCCACTCTTCCTACTGGGCGCGGGCACCTTTAAGGAATTGTGGTATTTGGGATGCTCGATATCTGGCTCGGATTCGTTCCTCCAGTTGGTCCCCGACTTGTTCCATCGGATACAAGTCGGGACTTGTGGATCGATACTCCATTCTTTGCGCGTGGTGCCTATGCAGATATTTCCGAACGGCATTGGAATCATGCCCTCTAGCAAACTCATGCAAGAATATTGCGTTTTCTACAAATTACCTCACGTGAGGAATGAGATGTGGCATTAAGATCGCGCCAGTGCGCCGTCGATCAGTTACGAATTCATTGCGAATGTTCAGGAGATCAGTTTTTGCCTCAAACCTTATGCCCGCGCACAGCATGATAGATCCACCTCCATAAGCAAAAGTAGATTGTACATCCTTCGGATAAAATCGCTCTCCACGTCTTCTCCAGGCTCACAGACGACGATACGGACGATATAACTTGAAACGGGATTCATCCGTGAGGAGCACAGGACTTATGCTAGAGTCTTAGCTGCCGGCGCAGCCCCTCCTGCCGCGATGTCATCTGGCCAGTGCATGTACTTGAATGAGTCGTCGGGACCTTAAATTATTGGCCTCTTGAAGAGTAGTCACTAACTCGTGCTCATACTTGAAAATGATCCCTCCCTGGGGATGTTTTCCTTTGGAGGCCTGTGGGAGGTGGCTTGGCAAAACTTCCAGCGTCTTGAAGCAGTGTATGTGTATTCAGCTACTGCATCCCCCATCGCCTACCTCGGTCCGCACGATTAGACGTGACTTGTAAAACACTACACTTCAGACAGATCCATCTTCGTACACACTTTGCATTGGGGTACTCATACCTTTCAAGTGACACTACTTTCACAAACATCCAGATATCGATGGAGACCTCTGTTAAGTAAACAACACATTTTATTGCCGTAATAACCCAAACTCCATTGAACTATGAAAAATTATTTTTTATCAGCATTGTACTATAGGCATTGTAACTTCTGTTGTAGCCTATCTTAGTCGAAGTACAGTAGTTCTGACTCCATGGTGATTCCTTCTTTGTGAGTGATAGGTGAGTAAAATAGAGTCAACAAGAATTAGCCAGAAAGTATTATACTTTAACATAATAATAATAATAATAATAATAATAATAATAATAATAATAATAATAATAATCACCTACCAGTGTGGAGGGGTAGGTAAGGGTTATTCTGCCCGAAGGCAGGTCCGAACCTCCGCAGAGGTGTTCCTGAGCCGGAGTTTACGTGCGGTAGGGTGGCCAGTTCCTTTCCGCTCCTCCATTCCCTTACCCCCACCAACAGCGCGTGGCAACCCATCCAACTGCTGACCACGCCCAATGTTGCTTAACTTCGGAGATCTCACGGGATCCGGTGTTTCAACAAGGCTACGGCCGTTGGCTGTGGAAAGGTGCAGTATAATATTTTGACTGAGATGACGGAATGGGGGAGTTGCGTTGAACTATTATACTACTCTCATTGATAGGGTGTTGGCGAACTACGTCTACGTCTACGAACTACTGCACTCGGAAGACAACTGAGTTCGAATCCCACAGTCAGCTGCCCTAAGAATGGTTTTCTTTGGTTTTCCATTTTCACTTCTATGCAAATGCTAGGACAGTTCCTATCCATAGGCCACGGGCAATTTCTTCCACCTCCTTACCATTTTTCATTCATTATCACTCATTTTACTTTCAATAGCTCCTAAATCCAGTTTGGCAACAGGAAGGTCAGGCATAAAAACATGACAAATAATTTCATCACCTTCATCCCCGACCCCGTATCAAGAAACGGGAATGAGTGATAGACTTATATTATTATTATTATTATTATTATTATTATTATTATTATTATTATTATTATTATTATTATTATTATTATTATTATTATTACCGAGTTTTCGTGGATCACAGAGGTGAAAGAAGGTTCTGGTGGGAATAGACCTATCTACGATAGCCAATGATGAATTTAAATTTTAATGGTTATATTTCTTTTTAGCCGGCATCGTGGTGTAGGGGTAGCGTGTACCCGGAGGCCCCGGGTTCGATTCCCGGTCAAGTCAGGGATTTTTTCTTAGACCTGACGGCTGGTTCGAGGTACACTCAGCCTACGTGATTTTAATTGAGAAGCTATCTGACGGTGAGATGGCAGCCCCGGTCTAGAAAGCCAAGAATAACGGCCGAGAGGATTCGGCGTGCTGACGACACGACACCCCGCAATCTGCAGGCCTTCGAGCTGAGCAGCGGTCGCTTGATAGGCCAAGGCCCTTCAAGGGCTGTAGTGCCATGGGGTTAGGTTTTGGTTTGGTTTTATATTTCTTTTCAGAAATTAAATTTTAACAAACAATATATCAAGCACAGGTAGTCAGGTACAAAGGAGAAAAAACAGAAAAAACAACAACAGAACAGTCTAGTTACAATTTGAGCTTCAAGCTCATAACTTACCAAGGTCCCAACATCAAAATTGTTGCGATAGTCAGGTAGCAAAGGAGAGATATCTCCCAAAACACAATTTTTCAAGAGCACTTTACTCCAACGGTTACAATTTACAGCCTTCCAAAGGCACCACTCAATGTTACACCAATATATGTTACATTACAAGAAAAGAGCTTGCATGATCTACAAATTCAATCAACGTTCCCGAACTCTTACGGCCTACTCAAGGCAACCATTAACTACTACATGACAGAAAAGTGCGTCTCTGCTCAATACAATTACACCTTTAGGCCTCTCTAGGCACAGCTTGCAATTTACAATACCATATGAATTTTAGTTTACACAGGGGTATCTAGTACAGATTAATTTACTAGCCCAAACTCAAAATGTATGAAGGCGTACACTTGCGCTCCTAGAAAACCAAGTTAAAAATCTTACTTGGGCTTGCAGCCCGACGATGGAGAGGCTAGTCCCACACTACTGAGGTGACTAGAAGGACAATTTAATTTAAGATTTAAAGGAGAAAAACCGTTACAAAATCGTAGTCAGCTTACGATTAATTGAAGGGGACTTCGAGAGGGTAACGTACTCTCTATCCCCGATTTACATTTTAAGTCTTTAGGACTTACATGAAATTTTACATTAGAAAGAAGAAAGTTTACATTTTAGGAATGGACAGTTACATAATTGAAGATAGGAACCTTCCCCTCGGGTCAGCTTGTGGAGATAACTACTTAGATGGAAAAACTGTTGGCCATTACCTGGGCTGATGTCCTACCTGCCGAATAATGAGAACCCCCATCTCCTCTCTTAACACATACACTCAGTAATTCAGCGATAAATAAGACAAGTTAGCTCGAAAAAGCTACAGCTTTTATACCCGAGGGGGAGCTTCGAGAAGGCTCTGGACTAAACCCAGACACATCCTCTCATTTTTATTGGCAGATAAAATAGATACAAGAAACGTTTGATTGGCTGAAAAATAAATACATGAAGTTTCTGATTGGTCAAAAACCAAAGCTGGAGCGATGAGAATGAAGTGTTGCAAACCTTGAAGTATCAAAAATAATGAAAGTCAATTCAGTTGGAAAAACCTATAAACACAAAACTTCTTTAACTTTCTAATTATTCCAAATTGCACTAGTGTGCATGACCTCAGTTTTTTAGTAGAGACATCTATGGAAAAATGTGCGAACTTCCTGTGATGCACCAAAACAAAACAAAGAAATCCAGCCAGTTTAGGAAACTTTAAAATAATACATTACTCTGACATTTAGTAGTGACATCTTCTGATCAATGTCCCAACTTCATGCACTAGCTGTTTCAAGTTTTGTATGATACATAGCGTTCCTTAAAGCGCTTCATTTAAATGCACGGGCATGAGGTGTACCTTCTGGAACAATTATTATTATCAATAACAATAGAATCATAGGAATGCATATTAATCGATTGTATACATTACGGACACAACACCAGATATCTAAATTTTAGGAAAAAACGAGACCTGAAAACATTGCATCCATTAATAACAAGGTCGAAACACGAATATGTCCTGATACACTTCTATGAAGCATGAGTATATAATTATTATGCATAACACAAGAAGTGCTCTTTCATACATTATCTGTGTTGAAATAGCTGTTCATAAGTATACTTTTATATATTTAAAAAATGCATTGCAATTTTAAGCTTGGACACTATGGCCTACGGTATGTATTTTAATGTTCCCTTCCCTTCGTGTACGAAAAACAAAAGAAGTAAGCAAGTTATTAGTTTCACGTGACTGTTGATATCATGATCATGACCATGGGGCTTTCCATTTTAATAATCAGACATTGGCCGGGGCTCGAACTATGGCACGTAGATGAGAAACCAGTGATAGTACCACTCGGCCCTCAAGATCCCATTACCCTGCCCCAAAGATTAAGAAGAAATATATAGATTTTTGAATAATTAACCAATTTATCATCGATTAGCCCTCCCCCCACCCATCCACCTTCATCATGATGCCTGATGGGTCTGATGGGTTTGGCCTACCATGCGACCGATGCTTAGCCCGAAGACAACTCATATTACGAGTTGACGTGCGGTCAGCGCGACAGATTCTTTCGGCTATTATTTTCAGCTTTCTAGAACCGGTGCCGCCATATCATCGTCAGATACCTCCTCAATTGTTCTTATGTGGGTTGTGCAAACCGCGAACCAGCCTTCAGAACCAGGTAAAAATTTATGACAAGGCCGAGAATCGAAGCCATGCCCTCCAGGTTAGAGGCAAGAACCCCCCCCCCTTCTCAGTTGACCTCCCGAGGCTGAGTAGACCCCGTTCCAACCCTCGGCCACTTTTAAAATTTCATGGCAGAGCCGGGAATCGAACCCTGGCCTCCGGGGGTGGTAGCTAATCACACTAACTACTACACTGCAGAGGCGGGCAAAATAGACATTGCTTAAACAATATTAATTAAACCTGTCACGTAAACTACTGTTTAGCCAGATGGCCTGCACCTAAGAAATGCACGAGACGGTTTCTTCAGCTGTATGATTGACTTTCATGACCGGGTTCGCCGTTTATCATATCAGAAAGCAATGGATGAAAACAATAACGGTGTAAGTAGCATTTTGGTCAGTCAGAGAAAAAAGCATTTAAACATCTTAACACTCATACAAAGCATGCTATTTGTAGTTATACCACCCATCACTAGAGCACAGAATATTACCGCTATCACTTGTATCTCTTGGCCGGTGAAAAGATACATCCTCCCGGAGTTACATTCTGCACTTAACTCATTTTTTTAAAGAATATCACTCACACCGTTATGGTTTTCATCCATTCAAATTTCCTTAGAGGGCAGCGCATTCTACAAGGATGTGCACTGGTGGTGTAGGTCACACAAACGTTTTGTAACACCGATAGGCTTGTGGCTGAAGTTGGTGGTACTTGAGGGTCTTCAAATGGGACAACGTCCGGCTCCATGGCTAAATGGATAGCGTTCTGGCCTTTGGTCACAGGTGTCCCAGGTTCGATTTTCGGCAAGGTCGGGAATGTTAACCTTAATAGGTTAATTTCGCTGGGACGGGTGCTAGGCGTATGTGTCGTCTTCTTAATCATTTTATCCACATCTCGACGCGCAGGTCGCCTACGGGAGTCAAATCAAAAGTCCTGCATCTGGCGAGCCGAACTTGTCCTCGAACACTCACGGCACTAAAAGTCATACGCCATTTTTCATTTCATTCCAATGGGACAGTGCTTGTGGTTGGCTATCCAGCAAGTTAGTAATCCCTTCTGGAAGTAATTTCCAATAGCACGCCGTCTGGTAAAATCCATAGCAACTGAACAGACGTTAAATAAATGTAGTTATTATTAATTACCATACTGTCATAGAAGAATGAAGGTAACAACAAACGAAAGGGAAGGGCGAAGAAAGACGTAAAATTGTAAGACTCTTCACAAACCTAATACGGTCAGGTACAAACATAAAGCAATGTAAGGTCGAGCAACGCAGCCGGTTCAAATACTCTTGGATAGCAGTCACAGATTATTTGATGTACCTTCGGTTCCTTGTCTTGTCAGACGACCAAATATTGTACCTCCTTGGATAATACGACGACCTGAAATCATTCTAGATTTGCACACCGGCCCGAAGGAGAACACGGACCCCTCCATTTATCGGACACTTTTCCTGTCCGTTGTTGGCTGGTACCATGATTCGGTCGTTGTTTTCACGGATGGTTCGAGGGCAGAAGCGGGAATAGGCTGTGCGTTCCTTGTTGACAATAACAGGTTTATTTTTCCTCTACCGGAAGTCTTTAGTGTGTATACAGCAAAGCTCTGCCATCTATGAAGCTCTGCGGTACACACACTCCGATGAGCGCCCAGACACCTTGAGCGCGCTACAGTCTATAGATACATGTTTCCCTCGGCACCCTCTGGTGCAGCGGATCCAGGACCCCTAGCCGGGTGTTTGGATGCCGGCTCGGGAATTACGTTTAGGTGGCTCCCGAGCCACGTGGGTGTAGAGGGAAACGAGTCAGCTGATAAGGCTGCCAAGGGGGCTGTTACCTTGCCCTCTTTGCTTTACAGGGTTCCAGCCAGTGACATTCGCTCTCAGCTGATACATCTGACCATGTCCCATTGGAAGATGGAATGGCAGGTCACCCCTCTCCCATATAAGCTGAGAGCGATAAAAGGAACTAGGAAGGAATGGAAGCCTTCCCTTCGAGCTTCTCGGAGAGGAGCAGTGGTTTTATGTCGTCTTAGTATTTGCCATGGCATAGTAACGCACTCCTGCCTACTGAAGGGTGAACGGCCCCCGGTGTGTACTTGTGGCGGTCATCCAACCGTGGTACACATCCTTAGGACCCATTCAGAATGCAAACGTAACGTAACATAAACTTAAAATTAACGTTAACTTAGACGTTAGCGGCCATGTTATCTAATAGAACCATACACAATGCGCCGACGTAAACCTAACTGCGAGTCCGTAAAATTAAAGGACTGCAAACTCCAAGGTCTTGCGGTGAATTTTACGTTAGGTTTAAGAACCAGCCAATCAGAGCAGATGTAAACACTGTATTTTGTGCGCGATATAATGACTTCTTTCGACGAAACACTTGTATTTCTCGTTCAACATAATCTTTCTGTGCATATACGATAAAAGGGAAAAGAATTACAAAGACGCTGTACCGAAAAAGAATACGTGGAAATAAATATGCTGTAGCAATGAAATCTGACGGGAAATGGTGAGAGACAAGTTCGCAGCTCTGGCGACCAGACGAGAGACAATCCCTGTCATAGATTAAACAGTGCCCCTGTATATTTCTTAACATTATACCAGACTGCTAGTTTAAGAAAACGATATCATCCAAACACCTCATGGGACTGTGATAGCTAGGCGCATAAATGTCGGTAAAGGAGACCTTACACTTCATTTTATTAGGAAAAGGGAATCAAATCTGAAGATAGTGTTAAACAGTTCAGGTTTAATCCGCATGTACAAAACGAACTGATGAGGGTCATTTCTTAGAGTAGATTACCGAAATCGCCCTGAGATAACCTGCTTTGATTCAAGGGATGAACCCATTTTCTACATCGTTCTTTAGTTCTCCTTTTCATGTAGGCCTACACAGCTCCCAGGAGCAAAGCAAGAGATGTTTGAAGTACCGTATGAATTCCACTACCATGTTGTTTGAATCCATCGAAATATTAAAATATGAAACTGCGAGATAGCCTAAAACCCTATTTCCGTGCTAAATAACATGGCAGTGTTCTTATTGGCTGCTGTGTACTCGTTACGTTCCTCCATTGTGAATACCACATATGTTACGTTAATTTTACGATTACGTTACGTCGTTAAGTTTACGGTTACGTTTGCATTGTGAATGGGGCCTTACGGAGTGCGTGGACTTGGCCGATCAGCAGTCTATAACCCCCGAGCTCCATTTCCCTGATGCTACGAGATGACGAGCAGTCAGCAGACCTCGTCATTCGTTTTATGAGGGATAGAGGCTTTTTCAACGTGTGTAATAATGCATTTTGTATTAGTGTATTTTTTATAACTACGCTTTATTTTACTGGCTCTATCTTAGTTCGTGTTTGCGTACTTTAATGTTATTTTCACTTCTAACTTGAATGATATATATATCTCTATACTTCAAGGCAGTGCCTTATTTCATTGTAAGCTATTTATTTTTATAATTTTATTAAAAACTAGCAAGTATACCCGTGCTTCGCTACTCTATTCCATATTTTATTTATATAGATAAAACCTACCCAAGGACAGGTGGATTCCAAATATGAAGTTTGGTACCAATAGGCCTATATCTAGTAGTTTTCTAGATATAGACAAACAGACAAACAGACAAACAAATAGACAAACAAACAGACAAACATACACCAAAGCTAAAAATTATTCAGGTGGTCATTATTATTACACTTGAAACGGAAAACTGTACGGAAATTTCGCCAAAATAGTCTATGTACAGACACACGGTAGTTACGATTTTATTTATACCGATAAGGCATTGCGAATTAGATCCACTGAATATTTTAATCTCATAATCATTTTCCAGCATCATTTATTTTAAATTCTACTCACTGGATATGTTTTTACATTTTAATTATCATATCCTTTTGTTCTATATCGTACCATTCGGGGCCGACGTCCTAGCTCTTAGGCCCCTTAAAACAACAATCATGATGATGATCATCATCATCATCATCACCAGCATAAGCAGAGTAAGGTTCAGTCAGACGACCCACTTGGTCAACTCCCCACGCTCCCAAGCTGAGAGTTCTTGGAAGTGGAGGTGGGGGATGGCAGTAGAGTGTAGTTAGAGGCAGAGACGTAGCTCCTACGCCACGTGCCTGGATTTATATGTATAGCCCGATACAGATCTCCTCGCCACCTCTATTTAATGCACTGTACCACCAGCAAGATCCTTCCATTTGTAGTCAAAGATGATGTGCTCTTTCAAATGAGTTCAAATAAACAGATAAGTTTGGAAGCTGTAAACTACTACTGACCTCGAACGCATTCTCGTGATCTTTACTGTGACATTTCTCACCGTAGTTCAGTTCTTTCGATGTGCTTCAGATACTAGAGCATTGTTGTCGCCAGGAGGGGTTGATGACGCAAGGGCTGCGCTATCAACGGCCCGCATCTCAGCCCGCAAATAGTCGACTTGATTCACTAACACCAGGCGTATTATGTTGCTATTGTTATTATATTTTGTGGATGGCAAATGTTAGCCTGAATGCTTGAACTGGCAGATGTGAAGGACGTGTTTAAGTCCTCCGTGGCATTGGGCTATCGATTATGAATGAGATTACGTGTTGTGAATGGAAAATAATCGGTACAACGGATGGACGCAGTTTCCTTCCACATGGTTTGAAAGCAGCAATTAGACGTTGTAAATCTCCCCGTGATAAGAGGAGCGATAGTGTTATGCGGTCGTTACAGAATGTTAAAGGACGCTACACTACGTGTATTGAAGGCGGGCCTCCTCTTCTGTTGACCTGGACTCACCCTAGCTGTCTCTAGTCTCTGGATCGACTTCCGCCTCAAGCACCTTTAAGAGAACTGCCTCTGTTACAATACGACTAGTAGAACAATGGAAAAAGTATTCGTAGAGTAATATTTCAACTCATAATTTAACCATTTCGACAGCTTAAGTTACTCTTCAAACTCGCCATATAAAAAAAACATATAGTGAAGTTACATATCTTGCCTACCGATACTTAGAATTTCTCATAGCTGTAATGAATAAGTTGTTATCGGGCTGAGTGGCTCAGACGGTTGAGGAGCTGGCCTTCTGACCCCAACTTGGCAGGTTCGATCCTTGCTCAGTCCGGAGATATTTGAAGGTACTCAAGTACCTCAGCCTCGTATCGGTCCAATTACTGGCACGTAAAAGAACTGGGGGACTAAATTCCGGTCTCCGAAATACGTAAAAATAGTAGTTAGTGGGACGTGAAAACAAGTAACATTATTATTACGAATAAGTTGCTGTTGATGCAGTTTCATGTAATGGTTTTTCGACATGCCGATCAGTCAAACGTGAAACATATTGTGGGGTAGGAATAAATGATGTTGCTGGTTTTACATCACAGCAAATATTTGTACAGTTTTAAGAGACACAAGGTGCTAGAAATATTGTACCACTAGTAATGCCTTACGTTCGAGCAAAATCTACCTACATGAGGCAGCCGCATTTTCGTACCTGCAAATAGCACTAGAATAAGCAGAGATTGAAATCAGCATGTTGAACTCAGAAAACCAGCGCTCAGCCATCTGAGCGAATCAGCCTGACTCTCTGTGTTATTTAACTCTGGAACCTTACACCCGGCCACTGAGTGCCATAGGGAATCTTTAATTCTTAGTAATTTGTTGTTCGCAACCCTTATAGTCTGCTACTTGCATGACTTTTCTTCGCCTTAGTACTCTCAGCTCGTTTACTAAGTCTAACGAGTGATGACTGCTTGTATATCAAAATATATGTTTGGGGCCTACAGTTCTCCGGTTTAAGGTTAAACCCTAACCCCATGGCACTAGAGTCCTAAAGGGCCTTGGCCTACCAAGCGACCGCTGCTCAGCCCGAAGGCCTGCATATTACGAGGTGTTGTGTGGTCAGCACGACGAATTCCCTGGGCCGTTATTCTTGGCTTTCTAGACTGGGACCGCTATCTCACCGTCAGATAGCTCCTTATTTCTAATCACACAGGCTGAGTGGACATCGAACCAGCCCTCAAATCCAGGTAAAAATACTTGTCCTGGCCGGGAATCGAACCCGGGGCCTTCGAGTAAGAGGCAGGCACACTACCCCTACACCACGGGGCCGGCGGTGTACGGTTAATGAAACTTTATTTATTTGTAGCCAGTTTGGTCCTTCATACAGTTTTTAAGATGCAATTCTCTGTAAAAGCTCGTGTCCTCGTCCCGAGCTGGTACAGCTCTTTTCGGGCACACCCCCATCGGAGGTGAGCTCCATGTACCATTTAAATAACATATCAGCCCTCCCGCCGTTCTTAAATTTCAGGGAATCGAACATCGGCGACCGAGGACGGCAGTTAATAATTCTAACCGTTAAACTACGGAGCCGGTCGTAAGTATCTGTGAATGAATTAAACGTCCCTACAATCTTGTTTAGTTCCATACCTCTTAAGCTGAGTCGTCTTAGTCTCTCTCTACTTCTCTTACACTCCATTTTCTTAGGTAAAATATCCTCCTTCATTCGCTTCACATAACCCTACTACCCAAGACGGTTTCGCGTATATCTTCACTCATCCAGTTCATTCCTAACATATCCTTGATCTCCTCATTCAGAGTACCCTCCTGTCATTGTTCTCGCCAGTTTATACCTTTCTTTTTTTGCTATTTGCTTTACGTCGCACCGACACAGATATGTCTTATGGCGACGATGGAACAGGGAAGGCCTAGGAAAGGGAAGAAATCGACCGTGACCTTAATTAAGGTACAGCCCCAGCATTTGCCTGGTGTGAAAATGGGAAACCACGGAAAACCATCTTCAGGGCTGCCGGCAGTGGGGTTCGAACTCACTCACAGACACGCGCTCCTAACCGCACGGCCAACTCGCTCGGTCCTCTTTATACCAGCGACCACTCCCACTACTTTCTTGTCTCTCAACTTTTAACTCATAAATACGATATCCTGAGTCCACTCAGTATTTACTCCCACACAGCAAAGTCAGTCTGAAAACAGATCGGTGTAAAGATAGTTTAGTCCTGGAGCTTATTTCTTTCTTTAAAAAATCCGTTGATCACAACTATAAGCTTACTGCATTAGCTTTGCTACGCTTGATTCAATTATACTTAGCCTATTACTGTATACCTAATACCATCCTGGAAGAATATCCATTCTAAACACTTGAATTGGTTTATCTGTTCCAGTACAATATAAGGACAGTCTACCGGCATAGGCCAAACTGTTTATTATTTTACAACAACAACAACAACAATAATAATAATAATAATAATAATAATAATAATAATAATAATAATAATAATAATAATAATAAAAATACAATTAAAATAAGGCTCTGGCTGACGTGTGTTAGACGCTCCACTTTGTAGTTTGTTTCCCATAACTAACCGAATCCTTTCCTGTCATTTTATACCGTTCGTTAAATGATCCATGTAAACTAAGAGCAACAAAGGTGAAACGTTGCAGCCTTGTTGAACTCCTGTAACTACCCTGAATCAGGAGCTCATTCTACCATCAATTATCAGTGAGACCCAGTTGTCAACATAAACGCCTTTAATTGTCGGTAATAATATCCGTCTAATTTCGTAATCTCCTATTACCAGTAACATCTTTTTCCTCGGAACTCTGACATACGCCTTACTTAGATCTACGAAACATGAATATGACAGTCTATTCTTTTCGTAACATTCTTCAGTTTCTTTGCGCATGCTGAAAATCTGGTCCTGACAGCCCCTCTGTGATCTGAAACCGGGCTGGTTTTCGTCCGACTTACTGTCAATCGCAAACTCCTTTTCAAAATGCTGCTGAGCATCTTATGACGCGAAGGTGTCAGAAACTTTACCAAAAGGAGTTCTCCAACATGCTTAATCACAACGACATGGAATTGTTACTTTAAACACCATCAAATATCATCCTCCATTCGGAATCGAAACCATTACTTCGGAACACAAGAACACCTAATTACTGCGCCACTGAGTTCCTCGTGTTAAGCTTTGCTCGATAAAAGAGATCGAAGTGGTGTCTCTACTTATCCGTAACCATCTTATTTGTAATCAACTAGAGCAAGTATTCAGGTGGAAGCAAACGTGGCCTATATGCCAGGTATGTCACCGACAGTCACCTCGTTTTATAGTGCAATGCACTTTTAGAATGGCCTAGAGTGAGGTTTGAACCCAGTTCTCTGCATAGTTAACTTTATTGAGTATCTCCGATGGTTGAACACTGGCTTTCTGAGCCTGAGTTGATGCATTCCATCCCTGCTCAGTCCGGTGGTATTTGAAGATCCTCCAACACAACAGCTTTGTGTTGGTAGATTTACCTGGACGCGAAATAACTCCTAGGAGGCCAAATATCGGTCACTTAGGCATCTCCGAAATCTTTAAATAATGTAGTCAGTTGGATGTAAAATCAATGATATTACATTATCTTCCGTTTACCAATGTTAGTTGGTGATAAATAAAGCCTGGGTTTTCATGCCGTAAGGGGTTAGACTGCAAACTAAATTTGGTTAATAGGAAGTGTCGGCCACCCGCTCTTCCATAATGTAGCAATAGTAACATACATTATAGGAGTTCTGATGGGCAGTGCCCCTAATATTTATGCAAAAACCATAGCATAGCCATTGTGAAGGCAGACTATACTTGCTGTTCGCTTCAGAAACTTTGCATTCTAACCTATTAATGCATAAAGATCCGGGCTCTAATGATAACTAACTGTTAAGAGCACGCGAGTTGGCCGTGCGCTTAGGGGCGCGCAGCTGTGAGCTTGCATCCAGGATGTAGTGGGTTTGAACCGCACTGACGGCAGCCCTGAAGATGGTTTTCCGTCGTTTCCTATTTTCACACCAGCCAAATGCTCGGGCTGTACCTTAATTAAGGCCACGGCCGCTTCCTTCACCCCACTAGGTCTTTTCCATCCCCTCGTCACCATAAGATCTATCTGTGTCGATGTGACATAAAACAAATTGTAAAAGACAGAAAGAGACTGTTAAACATTTATCTCGCTGAATGATAAGATGATCAAACCCATTCCTCAAAAATGCGGGCTGACGACCGAATCACCTCTGTACCTAGTTGCACATGTCGTCCGAAACAAAACAATGTCCCACGAATGTCTTTTCTTCCACTAGCATGGGGTCATAATCAACGCACAGCGGTATGGAGACACTGAAGCGCGTCAGGCATGCTATGCATTATCCTTGTTCAGCAGAACGTTCGCCTCCACAATTTCCTACTCTGTGACAAATACGTTTCAGAGATTTGGGTGGAAAACTATTCAACACAACAACCTTCTTACAACACTGATCTCTCCGTCAGCGATTTCCATATCCTCGGAGAGTTGAAGAAAGTCATTCGTGGACACCGGTTTGCATCGGTCGACGGCGTGTGTGACTGAATATAGATGTTGTTCCGTCGATAGTTCGACAGATTTTTCAAAACAGGGATTGGTCTTCTCATGACCCAGTGGAATAAATGTCTTAGCAGTTCTGGTGATTACTTTTGAGGTACGGAATGTTTTACTGCACTTTCTCGCAAGTGAATAGTTTTCATTTGACAGCCCCTTATACTTCTACCAGGCATGCATTCGGGACATGGTGAATACCAACTGAAAATGATTTTCCGTACACCGAGTGACTTGGCCGTGGGGTTATGGGCACGCAGCTATGAGCTTGCATTCGAGAGATAGTTCGTTTGGGCCCCACTGTCCGGAGCCCTGAAGATGGTTTTCCGTGATTTCCCTATTTTCACACAAAGCAAATGCTGGGGTTGTACCTTAATTAAGGCCACGGCCACTTCCTTCCCCCTCCTAACCCTTTCCCGTCCCATCGTCACCATAAGACCTATTTGTGTCGGTGGGACGTAAACCCAATTGTAATAAAGAAGGATCTTCCATAGTTACCCATTTTCACTCCAAACAAATGTCGGGGCTGTTGCCTGCCTAGTCGTAATCCTTTCCGGTGCCAGTGTCACCAGAGGGTGACGTTAAATCCGCTAGCAAAAGAACATTAGGAAAGCAAGGCTGAGTAGCTCAGGCAGAAAAGCGCTGTCCTCCTGAGCCTAAGTTGGAGGGTTCGACCCCATCTCTGTCCTCTGGTATATTAAGGTGCTCAAATACTCCAGACTCATGTCACTGGAACGTAAAAGAAATCCTGTGGGATACATATCCGGCACCTCCACATCTTCGAAAATAGTAAAGGAAGGTAATTACTATAAGAATAGAAGAACGTTTTTTATGTGTATGATTCCAAAGCATGCCTTCTGAAGTAGCCTTGCCTCGTGTATTTAGCGTTAGTGCTTGTTGGCTGTAGGATTTTATCACTTTCATGTGTAATGCACGTTGAGTACTCAGCCCAAGAGTTCTCCCATCAGCTGTCACCGATGGCCTAGGTGTGACAGAACAGGCTTACTGTACAAGCGAAACGAGGAGTGATCTACAGTTGTTTCCCATTTCTTTCGTCGCTAAAACGGAAAATGCTGTTGCATATCAGTCTGCGCCAAGCCCATTGAAATTAACGTATCAACCGAACCTCTGAGAGACACGTTCACGCCGTTCATAGCAGGGACAGGCAGCAAAACGAATAATATTAATACCTCAGTCACTTCCATATTGTCAGAGTCAAGGATGAGATAGTGGCAGATCAATGAAAGTAACAAATTTATTCAAGCCCGTACCTGAAGGCAGAAGACTTTGAACACTAGGTCTTGCAAGCAAAGGTAGTTCAAGACAAAAACATGTAAAAATTAATAATGATAAATGTTTGGTGTAGTTTTTACCAATTCATCCAATTCAGGAGCTTTAATTCTACAAATATACCTTTGCTGGCGAGATGTAGTGTTTACAGTACACTATGTTTTCTGCTTTGTTAATTTCACTGACCTGTCTCAGTCTGATCCTTGGCCCTGACAACATGAAAGTGACCGAGGTATGAGCGACGCTAGTAATAAGTTACCATTCCTTATGCAGCCAGTCCCTGCTATGAAAGGTGTGAAAATATCGCTCATGGGATCGATCGGTACATGAATTTCAGTGAGCTTGGCAGACGGAAATGTAATTGCAACTTCTGGCTCGGTGCAGAAAGCAACGGAAAACTATATCACTTCTCATTTCTCTAGTACGCCTCTTCAGTGACGCCTAGGCTATTTATGACAACTGTTGACAGAGCTGTGGAGGATCAAACCAGCCTTCCGTCAGAATGCCCAACATACAACATACAAGTCTACAAACACAACAGAAAAACATACTAATTTTCTGTTATATAAGTACAGACAGATTAAATATACTATATTAAAAACATTTAATAAACCTCCTGCAGAGTGAAGGTTTGGCGTCAACACAAGGTACTGACAAAGAAGAACTGGGCAGCGGAAATAATCTAAGGGGCTGGAATTACACAATTTAATAAACACAGAGTTACCAGGAAAGGAAGTTTGTTCCTGTATATATGTTTCTTGGTTATTGCTCACACACATTATTATATCTAAAATACCAAGCAAGTGGCCGTGCGGTTAGGGCCGCGCAACTGTTAGCTTGCATTCGGGAGAAAGTGGGTTCGAATCCCAATGTCGGCAGCCCTGAGGACAGTTTTCGGTGGTAAATTAATTAAAGCTACGGCCACTTCTTTTCCACTCCTAGCCCGTTCCTATCCCATCGTCACCACAAGACCTACCTGTGTCGGTGATACGCAATGCAAATTGTAAATATATAAAAGTATTGCTAAAGAATTTAATATGGAGCCCTTGTTTTAATATGAAGAATATTGAGATGCTGATCCGGAATGAAGAAATGATTGTGTGGCGAACTGCGACTCTGTGAGCTCCAGTAATTTCCGTAACCTAAGATGTTCTTTAGTCTTGATTTTTAAATTTCGTCCTGTCTAACTGACGTAGACAGGGTTATATTCACCGCACTCTGATTAATACAGTATACACCAATTTTATTTTATTTACTGATGCTTTTTTTATAATTTTGAGAAGTAGAAATTACATTTAAACGCTACAGAATACTAGATTTGTAGAAAAATTCCTTATTTTATAGAAACTGGACCGTAGTTTGGTAGAATTGTTCTCTTTTTCTTCTCATGATGGAATGATGAGTAAACTTAAACATTATTATATTTCTTCTGTTTTTAAGTTATTAATTTATCAGTGAGATTCATCTTGTAGTTGTTGTTCTTTACGGAAATCTGACTGGCTTTGGGGTACAGAAAGGAGTCTATGAAGCATGCTATGGAAAGTAGCTAATTGGTATTAGAGTTACTAAATCCGTAGAAGTGGGTTTTCTTTAGAGGCTAAAATGGTAAATAGTTAAATCATGAAAATGTAATTTTAAATTGCTTTCAGTTTCCAGAGTAGGCTAAATAGTTACTAAATCCGTAGAAGTGTTTTCTTTAGAGGCTAAAGTGGTAAATAGTTAAATCAAGAAAATGTAATTTGAAATTGCTTTCAGTTTCCAGAGTAGGCTAAATAGCAAAGAGGAGTGAAAGGATTTTTTTGCTATGTGCTTTATGTCGCACCAACACAGATAGGTCTTATGGCGATGATGGAATAGGAAAGGCATAGGAATGGGAAGGAAGCGGCCGTGGACTCAATTAACGTACAGCATTTGCCTTGTGTGAAAATGGGAAAACATGGAAAACCATCTTCAGGGCTGCCGACTGTTGGGTTCGAACCCACTACCTTCCGGATGCAAGCTCATAGCTGCGCGCTCCTAATCGTACGGCCAACTCACCCGGTGAGAAAGAAATTAAGTACCTGAAGTAGTTTCTCAAATTTGTCGTTGGTACCTTATGTCTGTCCCCTCTACTTGATGAATTATTTATGGACAATTTCGAACCTTTCTGTTTCCCGAGTACTGGCCGAATCGCATCGCATTGAGCTAAACTGTTCGGTTCTTAAACTACTGATTAAACACTCTAGTTGAAGAATCCAGCAGATTACGTCTAATTCCGACTCCTACTAAAAATGTTTTCGTTTCGTACCCTGAAGGGGTACAGTGGGCCTCGACGTCCACTACGTGTTTTAATACTAGAGATCTCTCTCGGAGAGAGAATATTTCATTTACTTGCCATTCTGCCGATAGATGGTAGGCTGTTAAACAGCTCTACGAGGATTTGGAAATACACAACAAAGAGAAAAACACACAATAAATATAAAGTTTCATTTTACTGTACAACAGTTGCAATTTATTGTCGTTCTACTTTATTTTATTTATTCTGATGTGAATATATTACTTCTTTAATATAATGTACTAAACAATTTAATTAAATGTAGACAATTCTAATGAAATGCAGAGTATATATTACATCTCCATGGATTGTCGATTATAGCTCTGTATTACTGAATTAAGTACTGTTTCCAACATGGAAAAGATACAATTATTTAGATTTGCCTTGTGGAGGAAGTCATATCTCGTCATACGAATTTCAAACTAATGAAAGAATTGAGGACTTTTCTTAGATATATATTCGGAAAGTATGAGCTTTTAGATTTCTGTGTTCTCATTTTAAACAAATTGAGCATTCCTATACAAAGAACCCTTTTTCTATGACTCGAAAAGGAAATGAATCATAAAAATGCTGACGACATAACGTATTTTCTAAAATCGTAAACATGAAAGAAAATAAATAAACAAATAACATTCATAAAAGCCTCCTCTATTGGTAAATTTCAAGTTGGTATATGTAGGCAAAATAAATGCTGATAAATAATTTCGTGTGGCTATTTCTAGCCGGGTGCAGCCCTTGTAAGACAGACCCTCCGATGAGGGTGGGCGGCATCTGCCATGTGTAGGTAACTGTGTGTTATTGTGGTGGAGGGTAGTGTTATGTGTGGTGTGTGAGTTGCAGGAATGTTGGGGACAAGACATACACCCAGTTCCCGAGCCATTGGAATTAACCAATGAAGGTTAAAATCCCAGGCCGGGAATCGAACCCGGGACCCTCTGAACCGAAGGCCAGTACGCTGACCATTCAGCCAACGAGTCGGACTATAACTGCTGATATAACTACTTTATACATTTCCTACTCCCTAGTAGGACCATATCGTACATGTCGGCATGACCCTGTTTTACGGCTAATTGTTTATCCTACTTAGATGGATGTGCTTTATACACAATTTTGAGTTGTCGTTGTAACTGTCACAGGAATTTAGCAGACGCTGTTAAAATCACCTATGTGGCCGGCAATCGAAGTCGGAATCCTCTGAACCGAAAGCCTAGACGCTGATCATTCAGTCAACGAGCCGTACTGCAATAATTATACTGTATCCGAAATTAATAATGTGATAAACCGATGGGTGAAAAATTACACTCACATAAGGACAATCACATGCAGATATAGAGGGGAGTGATAACTACGATAATTCTGAAAACTATTAGTACATTTTCAACAGTAAGTGTGATCGTTACGTATAGATATATCGCCGTTAATGTGATCAGTGTTCATGAGTTTTGAACTATTGTACTATTATTATCATGTCTTTGCTACCAAGATCTAGTGTTTACAGTGCACTATGTCTTCAGGTGTGGGCTAGAACAAATTTGTTACTTTCATTGACCTGTCGTGGTTTCATCGTTGCCTTTGACAAAATGAAAGTGACCGAGGTGTGAACAATGCTAGTAGTGCCATTCCTTCTGCAGCTAGTCCCTGCTATGAATGATGTGAAAATGTTTCTCATAGGGTCAGTTGATGCAGACATTTCAGAGGGCTTGGCAGACTGATATGAAATAGCGACTTCTGGCTCAGTGAGGAAAGCAAAGGAAAACTACCTCACTCATCATTTCCCTAGTATTCCTTTTCAGTGACGCCAGGGCTATTAGCAGAGCTGTTGAGGTCCAAACCAGCCTTCAGGCTGAGCACTCAACATATTATTATTATTATTATTATTATTATTATTATTATTATTATTATTATTATTATTATTATTATAGAATATAATTAAGTCGCTGTTTACCGCCATACTCTTTGTATGATATGTTATGTATAGGCCTCGTATGTATAGGTCTATATGAATAACATTCTGTTACGCTAATATTTCACACGACTTATCACCAGTCATATGGAACAATCAGCGGTATTCAGAAGGAAATCTATTCAGCCAGTCTCGAATTTTGTACATATCTTACAGTTCCTGACATGACATCAGCTGGAATTGTATTCGAAAGTCGCAACACAGTCACAACGAAGGATTTATGTATATGTCGTAAATTCGGATAACGCAAGTATTTCATTCCGCTTTGTTTTGAACAACTACAAGTGTGTAGGTTAACACCTCCAAGCGAGTGGGATAGACGCCACGTCCTACTACACAAGTCTTTAATTTGACATGTAAATAAATGACTGTGAATCAGAACAATTAGTTTCCAATATCACGATACATATTATAACAATGGTCGTCCTCTTCCCAGGATTAGGACAGTAATAAATATGCGCGCTGCATCATATAATAATGAACTGCACGCGGTGAATGTGGGGCGAGTGTGGAGAATAAATTATGAAATAGCGAACAATTTTATAATGAACTTATCTTTAAGAGACAATGGCTCAACCCACTCCACTCTGGGCGTGGCGAGGGGATTCCCACGGCATGGACCACAGCGGTGGTGGCTCTCAGTCTACTCTTTAACCTTCACGTCTCATTTTTTAGTCAATTAAACCCTACTGTAATTTACGACGTTTACACCAAAAGTTATTCTCAATAGAATGCTCTGATGTAGATCTTCATTGCAAATTTTCATGTGGAGATGATTTCTTAGCGGCAAGAAACGTAACATTAAGCGAAGGTTAAAGGGTTAAAGGACCAGGAAAGGTTTAAAAATTGCGATTCTTGAATAGCTCTATCAAACTGAAAAAACATACTTCGAGAATCTCTTCCGGCGTAAATGCAGTTCCGGAAAAACAGCCTAAAATCGCTTGTTTCTTTACTCGTTTCCTTTTTCATTCAAATCCTAGCCAAGGTAACTTATTTACATAATTATTTCTGTAATATATACTTTGATTTAATACCCTCAGGTGGTTTTTGACTTTTTGAAAAATGTCCACACCGAACTCTGCATTGATTCACATTAGCGCTCGTAGTGGTGCTTAAATGAAACAATGCATTGATTCACATTAGCGGTAGAACTGATGCTCAAGTGAAACAGTGCATTGATTCACATTAGCGGTAGAACTAATGCTCAAGTGAAACAGTGCATTGATTCACATTAGCGGTAGAACTGATGCTCAAGTGAAACAATGCATTGATTCACATTAGCGGTAGTACTGATGCTCAAGTGAAACAATGCATTGATTCACATTAGCGGTAGTACTGGTGCTCAAGTGAAAGAATGCATTGATTCACATTAGCGCTCGTAGTGGTGCTTAAGGGAAACAATGCATTGATTCACATTAGAGCTCGTAGTGCTGCTTAAATGAAATAATGCATTGATTCGCATTAGCGGTAGTAGTGGTAGATAAAGGCAAACTGCTAATCTAATCGACTGGATAGCGATGATTTAGAAAATGATTGTGATTTTCAGGAATAAATAAAGAATATTTTCTCGTACATTATTATATTTTATTTACCTAAAATTCGTAGCTCATATCCCTAGGATGTTTTCAACACTGAGTTGCTTGACTGTGGATTTTTATTATTACGAGTATTTATCGCCGACCTCAAGAGCTCAGACTGTTAGTCGCTGTTCTTCTGTATCGCGATTGACCTATCCAAAGCATTTGAAAAGGTAGGTCATGGGAGACAACTAGCAAAAATGAGTGTAATTGGACTTGACAAAAGAGTGACTGAATGGGTTTCTATATTTCTAGAAAATAGATCTCAGAGAACTAGAGTAGGCGAAGCTTTATCTGACACTGTAATAATTAAGAGGGATTTCCTGAAGGCTGTATTATTGGACCTTTATGTTTTCTTATATAAATGGTATGAGTAAAGAAGAGAAATTAGAGATAAGGCTTTTTGCAGATGATGTCATTCTGTACATAGTAATAAGTAAGTTATAAGATTTTGAGCAACTGCAAAACGACCTCGATAATGTTGTGAGATGGACAGAAGGCATGGTATGAAAATAAACGGGGTTAAAAGTCAGGTTGTGAGTTTCACAAATAGGAAAAGTCCTCTTAATTTTAATTACTGCGTTGATGGGTTGTGGATCACTGTAAGTATCTAGGTGTTAATATAAGGAAAGATCTTCATTGGGACAATCACATAAATGGGATTGTAAATAAAGAGTACAGATCTCTGCACATGGTTATGACGGTGTTTAGGGGTTGTAGTAAGGATGTAAAGGAGAGGGAATATAAGTCTCTGGTAAGACCCCAACTAGAGTATGGTTCTAGTGTATGGGATCCTCACCAGGATTACTTGATTCAAGAACTGAAAAAAATCCAAATAAAAGCAGCCCGATTTGTTCTGGGTGATTTCCGACAAAAGAGTAGCGTTACAAAAATGTTGCAAAGTTTGTGCTGGGAAGACTTGGGAGAAAGAAGACGATCTGCTCGGCTGAGTGGCATGTGGTAAGTGGTAAGTTTGAGTGGTGTCTTTAAAAGTAGGAAAGATCACAATATGAAGATAAAGTTGGAATTCAAGAGGGCAAATTAGGGCAAATATTCGTTTATAGGAATGGGAATTAGAGATTGGAATAGCTTACCAAGGGCGATGTTCCATAAATATCCCATTTCTCTGAAATTATTTAAGAAAAGGCTAGGAAAACAACAGATAGGGAATCTTCCACATGGGCGACTGTCTTAAATGCAGATCAGTATTGATTGATGATGATGATGATGGCGATGATGATGATGATTGCTATTCTAAGGGACCTAACCTGATCTCTGATGATAACGAAATATGATGACTGATGAAGATTTAATTATTACTGTTTAAGAGCATGCATGACGTAAGGTCATCGACTAACACAGGTGTTTAATTAATCCAGGTCATCACACATGCTCTATGAACATACATTGAAAGTTTCTGATGACCACTACAAACATACCTCTGTGACTGGGACATCCACCGCCTTTTCTGCCTATCATAAGACCAGTGACTCTAATTTTAGGAGCGTAGATCGGTGACCAAGGGGCCCATAACTGGATCTGAAATTGCTTCCACTTACTTGTGTAGGACTTCTCACTTTCATCTTTCCTGTCGACCTGCCTTGGTCAACTCTTGTTCTCTTCTGATCCTATGGTATTAGGTTTGGGAGACCCAGGATACCGTGTACTATCATGATCTTCATAGCACTTCCCTTTCCTTAGCGACACTTTCATCCTTCAAAGTAATTAAGGCCACGGCCGCTTCCTTCCAGCTCCTAGGCCTTTCCTATCCCATCGTCACCATAAGACCTATCTGTGTCTGTGCGACGTAAAGCTACTAGCAAAGAAAAGCATCTTTCAAAGTGTCGATACCTTTATCTTATGTCTCCCGATTAGAATTAAGAGGGGAGGGGTTGCCTAGTTCTAGTCGTACTTCTCCTGAAAATAATAATCACTGTCGCCATCAGGTGTCCTTCCATTTCGACCGGGCTGAGTGGCTTAGATGGATAAGCGCTTGCGTTCTGGTCATAAGTTGGCGTATTCAATCCCAGCTTAGTTCAGTTTTATTTGAAGTTACTCATATTCGCCATCCTGCCGTTGATAGATTTACTGGTACGTAAAGGAGCTTCTGCGGAACAAACCCCGGCTCCTGGACACTCCGAAAACTGTATGAGTGGAAATGTTGGTTTACTAGTTACAGGACGGAAATGAAATAGTTTATTTGTATGTATTTCATGAAGCACACATCAATACTTCGGTGCCAAAGGTCGTAGCCGTTTTGAAACACCGTATCTCGTGTGATCTCCGAAGTTTAGCAACATTGGGCGTGGTCAAGATTTGGATAGGTTGCCATGCACTGTTGGTGGGGGTAGGGGAATGGAGGAGCGGAAGGGAACTGGCCACTCTACCGGCTCATACGCACCTCTGCGGAGGTTCGGATCTGCCTTCGGGCAGAATACACCCTTACTCTAATACTTCGGTGAGTATTGGGATATTGTAAGAGAAGTATGAAGTATAAGGTTCACATGAGGTATTCTCCGAGCGTCCTACGGCCTCACTCGACCCTCTGAAAGCATTTGTCTCCATAACAGGTGCGTCCCTAGACGTACTTGCCACTGCACCGTCTCAGCTACGTGCCGCCTGAGCTTTGCGGCATTCCCTAAACAGAAGTACTCGCTCGTTGGAAGTCGTTTTGAGCTTTTTGGTTACCTCGTTCAGTCCTGTTGTCATTTAATACATTCTCGGTATTCTTTTGTCCACTTATTTTGCATGTACCTAGAAGTTTCCCATCAAGTCACCAAAACACCGCAATTATTATTTTTCTTTTCTGAAATTTGCTGATTCCATTATTACAATCTTCATAATGATCATCAGTCTTTATTTATCCATGAGCTACCCAACTGCACCTTCCGAACGATCCTTTTCGGTCCTTCTCCGACGCTACAATGACTTTCGTTTCCTAAAACGAAGGGTATCACCAGTCTTGACAGCGATCTTGTTCTGTATGATGGCGTCGTCAGCACAACCTGGTGGGTTTACCTGATCCTCTACAAACCAAACTCCATGGCGCAACAGCCCTGAAAGGCCTTGGTCTACTAAGCGACCGCTGCTTTGTCCGAAGATCTGCCGATTACGAGCTGTCGTGTGGTCAGCACAACGAATATTCTCGGCCATTGTTTTTGGTTTCTTAGACCTCTCCATCAGACAGCTCCTCAATTGTAATCACGTAGGATGAATGGAACTTGAACCAGCCCTCATATTCGGGTAAAAGTCCGTGACCTGGCCGGAAATCGAGCCCGGAGCCTCTGCGTAAGAGGCAGGCACACTAACCCTACACCGCGGAGCCGACGCCTGATCCTTTAGATCATTCTTTTTGCAAATATGCCAGTACGTTAGCTCTACGTGCAATTTAACCTTCTTCCATGCATTTCAAACGTTACTTCAAATCTGTCTCATCAATATTTTTTAATAACAATATGGGACAGAATTTGAAGGCGATTTAACGTCAAAAAGTTAGTAGAACATAAAACTATTATTATTATTAATATTCTATTCCACTTCCTTCTTCAGCCGATACTTACATTCTTCAAAGGATCGACCATTTTCCATTTTTCCGTTCCGATTAACGTTGATTGCCTAGTTGTACTTCCCCTTAAAAATCACCACCACCACTAACAGCAAACAACTCCTCATTACTGTCATTAAGAACAGCAATTTAGAACTTTCCAAATTTTTCGGTAAATAATAGTGCGTAGTTTTATAGCTGAGTGCTATATGTCATCTTAATACTCCAAGACAAGCTACTGGAGTGTAAGCAAACATTAAGTGAACGGGCAGATTTACGGGTTATCTCAACAAGAGGAATGGGTGTTAATTGTGTTCTAAGGATAACGAATGCAAATCCCCTGAATTGTGGATCACCCTGTGTGGAGGAGCACAAAGGCCATATGTTACGGGATTATGTGTCCCCATAAACATGTCTAATACACAGCTTCTCTATTGCACCACACTTCATTGTAAGGGGAACATCTAGATACAGCTAGAGTGAGAGAACAACTGAAAAATAAATGCAGTCAATTTACTTATCGCCAATCCTGAACTGTTTCATTCATACCTTTGGAAGAAAAGATTGTATTATGTCTAGGCAGACGTAACAGATAAATAACAGCCAAGCTTTCACTCGCTTGAATGATACACTACTGACTACCAAGTCCAAGCCAGATCGGTGCGAGATACCAGTTCAATGGATCTGAGATTTCGTAACATGATTAGTGAATGAAGTTTCTTTCTTCATTCACCAGGTGGTAGCACCTTACAGTTCCCGACGGAAAACAGAAGTCCACAAGCACCGGTGACTGAATGGTTCATTATGCGATATATATGCGATAGATTCTTCTTTGAAGCTTAACGTTCGTTATTTTACAATATTAAATATAAAAAAATACGAAATGATTGTGGATATGTATAAATTACATTCCAAATGGAAAAGTTCCTAACGTATCTTCAAGTATAATGTGCGATGAAGGAAAGAGATATGAAAATAAAGAAATTCATAGATGGAAAAAAGGAAGATGCTCATGAAAACGTTGAAATTTTAAAATTTCTCTATTGTTAAATTTATAAATGATATAATGAGTGTAATACCTAATTGTAATATATATTCGTCTTTAATTTCCAATTGTAAATAGTTTTATACCATAAGCCTAATAGCATACTATAAATAAAAATCAAAGTAGGTTACATAAAAGGACACATCCCGAATTTTAATTAAATATTCACCACTCCACTTTTCCAATCTACTTGGATTATAGAGATTAACATTCAAAGTTGTGAATTTAGTAAGTGCACATGTCTTCACTTTTCAGTGCACTCAACTACAGTGGAACTCAGCTTCACGTAAATTAATTTCACTCGTTGTGCGGTATTACGGTGGAATAAGAAAAATGCATGAAAGGTATCGAATTTTACAACCTTCTCTTGGTACGCCGGCAAAAGAAACATTTCCACGGGTTTACTAGTTACGTATTATTCCCAATTAAAATTAAATCTGACTTTTCTGGTATAATTATTTTTATAGCAACCATAGAATTGCTTTTGAAACTCAAAACGGAAAAGAGTGAGTCGACCGTGTGGTTCAGAAAACGTAACTGTGAACTTTCATTCGGGAGATGGTGGTTTCGAATCCTACCGTCGACAGGGCTTATAAGATGTTGGGGCTATATCCTAATTTAGGTTACTACCTTCCCAATCCTAGCCCATTCCCATCCTTGCGTTACCGAAAATTTTTGATGTGTTAAACTACTACCACAAAAATCTGTAAAGTAAATTTAATACCTTTCCTCTGTCGGTAAATGTGTGTCGGCCTCAGTGCATATTCAGTTAGTTGTCGTTGTGTCCCCACGATATCAGGATAGATAAACGCTGAGATCGGTAGCATTTTAGTGAGTTCAAATGCGGAAAATTGTTGTCGTTTGCTTTCCAAACGTTAAAGACCTGTTGTGGAACAAAATTACGACAGCTCAACGTCTACTAATAAGTGTGAAAATTCACGTACAAGTATTACCATTTATGAAAGTAAATGAAGTTCTTGAATTAACTGAGGATCCTACATTTCACTCATCGCTGAACGTGTGCTTACTGATTATGCTGCAGTTACAGGTGTTAGTAAGATTTCCATCTCATAGACAAAGCAATCAACTTTACTAATGTGCTGATGATCAATGAATGTAAATCGTTTTTCTACGGGGTCAGGAATGGAATGAATGAAGACCCCCACCTAGTGGCGAGAATAGGAACTGCGCCGGCTGCCGAAGCCTGTCGCACTTCTCTGGGTCAATGGTTAATGACTAACAGATGAAATGAAATGATATTGGAGAGTGTTTCTGGAATGAAAGATGAAAGGGAAACCCGGAGTGCACGGAGAAAAAGCTGTTCCACCTCCGCTTTGTCCAGCACAAATCTCACATGGAGTGACTGGGATTTGAACGGCAGAACCCAGCGGTGAGAGGTCGGCGCGCTGCTGCCTTTGCCACAGAGGCTATTGCTGATGACCAATATTACCAATTTTTATTAACTTGCTTTTACAAACTTATAACCGATGAATATAATTACGACGCTAGTTTCGCAATGTTCATCACTTAAACAATTGTGCCTCACATGTTAGTAACACTACCGATGTATATAAAGCACCTTGAAATAACACCGGTCTGTGCCGGCATCGAATCAGAGGGCAAGCCTTCTACGGTCTGAGCCACGCAGCCTGACTAATATACGTAATGTCCTCCTTAGCGTGGCGGTAGCGTCGTTAAACAACATATTCCTTGTAAGTTACGAGCTCCTGGTAACAATATCATCAGCCCTTCTAGTCACTGAACACAGTGGATGGACTATTAATTGCGTCATGTCGTTGGTGGGCACCAGTAATACACAGTAGCCCTGTTTCCTTACTGATACAATGAAATAAATTTTACTACTTTAGTCAATCTTATTACAAAGATAATTCTACGCTCCTCTGTGAAATTAATTGGTCTTATATTTAACACAATTTATCAACTCATAACGTTAAGCTGAATGTCCTACATGTAGGTCATCCTGTATTCAGATCGCGACCTCAGCTCTTAATGAACTGTGTAATAAAATAGATATATGGAATTAGGATTACACCTCTTCAATGTAATCAAATAATTTTATGACTTAATTAGCCTGATGATAGTTTTAAGTAACACTTACGAAGTAATCTGCTCCACACTAAAGCCTTCCCCCCTCTCTCACTCCAGCAGCTTTCATTCAACCAGTTTGGGTGACTCCCATATTTTGTTCTCATTTTTTGTCCTTTGTGTTAATAAACCTATAGAAAACGTTCAAGGTCTACACCTCTTCTCTCAACTTCTAACAATGCATTCATCCACCCTTAAATATAGCAACATTATTTCTTGCATAGAACAAAAAGATGGTTAACAAAACCTTCAACCTTTCCTTTCTTTTTATCTTCACTTATCTGACAGGGGAGTTCCACTTAATCTTTAATGTTTTTTATTATTTATAAGTTCAAATCTCTTTATGATGCTCTTCCACCCTAGCATAGTATTGCCCCATCAAGTTTAAATGCTATAATTATCCATTATAATCTAATTTCATCCTCTAGAAGATCGAACCTCAGCAAGCGGCATGCGTGCAAAAGAAAATGTGGTCTTACCTTCACCACCATCTTTGCTTAATGTGCTGTGCACGATCCCTGGGAGCTTCGCAATTAACCCGCCGCAACGCTCAATGGGAAATATATTTAAACACATCCTTCCCTCTAGCAGCCATTTGCCATAATAATACAATTACTGACCGTTACTCAAATATTAAAACGATATAATGAGATCATTACACATTTTGCACCCAATCACGTTATTAGGAGCAAACGTATCATTAAGTCCAGTACGTTGAGTATTGAGGAGTAGTTTTAACACCAAATGAGACACTCAGTCCTGTCGATATAGCTAATTTCTTACACAAAGTCTGTAATTTGCCTGTCTTAAGGCAAATATGTTATATAAGGCGTGTATGAATGATGGCTCTTATGACGTGAAATGTTAAGAAGGTGACTTAAAATGAGACTACTGAAAATTTGCACTCTCTTATGACGTATTAATCTGGTTATGCAGTAGCATCAGAATACTAGCACTGCATAAAAGTCTGAATAATCCCTGAACATGAAATATTTCAAAACAAGCAAAGTTTTCATTGGTATACAGTATATGAAACAACAGAGTTTAAAAAAGAGCAATCATGGCATGAAACACTTTAGAAATTAGACATTCAATAATGTTAATAACTCCCAGCACATAACTTCAAACAAATTACAAGAAATGCGGACAGCAAGGTGTGCCTATTATGTATTTACTGGGTGGATGAGATAAGTAGGCGCCTTCATTGTACCATGTTATTAAACTGTTCGGTCAGAAATCCTCTTCAGAACACTAACAAGCCAGGTATATGTCATATCAATATGAAAGAGGTTGCAACTCCCCTCTGATGACCACCAATTATTCTGAAATTAAAATTCTGCTGAAGTAATGACTTTTACATATAGCTCCATACACTTTTTTTTAAAAGTTTGATTTGCACAATCATTAATTTACGCGAAGTGGAGTTCCACTGTAGTTGGGCGCACTGAAAAGCACTAATTTGAATATTAATCTTTATCCATCTATTTACTACTATGCCTACGAAGAATTTAGTCAATTAATTAAATTCCCTCAACGCCCACTCTCTGACCAAGAGATGAGCTGGATTTGGAGGTATGACAGAATATGGAAGTGGGTAAAATAATAATTTTGAGATTGGTGAAGGGTGGGAATAATTTCTTGATTAAAGGATCATTGGCAGAGCTGATAATCCAAGTAGATTGGAAAAGTGGAGTGGTGAATATTTAATGAAAAATTTGGGATGTGCCCTTTTATCTAAACTAATTTGTTTTATGTATTTTTATTTATAGTATGCTATCAGGCTTGTTGTATAAAAGGTACATACTTTTGTATGGACCGACTATTTACAATTTACAATTGTAAATTACAGTTAGATATTACTTTTATTATATTATTTATAAATTTAACAATAGAGAAATGTAAGCCTGTCCTATCTCACCCATGTTCAATTTTCAGGTACCATTTACTTAAAATTGAGCGAAGATATTAACTTGAAGCTCCTACCAATTTTAGATTGAAAATTCCTTGACAAGAATAGGAAGCAGTTTTTGAGAATATTTATTAGTTGCCAGGATGTGATATTTTTGCCGAAGTCCTATTTTCTCCAAAGAAGTACGTATTAATTACCACATTTGGAAAGTATATATTTTATAGAAAATTGACCTTATTTTTGTAGCTTTGTAATGTAAGAACAAGATGTAGAAATTGCATTCCTGTAGCATGAATAGTGTAGGAGAAATCTGTACCAAGAATTAGGAAAATGGAGAACTGAGAAGACTTCATACTTTGCAACATAAATCTTACTTTTAAAACAGTCCTGCAACATACTCTTCGTTCTCGCCATCCTTCTCCTTTTCAGTATCGTACGGATATTTGCTTTTATCGTTTTTCTCATTTTATCTCGCACTTGTTTCCGGCTTGCTCAGCCGATTTACATGCTCATTTCGGAATTTTACTCTCATTTTACTTGTTTCATTTGACTTATGTTTATTTGTTTCCGTGACTATGGCAACTCCTTTTTAACCTCCTTGTATTCCATACTTGTTTTCTTTCTTGCCAGCATTGCTTCACTGGTGGGATTTTTTGGGGGATACAGTCTCTACGGAGATTGTTGGGAGTCATGTTTCTTTTTATAAAAGCCTTGACTTTATCTGGGAATCCGTGATAATATTTTCTTGTGTGAAAGCTGCTACTTTCAACTCTTTACGACATCTGGTCCCTAAGAAAGAACTGCTTTGGATCACGTTTTAATTATCACTGTCTGGTAATGATTGAATATAATTGTATCACTTTTCATTATACCTCTGTTGTGACAGTGTAAAATTTAATGAGATCCAATTTGATGAATCATACGACTCGATTGCGATTAACATATCTTCACAAACTATTTATGTGGGTATTCGACTCCCTGTGGTTCCCCATTTTGCTTGTTATATGCACATATCTTAATCTTTTCTTGCTAAGCTGATGTTAATAAACATTATTCGTTTTAATTTACCTCTGCTCTACGTTACTGTCTCTCTGATTTTGGGACATGACTTTTACACTTTGTTTCTCTAGTCCAGGGCCTCTCAAACGCCCAAAATCTCACGCGTGCAGATAGAGGCGCAAGAGCTCCGTGCACTGTGCATCGCTGCCGCTCGGCATGGCTCGGATCAATGCTTCGTCTCTGGGCTACTCGGCTAAGCTCGGCTCAACTCGCCTATGCTCGGCTCAAGTCAGCCTGGATTTGGAGCGCTACGGCGCAAGTGGGGCAGAGGGAGACAGGCGGAGCGAGCGAGACAGGCGTGAGGAAAGAGAGAGTAAGCGCTATTGCTCCAAATCGAGGAGTGGGGGGTCTGCACTCTGGTCAACCAAGCCAAGTCGTCTCTTGCACCGTGCACAGTGCATGCACCACGCGCATGCACCCTGAGAGGCCCTGCTCTAGTCTAAGAGGCCCGGATTCAGCTCCTGGAAGTTTGTAGCCAGTTCCGATCGATCAAGAGTAAATAGGTAGGCAGGTAGGTGGTGTACAAGTCACGTTAAATATTATTACAAGGCCACTGTCGTTCTTGCACCTTCCGAAAGGTTGCTACTTTCGATGAACCATTCATTGGTCTAGTCTCTACGCATCCGATATGGTTTCACCTGCGGTTGGACTACCTGCTCCAATAACAAGTAAATATTCCTTTCCCCTATTCGTCTTCTAATTCAATTTTTAAAACGTTGATTTCTGATATTGTATTTGGATTGAGGATGTGTTATATCAATCCTTTGAGGAATCATTCAAATCATTTCTCTGGAATTTCTCAAATGAGGTTTCTTATTACTCATTACATGTATTCGTGACATGACAGAGCTATCCACAATTGCTTCTTTGAAAGCCTTTTTACAAACCATTATTCGAGGATATTACTGTTTGATGATGAGATGATAATATTGTTGTTTTATGGATTGGGGTGGGGTATAGCAGCCTGTACACTGAAACCAGGATTAAGAACTTTTAGAGGGAAAGAGCAATAAGGAAAACTCGTCCTTAGCATGTAAGAATGAAAATAATTGGTTTTAGAATAAGAATTAGGTCGTAGTAGTTTAAGTTTAATTTTAAATCTTGTGATAATAAGTCGTGGAATGTACATTTATGCGGAGTTATACGGTTATGTGACATTTCAATCTACCCATATACTTTGATTGGAATCCGAACTGCAGTCGTCTGAGTATGAAGCTAAAGACAATTCTAGTGGCCTATCGCGTACACAAATTAAAAATTATTGAGTTGTTTCTTCAAGGAAGTAAACCAGGAAAATTTCAAACAGCAAACAGCTATGGAAAATGATCAGATGAATACCCGCTAAAGCTTCGGAAACCTCTTACCGTCAATGTTGGAAAACTATATTTGACTCAGGGATGCTCGAAAACAAGAAAATAATATAAAGGAATTCCTTATTTCTCTTTCCCTCTAAAAGTCTTTAATCCTGGTTTCAGTGTACAGGCTGCTAGATCCCACCCTCAATCCACAAAAAACAATTTTATCATCCCATCATCAAACAGTAATATCGCCGAATTATGGACAATTAACGGGCATTACAGTTTCTTTTCAGTTTTGAGGATGCTTGGTGTTTAAAGGAACCTGATATCTAAATAATCGGCCCCTAACGGTGCGAAAAGATACGAAATATAATAATTCAAATTTAAAATTTGCCCACTGACTAGGATTTAAAAATTTATGATGAAGGAAATGATCATGAATTTAAAATAATTTGTCGATCTAATTCGCAATGCATTATTTTCCTATAAAATTATATAACTGTAGAAAATTGTATAAGGCATTGCCATTAAAGTGAAATAATTTATTTTATTCAGCTTAGTATCTCAAACCATATTAAAATATACACAAGGGCAGCTAAAAACATAGGCAAAATAATAGAAACTGAGTTTGGTTTAAATTAAATGTCAAAAACAAATGAAAATCTTTACTTTAAAACAACAAAACAGGCCACTATCACTCATAAAACGGATGACGAGGGGTAATGATCGCTCGTCATCTCGTAGAATGTAAGTAATGTAAGTTCATCTTATAGTATTTTAAGCTGTACTGTTAAGCACTGGGAAATACTTAAGTTGTGTGTGAATTTCTATATGATGATGCTGGATTTAAAATGTTAAACTAGTAGTCATTCTTGTAATATTTCCTTTCCATATACTTTATTTACTTGTACTATTGTTGTTCGTTTGTTTGTTTGTTTGTTGTTGTTGTTGGGTAATTATGTTTACTTTATTATTAATTACTGTAAGTGACCATTGCCACTGGGATATTTACCATTTGCAATGTATTTGTTAATAATAATAATAATAAAATTAATAATAATAATAATAATAATAAACATAATAATCATAATAATAACAATTGTACCGGGAGGTACACCTCAACACCACTCATTCAAAAGAAGCGCCTTAATGAACTCTATCAAGCCAACAAAACATGAAACTGCTACGGCATGAAGTTGGGACATTAATCATAAGATGTCACTACTGAATAATTGAGAAGTTTGGCATTTCTAAGTTTCCTAAACTGATTAGATTTACTTTGTTTTGTTTTGCTGTACATTAAGAAGTTTGGACATTTCTCAATAGATGTTATTACAAAAACTGAGGTTATGCACTCTGGTGCAAGGTAAAAGAATTTGTTATTGAAAGAATTTTTGTGTTTATGGGTTTTCTCAAGTAAATTAATTTTCATTTAAAAAAATATATATTTCAAGGTTTTCTACACTTCCTTCTCATTCCGCCAGTTTTGAATCTGGCCAATAGGAATTTTCTCTAATTTTTTCAGTCTAACACAGGTTTCTTGGTTTTTTTGGGTGTAACTTTTGATTTTGTAAATAAAATTGAGAGGGAATATCCGGATTAGTCCAGAACCCTCTAGAACCGCCCCCTCGCGTATATAAGCTGTGGTCTTTCCGGCTACCTTGCCTCTTTATCACCGTATTTCTGGGAGTGTATGTGTTAAGACAGGAGGCGGGGCGCCTCATTCTTCGCCAGGCAGACCAGCAGCCAAGATAATGACCACCAGACTTATTTTTCCGTACTTACCACCGCAGACTTATACGAGGGGAAGGTTCAAATTTCTAATTATGTAACCGTCTGTTTTCTGAAATGTAATCCTCATTTCGGCAAATGTAATATTTAATAAATTCTTAAAACTGTAAACCGGGGATAGAGAGTGCGTTACCCTCTCAAGTTCCCCTTCAACTTAGTTTGAGGTGACTATGACCTTGTAATTTGTTTTCCTTTTCTGTAACGCATTAAATTAACTTTCATTCAAGTCAACTAAGTACCTTGCGAGGAGCCCCTGCATCATCGAGCCGAGAGCCCAATTAGGGTTTTAAAAGGTTCCAGGAGTGCAGGCGTACGCCTCCATTCATTTTGTGTTCAGGCCAGTAATCTGGTTCTTTTTCCACGACGGCCCAGTAGTTTGGGTAATAGATACCCCTGTGTAAAATAAAATTTTAATGATAAACTAGCGAATGTACCCGTGCTTCGCTACGGTATTCTACATTGTATTCGAATATCGAAGTAAATAGTGTACATGCAGTAAATAAGATTGTTTTAAAATTGCATGTCTCTTAGCGTTATCCGAGAAAGAGCATGGGGAGGACCCCGAACGTTGTTTCCAATGCAAAGTGTTTGTTACGGATTTGTGATATAACGGCAGGCTCACTTGCCTACTGCCATTCATAATCGAGTTGGAAAGTTTACATTATAATTGCAGGCCCCATTGCCTACTACGCGGACAGAATCGATTTGGGGAGTTTCCGTTAAAGTGGCAGCCCCCCTTTCCTACTTCCAGACAGATTACAGTTGAGGAGTTTCTATTATAATGGCAGGTAATTACCCTACTATCACTCGAAATTGAGTTGTGCAGTTATCATTATAATGCCAGGCCCATTTTCCTACTGCCAGCCAGCTTACTGCCAGTCACACCAAGTTGGTGAGTTTCCATCAAAATAGCAGGCCACTATGCTTAATGCCATTCACATTTTAGATGAGGACATTTCTTTATAATGGCGGGCACCCTTGCCTACTGCCAAACACAATCGGGTAAAGGAGTTTTAAACAAAACTGCATGCTCACTTGCCTTCTGCAAGTCACATCGAGAAGGGAACTATTCATTACAATTGTAGGCCTTCCTTACACAGGAGTTGGAGAAGGAACCCTTTCCTACTGCCAGTCAAAGTCGGTGTGGGGAGTACTGATTACAATAGCAGACCCACCCATTCTCGATCGCTAAAAATCGACATCAGTGAATATATATAGATCGACATACGAAAGTATATGCGTGTTTACAATATTGAAGACCTTCATTTACAGATTAACTGCTACTAAACGTACGTCATATCGACAAAGGATTATACCATAAGACACGCCGGATGTAGTGGCCTAAATGGCTGGTCCTATGATATGTAATCTATTCTTGGGTCAGATTGAGTTAGGAACGTGGAACAGGGTAAAGGTTTTGTAAGATTATCTCACATTACATTACTTTTCGGATAATTATGTGACAGCTACATACATAGCATTTGGCTCACATATGGCTACTGAGTGGGCCAAGAGTTTGATGATTCTGTATTTGATATAAGTAATTGAAAGAATGAATTATGCATGTGAAAATTACAAATTGACTTAACATCGATTAATAGAGAAAAATCAAACGTAAAAGGGATAGAGATACGGCAAAAAGTCATAAGACCAAGGTTGTAGATCATTCCAAATTGAACGGAGATTGTGCAATCCGTTATGTGATAGGAATTTCCGAAGGTCTGCACCATCATTAAAATTGCCTGCATATTTCGATATTCTTCGGGGATAAAAAGTGAAAAATTTAATGATCTAGGATGTTTTCCGTTCGTTACAGGCTAACACGTATAATTTTGTCAAATTTCAATTATCTTCTTTTCCTTCTGGCAGATTATGCCACAATCTGGATTTTGGGCGAGGCGAGTAAAAATCAGGACTTCCAGGTAACTAAACCAAAAATTATGGAGATGGTCATTATTACCCCTTAAACGGAAAGCTGTACGAAAATTTCGCCAAAATAGTCAGTGTAGAGGCACACAGTCGTTACGATTTGATTTATATAGATAAGGAATCTGCTCCATGTAAAACACCCTTCGGGCTATGTGCGCTGGACTTAACATGCAAAAGTGACCATTCATGATATCTCCCTTATTAATCCTACTGACGAAAAAATGCACATGAAAAAAAGGTTTTAGAGGTGGAATTCTATCACGTTTGGTCGATTTCGTCAGGTTGGTCTTGTTCTGTATATATTGTGGAAGAGTAAAATAACCATTTCGGTTCCCTATAAACCGCCAGTCCATTCCGGAACATGAAATGTTATTTAAGTTTAAAACCTACCTTTGGACAGGTGGATGCTAAATACAAAGTTTGGTTCGAATGTCTTCAGTAGTTTTCAAGTTGTAAGGAATACGCTTTACACGCACCCGCTCGTGAGTTAAGTCCGATGGGACTTGTACAGAAAAACGGTCCGTTAATGATATCTCCCTTATTAATCCTCGTATCGAAATGATGCACATGAGGAAAAAGGTTTAGAAATTAATTTCTACCAAGGTAGGTAGATTTAAATTAACGTTGGTTGTGTATATTTTGTGGAAGTGCAAAATCACTGTTTCGGTTTCGTATAAACCCCCAGTCAGTTCAGAGATTTAGAAACAATATTTGCCCAAAACCTATCAAGGACAGGTGTATTCTAAATGTGAGTCTTGGTGGAAATACATCCAGTAGTTTGTAGCACACGCGTACATACGGCGTAATTAAGGAAGAAAATAATACAGTTAAGAAAGTTGAAAGTAATAGAAAATGGATTATAACTGAGGACAGCCGGATAACGGCAAATATGTAAATGCCAAGTGAATGTATTGGAAAATCAAATGCCCCTCAATAAATTATGCTAGTGTGAGTTATGGATATAATAAAGCGGTAACAGAGGAGAAATTTAGGTCCAGTGATTCTTAGGTAAACAAATAATAAGAAGATGACTAATGGTGTTATTACTTAATCTATTCGAGGGCGGTTATAACATCCAACGATATTCCGCCAATATCCCGCAGATAGGCCGATTGACGCCTCTCTTGCCTTCTACCCAAGGAACAACCTCGAATTTAAAAGCATGATGAGGAAAATGGCAATACGTTACTTCCCTGCTGGCATGCAGTCAGAGACGTTGCCATGGTAACCTGTAGGTTCGTTGTCGGTCTGTCGGTCACTCAATGCAGAGCATGATACCAGCGGAAAATTGTAAATTTCTCCGTCATGTGAAGAGTAAGGTAAATTATGAACATAACGAAAGTTGTTTATAATGAAGAGACGTTTCACGTACGGTAAACTACGTTTAGAGAAAATCAATAGTATAAGAGAAAATGGAGGAAAACCATTCGGGTTTTCCTATAAACCCCCCGTCTATTCAAGGATTTTAAAATAATATGCATATCGAAACCTTCCCCGGGATGAGTATACTCTAAATATGAAGTTTGGTTGAGATCTATCCAGCCGTTTCGAAGTGATGGTGGAAAAACCATTCAGGTTTTCCTATAAACCCCCCGTCTATTCAAAGATTTTAAAATAATATGCATATTGAAACCTTCCCCGGGATGAGTGTACTCCAAATATGAAGTTTGGTTGTGATCTATCCAGCCGTTTCGACGTGATGGTGGAAAAACCATTCTGGTTTTCTTATAATCCCCCGTGTATTCAAAGATTTTAAAATGATATGCATATCGAAACCTTTCCCGGGATGAGTATACTCTAAATATGAAGTTTGGTTGAGATCTATCCAGCCGTTTCGACGTGATGGTGGAAAAACCATTCTGGTTTTCCTATAAACCCCCCGTGTATTCAAAGATTTTAAAACGATATGCATATCGAAACCTTCCCCGGGATGAGTATACTCTAAATATGAAGTTTGGTTGAGATCTATCCAGCCCTTTCGACGTGATGGTGGAACAGACAAACAGACAAACAGACAGACAGACAAACAGACAAACAGACAATCAGACAAACAGACAAACAAACAGACACGAAACGTAAAAACCACCGATTCGGTCTTGAGTTGACCTAAAACGGATAAATATCTGAAAATTTTGCAAAACAAAAGAAATTACAGACAGCGGACCCCCTACAATTTTATTTATATAGATTGTGCCTAGCAAATTGTACAAATGATTCGAGCCCGTAACTGGCATAATGAGACAATTTTGGACTTATGAGGGACCATGTGATCTCCATGCTTTTCTCATAACCGTCTCGAAGGCTTCAGCTCTTGAGTGGATGTACAGGCGTAAAGAATAACAGGAATTATTATTATTATTATTATTATTATTATTATTATTATTATTATTATTATTATTATTATATTCGTTTGCGACGATTTGGAACCACGTTCAGTAACAATTACACATTACTGGAATCCTTGTTTGCAGCCCTAAATCTTTGAATTCTTTCGCTGGCAGCTTTTCTTCTTTCTTTTGTCCATTAGTTTCTGTTCGACATGGAAGCCTCTGAAGCTGTCGATTACTGATTTTGTTTGTTTTAGGATGTTTTGCGATTTAGTCCAGGCTACTTCATTTCTTACCTCTCAGAACCATTTATCAGAAACTTATGGTCCATTGCCAAGTGTTCTAAAAATATGTTTTGTTAGCCTCTTATCATTCATTCTCAACAGATCTCCATAAAATTTGAGTCTTCTTTTTCCTCATTGACTCAATCAATCGTTCACTTTCGTGGTATAGTTCTCCCCTTCCTCGTATCCTATACTGGCTATCCACGATTTTTGGACCTATTATATTGCGGACGATCTTCTTCTCAATTTTCTCAGCTTCTCTTAATCCCAACATTCCTGTCATTCAGAGGCATTCACTAGCATACAGACACTGTATTTTAATCACTGTGTTGTAGTGTCTCGGTTTTGTTCGCCTTGCGATGGCATTTACCTTGAATAAAGCATGTATCCTGAGAAAAGCAGCGGACGTCTTCTCTCACCTGGTATAGTTAGCTTATTCGATTTCCACGAGATAATTGAAATTGTCAACTCCTTCTATCTTACCATGCTCTGTGTATGCAAGTGATGAGGGGCTGTTTTGATGCTGGTCATATTTGCTTCGTTTTTCAAAGGAATTTTGGTGTCCTACTTTGTTTGCTTTCTACTTGAGTATAGGTCTGCGATTCTTCTTCTTCTTCTTCTTCTTCTTCTTCTTCTTCTTCTTATTATTATTATCATGTCTCGTATCTAATGTTTCCAATTTCATTTTAACTTCTCAATTCTTAGCACGTAGACCACAGCTTACACATTTTCTTACCGAGCTCGATAGCTGCAGTCGCTTAAATGCGGCCAGTATCCAGTATTCGGGAGATAGTAGGTTCGAACCCCACTCTCGGCAGCCCTGAAAATGGTTTTCCGTGGTTTCCCATTTTCACACCAGGCAAATGCTGGGGCTGTACCCTTTAAGGCCACGGCCGCTTCCTTCCCACTCCTAGCCCTTCCCTGTTCCATCGTCGCCATAAGACCTATCTGTGTCGGTGTGACGTTAAGCAACTAGCAAAAAAAAAAACATTTTCTTGCGAAAGTTTAACGCCATACGGAGTAAATTTTAAGCAATGTATTTTCTTTCAGAATTGTCAAGTTAGCTTTGATTTATACATTGGAAACTGGGAGACATATTCTTTAATTTTTATTTACTTCAACCTTTTCAGCATCGAGGCAATCGTATTTACGCACTGTTCCTTGGAAACCTGCTCCCACCATGTACCAAGTTTCGATATATTTTTGCTGTTTGTTACTCATGGTTTATAAATTTCGGTACGAATAAAACAGAAGATTTTCAGAAGATTTTTCTGTTAATTTACATATAATTTAGCATTGAATGTGGTGTCTTTATTTTCCATTTTCATAGTTGAAACAAAAAAAAGTATTTTTCTGAAAAATAATTAACTTTCAAGCGCTGATACACTACAGTGTGTAAAACAACTTGTCCTAAAAAAAAAAAAAAGCTCCTCCTAAACGCCTGAAAGGACAATTTTCTAAATGTTACGAACATAATACCTCCTGAATCCTACTGAAACTAGCTTTTTAAGAAAATTTATATTTCTCAAAGTCGATTCGTTAATCTCTTTTATAAAACCCGATAAATTCCCATAAAGAAAAAAATATGCAAAGCTCTCATTGGCGTCTTAAAACGTATACAAGACACTATGTTAGTTATAATCATACGCTCCTTTTGTGGATCCGTGGTGGAATGTCCGTCTCGGAGTCTCCAGTCCATGAGTTCAAACCTTGTAGAGGTAGTTGTGTATTTAAGATATGAAACGTACGTTTCAGAATCCATCTCGATATAAATAGAACCCCTGGTGACACATTGTGTTTTAGTGACACCTCATCAATAGGTCGTCGACCGAGCTAGTTGGTCCTGCGGTTAGGGACGCACAGCTATGTGCCTGCATTCGGGAAATAGTGGGTTCGTACGCCACTGTCGGCAGCCCTGAATATGGTTTTCTGTGGTTTCCCATTTTCACACCAGGTAAATACTGGAGCTGTTCCTTAATTAAGGCCACGGCCATTTCCTTCCCACTCCCGGTCTTTTCCTATCCCACTGTCGCCATAATACCTATTTGTGTCGGTGCGACGTAAAGCAAATTGCAAAATAAATAAATAAATAAATAAATAAATAAATAAATAAATAAATAAATAAATAAATAAATAAATAAATAAATAAATAAATAAATAAATAAATAAATAAATAAATACCCTCCAATTCAGTTCAAGCTTTTCTGCCGTCTGGTAAAATAAATCAGAACGTGAAACTGGCAGGTTGGCAGCCTGAATGTCTTCACACGGAGTTTCTAAGTTTAAAGGGCAGATCACCTGCTGGAATTCCTTTCTGCGAACAGACATCTTACTAGTGAACGTTAAGGCCTCGTGAGATGTTATGGTACTACCACTAAATCTTTCTCTCAACAAGCACCGAGTGATTTTCTTGCCTAAGGTGTTTTGAAGAAACATCTGAGTGGAGGTGATTCGCTATTCAGCAAGCCATCATGTTCCAGTTCTAAACGCTTGACACTGATGCTAGCACAGATACATCAGACTACTGTGAGATCCAAGTTATAGACAGGTAGGAATATATAAATAACTTGCTCTGAGGTCGTATTACTGATATAAAATGTATGTAGGAGTTGCATACATTAATATAACAGTGTCATATTGCTTTATTTATGAATCCACCCTCGTATGAATAGTATTGTGTTCTACCATGGCAATATCAAAACTCTATCAAAAACCCGGAGATAATAACATGGTTTCAGGTGGAATAATGCAAGTGACTTCCTCTTGGCAACGTGAGTATCAGCATCAACGTTTATCTCTGTGGTCCCACTGTGGGTGGGGGCGATAGAATAACACCCATGGTATCCCCTGCCTGTCATAAGAGGCGACTGAAGGCGGCCCCAGAGCACTGAACTTTGGAGCGTGGGTTGGTGACCACGGTTCCCTTAGGTGAGTTCTGGCATTGCTTCCACTTACCTGTGCCAGGCTCCTCACTTTCACCTATATTGTCTGACCTCCCTTGATCAACTCTTGTTCTTTTCCAACAGCGATGCTATTAGGTACCGAGGGCTAGGGGGTCTTTCATTTTCACGCCCTTCGTGGCCCTTGTCTTTCTTTGGCCGATATCTTCATTTTTCGAAGTGTCGAATCCCTTCCATTTTTTTCTTCTGATTAGTGTTAGTGTATATAGAGGATGGTTGCCTAGTTGTACTTCCTATTTAAACAATAATCACCACCACCACTATCTCTGTAGGTGAGGGCTTAGAGTAAAACCGTGGTATCCCTTGACTGTCGAAAGAGGCGACTGAAGGTTGTAACGCCCCAGCAGCAATAAACTTGGGAGTGTTGATTCATGGCCAAGGAGAGTCTAAATGTGTATCGGATTGGTTCCACTAGTGCCAGTCTTCTCACTTTCATATTTCCTACCTCATCTCCTTTGATCAACTTTTGTTCTGTCTCGGCCCGTACATTATTATGTATCCGAGGCAAAGGGAGACTTTCATTTCCAAGCCGTTTGAGGCTCTTTATTTTTATGACTGAAAAAGTTTACTGTCTATTTGCTCAGTAGTTCCTTCAAACAATATCCACTATCATCACCACCACTAGTACCACCACCACAGCCACCACCATTATCGATGTTCCGTTCTCGTTACCGCGTATCTCCACTGTACTCTAGTTGCCCATAGGCAGAGCTCTTTGAAGTGAAACCGAAAATGCTATGCAAGTGGATTAATATACAAAGAGACGTTATTTTATATGCCGACATGAACGACATGCCATTTAAAGATCCGCCGATTTCGCCTGTATCAAATCATAAATATTGAGTACATGAAATTAGCACAAACCAACCCTCCACCATACGGACATCCCTCCCCTCACCGCAACCCTTCATCGACCACCGGCCCCATTATTCACTTGAAAGTTTTCTGTATTGTCAAGTTAACTTCACTAATCAACAATAAAATTTTATACTTTTTCAAAAGATGGAATGAACATATGAAAAACCTCGAGGATAAGATTTTATAGTGAATATTCCTTTTTCTTAAACCCAAAAGATTTGTTCGAGAAAACTTGTTGATTTCTCTACTACTCAGTAGCTCAGTAAAATTCTTCCTAGCATCTCCAGAAATTCGAATTAAGGTGTATATTTGTTAGATTTTTAAATGAAAAATCATTTTTCTTCATGTTTGGATTATTTACAGTTTTCGGTGCTGTAACTAATGCTTACGAAATTAGAGTCCCCTAAAAGTGCAAGCTTGCTTGCAGTGCAGTTCAAATCCGTTTACCTTCCCATTACAAGAAAAAACCGGTATATTCATCCACCATAGCAATATTTTTGAAAAAAATTGATGATTAATTATGAAACATTTCATACCACTATCTATTTTTAAAAGAAAAATCAAGAATGGATGTAGTTTTACGTGCCTTTATCATAGCCACAGGACATCCACTTTGCAAGGAATCCCATCCACAGTGACGTGGTTCATGTCTCATAAATTCCTTATGAATTAGGCAGAATTCGAAAAGCGTCTGCCTTGGCAAGAAGCCAGTGACGATGTCGCCAGGCTATCACGTGCCTCTTTTGAAAGGAGATCAAAGTCATTCGAAACAATAATATTATGAGAGTTGTTGCGGCCCTATTTAGGGGTATTTCATTTCACCCAATGTCGGCATAGATAGCATTTAGCATAGATGCCATAATCGATATCATGCAATCATAAAGTAAACGATAATTCACCATTCACGGAGACCCTGGCTAGATGTACTTTCAGTTACTTGCGCAATAGGTTTTAAATTATATTCATACTTTTGCAATATCAACTTACTCATCATTTTCTGTATTTAACTGTGTAATATATGCTGTGTAATGAAATATTATTAGAGGGAAATTAGAAAACGTGAAACGATAAATCTTGCCCAGTTATCGAAAGTATAATTGTTCTTCAGTTAAATGTGCATAAACGTGTAACTCACGCCTAGACCTGATCTTCTGCTTGCATAAAACATAAGTTGCTGGTTTAATATCTAAGTACTCACAATTTCATGTCATGCTATTTTCAAAAATCATCCTTCTTTATTACTGCTATTGGTTGGAGGCGCAACCAATCAGGTCGTATCGCATTCCTTTTTCCTTGAGGCATGACGTCAGTGCAGGGCAGAACTGAAGACGGAACGCCCCCGGAGTATGGGAACCTGGCTAGCAGTGTGGGTGAAGAGATTACTAAGGTTACGTCATTATGGAGACGGTGGCCTTGCTGTTCATACACCCATCGTCCGCTCCGAGGCAATTAAAAGAAACATTAATAATGGGTCTCTACAGGTGAATGAATGAATGGAGAGGTGCATCAATGGAGGGTCTATCATGGGAACACATGACCCGCCCGGCATACAGCCAGACGAACTTTTTTGAGCAACAAACTGAAATCTCATTACGAGATCATAATGATGATGATGATAATGATGATGATGATTATTATTATTATTATTACTATTATTATTATTATTCTTTCTTCGTTATGCCCATTCATAGAGCGCGTTTGAACTTGTTAGTTGGTTTGATGGTTTGTGCCTTCTTATCCTCCCAAAATCTCTTCATGAATGCACTGTGTTGCAACTTGCGTTCTGTCGACCACTTCCTACCAGTTGTCTTTTTTGGTTTCTCCCTAAATTTATGATTGGCTACTTTTGTTCTAAAAGCTCCACGATTTTCCATGATGTCGTCTGTGATATTTATTTCTTGGAGGTCCGCCTTAGTTTCTTCTAGCCATTTTATTCTGACCTTCTTTGAGTTGATTACTTTGAATAATCTTTTAGTTAGTCTGTCGCTGTTCATTCTGTAGATATGGCCATAGAAATTAAGGCGCCTTTTCCGTACGGCATCAGTAAACCTGTCGGTGAAGGAGTAGAGGTCCGCTGTTCTCCTCTTAATCCACATTCCATTTTCTCTCGTAGGACCATAAATTTTCCTGAGAATTTTCCGCTCCTGCTTTTCAATTTCTGTAATTTTAAAGTGACCACCTAAGCATATGGTTTCTGAGGCATATAAAGCTTCGGGCAATACAACTATCTTGTAGTGTCGTAATTTTGCATTACGCGATATGACTCTTTTGTTGTAGTAATTCCACGTCAGTCTGTATGCCTTATGTAGTTTGGCGTTTCTTTCTACATTGGCACTACTGTCTAATCCTGATGGTAGTATAATTTCTCCAAGGTATTTGAAGGAGGGCACCTGTGAAATTGTGCCGCTTTCCATCTCTAGCGGAGTTCTTTTGCTATTTTGACGTAGATTTTCCATGTACTTGGTTTTCTCGTAGGATATCTGGAGGCCTGCCTTTGATGCTATATTGTGTAGTCTCTGTATAGCATACCTTGTTTCATCCTTGGTCTTAGTAATGATTGCGAGATCATCAGCAAATGCTAAACATTTCAGACGTAGATCATCGTTTCTCATAACGAGAAATATTGCTTGAAATCTAAGTACTTCCCAAATGTTTTGTCAAATAATTCTAAGCATAAATATACATAATACACCCTAGAATATTCCTATTTTATTTGTTGTCGTCCAAGCACCTCTCCAGAGGAAGGAGAGATGATGAATCTGCAGAAACTGTGCCTGATAACATTCTTCCAAAATTTTCATTTTTTTTAAACTGTAGTCTTTGATTATTGTAACACATATTCTTATGAATTTATAAAAGAAGTACTAAAATATTTTTTTTTAAATCTGAAGAAAGAAAATCCACAAGGGATAGCTGCCCTATAATAAGCGGTATCGTACGGTAACAGTGTCAAATTGATAGTAAGTACTGTAATGTCATTCAAATTTTCATAGAGTATGTATAGGACAAAAATAGCTTATACATTTTTAATTCTAAAATGCTTTTGTTCAGCTTTCCCCGACGTGGAATAATTTATTTTTCCTAGCGTATACCATATAAATGGTGATCTACTATTTAGAGTGAATTACGTAAAACACCTAAATAATTATTTTTTTTACACAGCAAAACCAAAACGAAGAAAGAAAAATAAATTTCCTGAAAATTTAGTGATAGATACTGTAGTGCATCAATTACAGTGTGTCATTCTATGGTTTTATAATTCCTGGATAATGCACACTTAAAATTTAAATAACTCTTTATTTAGGCTTAAGGAATTTGTTTTCTGCTTTGGGTTTAATATATATGGATTTACAATATTTAGTTTTTCACATTATGTAGTATTAATTCATTTCTTACTTTCTGTTAAAGAAAACACGGAATTTTGATCGTTTTAATTAGGTACTTAAAGATCCAACCCGACGCACGGTTCTGCATGTTTGCTGTTTTACATTCAAGTGTTGAGCCCTGCTAAAAATTCTAGAACTTGACTGTTGTGGGATATAAAGAGGATTGTGACATTTGTGGTCATTAGGTTCAAGAATTTTTTGAGTCTTTTGTCTGGTGACTTTAACTGTAACATTTTGGTCTAGTAAAATAATGAAATGGCGTATGGCGTTTAGTGCCAGGAGTGTCCGAGGACATGTTCGGCTCGCCAGGTGCAGGTCTTTTGATTTGAACCTGCGCGTCGTGATGAAGATGAAATGATGATGAAGACGACACATACCCAGTACCCGTGTCGGCGAAATTAACCAATGATGGTTAAAATTCCCGACCCTGCCGGGAATCGAACCCGGGACTCCTGTGACCGAACGCCAGCACGCTAACAATTTAGCCATTGAACCGACTTTGGGTCTACCGTCAACGAGCCAACGAAATTATTTGTCTCTAGATCGACTTGGCTGCAGATATTATGCCTTCAAGGACAGTATAAACATTTCTTAAGCGGCGTGTACATTTGAGTGACATGGTCTTCGCCTTCTTCCTCAGTAGAGGAATTTTCATCTCGGCAGGTTTAGCGTAATCAATTCCCTCTCCTTTATTATCTTAACAGGGAATACAATAACTGAGATAATAAAAATAAACATATTCATGCCGTAATTAAAGCTAGTCTTCTGAACGACTTGAATGTATAACTGTAATATATACTTTTCATTTTACGATTTTTAGAGGCCGATGGAAGATGTTAGTCCCCTTTAAACAACAACAATCATCATCATCATCATCATCATCATCATCTTTCTACAATTTGCTATACATCGCATCGAGACAGGCAGGTCTTAAGGGCGACGACAGGTTAGAAAAAGAAGCGACCGTGACCTTATTTGAATCGTATTTTTTCTGAAATTGAGCATGTTACTTGTTTTGCAAAATAAATTTGTGATTAGGAACCCACTTGTTACATGTGGAGCTGTCATTTCCAGACGAACGCACGCATGTCAATATATTTATGACATAAATTTACCCATGCCCACTGAATGTGGTTTGATGGAGAAAGTACACATGCCAGTGGCGACGATGGTATAGAAAAACGCTAGGCCTGGGGAAGGAAGCCACATTAGCATTAATTAAGATACAGCCCCAGTATTTGTCAGATGTGAAAATTAGAAACCATGGGAAACAACCTTCAGGGCTGCCGGCAATGTGTCCCGAATGCAGGCTTAAGCTAGCCATACACGTTCAGGAAATCCTCAAGGAAATAGCCTCCGGGATTTCCTTGGGGATTTCCTCAACCAAACCCTCGCCCGCACACGGAGAGGATATCCTCAAGGAAATGATGAAGGAAAAGGCCTTGGGGATTTTCTCAAGGTTCAACTCCAAGTTGACTGATGGTGGTTAGTTTTTCACGTGGTGTTGCAAATAATTTTCATCATGGTAATTTTTTGAACTCACTTGCCACAAGAAAGGTTCATTCTGGTATATTTGCATTATATTCTGTTAAAAGTTCTCGTGACATGACGAAATAGGACACTCCCGACAATCACTTCACTTCACAAATCCTCAAGACCTACTGCTGTCAAAACATACACGCAGCAAGAGACTGGGAAAATCCGGCCTGTTCGGCCTCAAGGCGTAAATGAATTGAATTTTGTTCGGGATTTTTGGATCTCTCGCACCCAGCGCGGCCTCAAGGATGCCACCACACACGTTGAGGAATTCCTCAGGGAATGGACTGTTCAGGCCGAACCTTGAGGAAATCCCACTCGTGTATGGCCGCCTTTACAGATACCTTAAAAAACCGCGTAGCCAACTTGCTCACTTTTGGTATGTTTCCTGGTGGTTTCCAGTACCTCAAGTGCTCAGAAATTTCTGTATTGGTCATTCAGGGCTACATTTTAAGATTAAATGTCGAGTTAGAGTTAGCATGGGCTCTGGACCTGGCCGCAGCTTAGGCGTTCTCCCAGACGATCTCACCAACGGTATTTTCAAACATGCTTAATATTAGTGAACGGTGATACTGCTGTCCTTTTTCTTATTTGTTCAATTGTCTGCACTTTTCTGGCACTATTTTAGAACTTGATGGACGGACATTACATTCGCTCTGTGGACAAACTCAGTCTGTAGGTGGATGTCTGCATGTTCCCTGTTGTCTGCCTACAGAAAAAAATAGCTGTGTGCACTTCCTCTCTTGATTTCCTATACAGATTCTTGGCTCCTTCCCTACTGTCATTATGGCTAGAATCCGTTGCACTGACCACTGCGACTGAATGTTACCTGGTAATATGACTGCTATTAACGGACCCACAAATAGCAGCGAGCTACAGTACATGTCATTTTTCGGAATAATTACACAGCGAACTTTACTGTTTGACCATATCACATTCTGTGCGAAACAAAGATTACCACTGATATCGTTTTTCTAATAATACGGTACTTGCGTCTTAATAGTATTTGCATTAATGAATTCTACGTGTTGGTTTACTTTCCCGATCATTATGGACTGTACAATGCTGATATAACTTCGTATTTTCTTGAACATGCACTTCTTTCAGAAGGTGGTGGTAATAGTGCTTATTGTTTTAAGGGAACGTGTAAGTTGGCAACCATCCTATCTTAACTTTAATCAGAAGATATGAAGGAAAAGGGGCGACGCTATGAAGAATGTTGTTGAAAAAGAAAGGGCATGAAAACAAATGACTAGTTCTCGCAAACCTAATACTTTTGGGTTCGGTAGGTCAGATAGGAGAGATAAATATGACTAGTCTGGTATAAACAAGTGGAAGTAATGGCATTCAGAGGTAAGGGGTCCGTGGTTGCCAACCCACACTCCCAAGTTCGATGCACCTGGGCAGTTAGCACGTTTAATCACCTCTTACAACAGGAAGGTGGTACCTTGATGTGTTCTATACCTACCCTACATGATTTGTATCAGAAGACCAATAATAAAACTGTTTAAAATATGAGTTAGCCGCCTCTGTGGTGTAGTGGTTAGCGTGATTAGCTGCCACCCCCGGAGGTCCGGGTTCGATTCCCGGCTCTGCCACGAAATTTGAAAAGTGGTACGAGGGCTGGAACGGGGTCCACTCAGCCTCGGGAGGTCAACTGAGTAGAGGTGGGTTCGATTCCCACCTCAGCCATCCTGGAAGTGGTTTTCCGTGGTTTCCCACTTCTCCTCCAGGCGAATGCCGGGATGGTACCTAACTTAAGGCCACGGCCGCTTCCTTCCCTCTTCCTTGTCTATCCCTTCCAGTCTTCCCATCCCTCCACAAGGCCCCTGTTCAGCATAGCAGGTGAGGCCGCCTGGGCGAGGTACTGGTCATACTCCCCAGTTGTATCCCCCGACCAAGAGTCTGAAGCTCCAGGACACTGCCCTTGAGGCGGTAGAGGTGGGATCCCTCGCTAAGTCCGAGGGAAAAACCGAACCTGGAGGGTAAACAGATGATGATGATGAATATATGAGTTACTCAAGTGAAATTTCCACAACAGTACTTCGTATTTTACACACAGGAGAATTAGATTAGAATTAGAATTAGAATTCGAATTAGAATTCGAATTAGAATTAGAATTAGAATTAGAATTAGAATTCGATTTAGAATTAGAATTAGAATTAGAATTAGAATTAGAATTAGAATTAGAATTAGAATTAGAATTAGATTAGAATTAGAATTAGAATTAGAATTAGAATTAGAATTAGAATTAGAATTAGAATTCGAATTCGAATTCGAATTCGAATTCGAATTAGAATTAGAATTAGAATTAGAATTAGAATTAGAATTAGAATTAGAATTAGAATTAGAATTAGAATTAGAATTAGAATTAGAATTAGAATTAGAATTAGAATTAGAATTAGAATTAGAATTCGAATTAGAATTAGAATTAGAATTAGAATTAGATTAGAATTAGAATTAGAATTAGAATTAGAATTAGAATTAGAATTCGAATTCGAATTCGAATTCGAATTCGAATTAGAATTAGAATTAGAATTAGAATTAGAATTAGAATTAGAATTAGATTAGAATTAGAATTAGAATTAGAATTAGATGATACGACATTAACGTTTAGTGTACATGAGTGAAAAAATAAAACATTTGAGGTAAGAGTTTCGAGGAATATTCTGTAAGGACAGCTCAGTATATAGACCTTAAGATTGTGGGGAGGGTGGTCTATCAGGATTGACCAAAACTGGACTCATAAGGTGTATGGTATTTGTTACGGAGTTATCCGTGGTAGTTAGAGGTGAAAGAAGGTACTGGGATGAATAGGTTTCAATCTACGAAATTAAAGTTAATTTAAAATTTAACAAGGTTATATTTTCTTTTCAAGATCAAGAAATAACAAATATAACAGATACTCAGTAGCCTAACAAAAAATCGAGAATGTACAATTACAGAGTTACAGGATTTGGGCTCCGAGAGCCAGACACACAATTCTTGAGCAGTAAGCCCAACTTTACCCGTATACAAGATTCAACCAAGGGGCAGAAGGCCCCAATCATGCTCAAGAGCACTTGCTCCCAATTACATAGCAAAAGCCTCCTCGAGGCACACAGAAACAAATTTCTTTGGAAGAGCAACCCGCTCTCAAAGTTCCAGCCTATCAAAGGCCACACCAAACTCCACCTTCATGTTGTCCTCTAAGGACATAAACACAGGGGTAAAAATACCCAACCTACTGAGGCCGATTTAGTAAATAAACAGGAAATTTACAAGGCCCCAAAATACAAACTTGAGTGGAGGCGAAACTTGCACTCCGAATATACTTTATTAAAACCTAATTTGGCCTTAGGCCGCTTATGCAAGGGCTAATCCCATACTAAAGAGGTGACTTATATAAGGAAACGATTTACATTACATTAGAAGGGAAGAAACGGTTGTGAAAATAAGTTCACCTCAAAGCAATATGAATGGGAGCTCGAGAGGGTTAAGCACTCTCTATCCCCATATGTAGTTACAGAGGCAGAATTTAGATCAAGAGTCTTTTACATTTTAGAGGAAGGTTACATAGTAAAAGGTTTCGAACCCGCCCCGAGAGTTAAACTGCTGAGCTAGCAAGAAAGAAGTTATTAAAAGGCCATTACCTTATTGATAAACCGCTGCCCGAAGAAAGAGGCGCTACCCGCCCCCTGCTACATAATTTACACACTGATAGATGTTACTGAAGTGGCGCAGAGACCCGAAAATCAGCAGTTTATATACATTGGCGGAACATTCGAGACCTTTCAAGAATAAGAACACCCGCCCACAAGCATTTTATTGGACGGCCAAAAGATTACATGTCAAAACTGAAGAAGAAAACCAGGATTGGTGGAAAATTAATTACAAAAATTACTCATTGGTCGAATTCAAAACTGGCGGAAAGTGAAGGGTTATACAGCCAACTTAAACAATGACTGAAAGAAATTTAACAAAGAAGAAACTTATGAACACAAAATTTCTCAAAAAACACAGTTCTTTCACTTCGCACTAGGGTGCATAATTGTAGTCCTTCAGTAGTGCCATCTAGAAGAGAATGTTCACACTTCATACTACAGGCAAAACAAAAATACATCGAAAACGACACAGTTCAGAACACTTCAAAATTTACAAGTAGGGATATCTTCTGAGAAACTCGAGAATTAACACTGTAGTTAAAGTTCAGGCTTCCTCCAGTAGAGGAGTTTCAACTGGCGCAATGTTTGAATTAGCGGAGCGGAGGTGTACCGCCCGGTACAGTATTTAATATACACCTAAGAAATTTATCGTAGCAGCTGTGTTTTGGGTGCTCCTGAGGGATTCCACTGAGACAGTAGTCTCACTAAAAAGGCACGTCAGAATGCAATGTAATGTCACCTGTTAGTTTAACGTGGAAGTACACCATGCAATCTCAGGACCGTCCAGAAGAATGCGCTGAGACTGGAAGACCTGGACACAACATGCACAGAACGTAGTTTGCGGCCTGTTCATTGTGTATATATGCCCCAGCGAGCCATTACACCATTTGATTGAACACGAAGAAAGCGTATCTCAACAATTAAACATTAATCGCAAACTTGAAGCAACGAACGACCCTCATAATAATGCTGTAAGAGATTATGATCACATCGCTAGACATTGCTTCTCAGAGTTGCAGATAAATATTGACGACAGATCCAAGAGTGTTAAGAAAATCCGGGAGCTTCTAGGACATCATGATTGGAGTAACTGCCCGCACAAAGAGAGAGGAGTTCTCTTTTTCGCAAACGTACCGTCCGCCAACTCATGGGTGGTGAACTGCAATAGGCTGTCATCCTCGGAATGGTGAGACATGCTGAAAATTATGGCAATGATCACCTCAGTGCGCACCCACTTGAACGTTTCTCGAGCACAGGTCAGCGCAGTCATGAGTATGAAACCCTACCATATATGTTCGAGAGCTAGCCCCAGGGAGAGTTATTTCGCATTAAGAGTCATAACACAGAAGATCTTTATTAGCTAGCAGTCTCAAAGGGAAAGGCTAGAAGTTCATGAGCAAGTTCACGGTTTAGCGGAAGGTAGAAGTAACCATCGTATAGATATATTTCCAATGAACCGGAAGAAGAACGAAGCAGAAATCTTTGACCCTACGATGAAATGTTGTATGGCTTTTAGTGCCGGGATATCCCAGGACGGGTTCGGCTCGCCAGGTGCAGGTCTTTCTATTTGACACCCGTAAGTGACCTGAGCATCGTGATGAGGATAAAATGATGATGAAAACATATACACCCAGCCCCCGTGACATTGGAATTAACCCATTAAGATTAAAATCCCCGACCTGGCCGGGAATCGAACCCGGGACTCCCTGAACCGAAGGCCAGTACGCTGACCGTTCAGCCAACGAGTCGGACGACCCTACGATATGGTTGGATGCTCTCCTTCACAGCCAAACGAAGTAAATAAAGAATTTTTTTTTCTATTTGCTTTACGTCGCACCGACACAGATATGTTTTATGGCGATGATGGGATGGGAAAGGCCTACGAATGGGAAGGAAGCGGCCGTGCCCTTCATTAAGGTACAGCCACAGCATTTGCCTGGTATGAAAATGAGAAACCACGGAAAACCATCTTCAGAGCTGCCCACAGGGGGATTCGAACCCACTATCTCCCGATTACTGTATACTGGCCGCACTTAAGCGACTGAAGCTATCGAGCTCGGTAAAAAAGGATTTATAAACATGTCAACAATACCCTACTTTCAGAGAGCCTACAATCGTACGAGTAGGACGACTTCTTCTGAATGCTAGAGGGGCCATCCCAAGAAATTCTGTCGAATGGTGACAAACGCACAAAATGGACAAAACACAATTGTTACCCCCAGTTATAAAATACTCGGTAGAAATGATGCTGAACCATTTGTTTGAGAAGTATAAGAGTTCATTTACTTCTTTTAAACATTAACATTGTTCATATTTTTAAGTTCATTGGTAATTTCACGAAACTTATAAGTCAATTAAAACTACTTGTCCGCTTTCCTGTATCCTTTCTAAAATATACACCGATGTCAGATATACATATACAGAGTGTAACGAAGAAATCAGATATGGATTCCCCATGTGTAAAGAAGATAAAAAGTTATCTCAACATGGGGCAGGAAAAACATGTACAACAGAATATGTCTTTTTCATGACTAGTCCAACAATGATGCAGTCTGCATCATATTACAAAAACATGTAACACACGTCATGCGTTTTTTTTTTCGAGCAAACAAAGTTCAAGAATACACAATAATCCTACTTCCAAACCCAATAATGTCACAACCAAGCATTTCAGACCAATTCCTGAATATAACCGTTTTTGTCTTATCAACTTACGAGGAATGATTTTTTTTTTTTTTTCATTACAGATTTGTATATTACTCACTTTCCAGTGAATCTAATTTACTAGTCATAATCATTTATTCTTCCATCTGATAAGGATGTAAATCGCCAAATATACTTAAATACAATATTACTAGCTATTTACGTTTGTTCAACAATCAGTTTGAAGACACGTCGGAGCGCGTAAATTTCTCTCTTTAATGTGCTAGTAAATATTTTAACTCCAGTTTCTACTATTTTACTACACTTACATGTCAACGCAAAATAACTGGGTCCAGGAATTAAATATAACTAATCGTCAGCAGCGCGCCGGCCTCTCGTGATTCAAATTTGTGCTGGACAAAGCGGAGGCGGGACAGGTTTTTCTCCGGGTACTCCGGTTTTCCCTGTCATAATTCATTCCAGCAACACTCTCCAATATAATTTCATTTCATCTGTAATTCATTAATCATTGCCCCAGAGGAGTGCGACAGGCTTCGGCAGCCGGCACAATTCCTATCCTCGCCGCTAGATGGGGCTTCATTCATTCCATTCCTGACCCAGTCAAATGACTGGAAACAGGCTGTGGAATTTCATAATCGTTAGCCTGAAGCTTTGGTATAATTTCATGCTGGATGAAAATTTTTTATGCAGTATAAAGGCTTGAGGAATGGAATTCGAGATACCTGCCGTTTTGGAAAATGGCGCTATGGCCGGCCCGGTAAATGTAATAGCACGGAGTAGCACGTGACTGGAATGCCACGGCCGTGCGAGTAACAGTTGACTACAGGATAGGTAAGACAAAAGATATATGCTGATATGATTGCGATCAAATTATCGGTGCTAGACATATGGGTCATTTCATTTCCAAAGTCATGTAGGCACTGAGCATTGACCACCGTGTCAAGAGTGTTCCATGAGAACGTAGATTCGGGGGAAAACCACTACCAGGGTCGAACGTAGAGTAAAACGTATTGATGACGGCGATCACCATCGGCTCGTTCGGATGGTAAGAAGTGATACATGGGCCTAGAGCGCAGCAGATCAGTGGCGAATTCAATGCTGGACAAGAACGAAGTGTGAGCAGTTATGCGATCCAAAATCATCTCACATTGTAAGTATCTAGGTGTTAATATAAGGAAAGATCTTCATTGGGGTGATCACATAAATGTGATTGTTAATAAAGGGTACAGATTTTTGCACATGGGTATGAGGGTGTTTAGGGGTTGTAGTAAGGATGTAAAGGAGAGGGCATGTAAGTCTCTGGTAAGACCTCAACTTGAGTATGGTTCCAGTGTATGGGACCCTCACCAGGATTACCTGGTTCAAGAACTGTAAAAACTCCGAAGAAAAGCAGCCCGATTTGTTCTGGGAGATATCCGAAAAAAAGAGTAGCGTTACAAAATTTTTGTAAAATTTGGGCTTGGAAGAATTGGGAGAAAGAAGACGAGCTGCTGTGGTATGTTCCGAGCTGTCAGCGGAGAGATGGCGTGGAATGACATTAGTAGACGAATAAGTTTGAGTGGCATTTATAAATAGGAAAGATCAAAATATGAAGATAAAGTTGGAATTCAAGAGTACAAACTGGGGCAAATATTCATTTAGAGGAAGGGGAGTTAGGGATTGGAATAACTTACCAAGGGAGATGTTCAATAAATATCCAATTTCTTTGAAATCATTTAGGAAAAGGCTGGGGAAACAACAGATAGGGAATCTGCCACGTGGGCGACTGCCCTAAATGCCGATCAGTAGTGGTTGATTGATTGATAGGAGTCACCATCTCACAGAGGTACCTCTGCTCAACGCACGTAGAAGGCACAATGACTGACACCGTCTTTGGACCTTCGAATTATGAAAAGATCGTGTGTTCAGATGAGTTAATGTACCAGTTGGTACACTGCGATGACAGGGTTAAGTCACCCAACACTTCAGACTATGGGTCCCTCTTCCCAGCCGGTGGTGTTGATATCGTCGTGTGAGGACTGATCACGTTGGATGAAATACGACGTATGGTGTATATATCAATGACCATCACCGAGGAACGTTACAGTAATCTGCTGTCAGGTCATGTCCACTCATTTATTACCTTCAGCTCCCTGCAGGAAGATTTTTCCTGTAGCAAGAGAATGCACCAGCCCATCGCTCCCGAATTCTGGCCGATTGATTGAGTGAACACTCCACAGACATAACGATGCTTGCTCAGGCCCAATTTCAATCCTAGTGAGCAACTCTGTCATGCTATCGAAAGGGATCTGCGTTACTTGGGATCTGCTCCAGCCAATCTCCGTGCTTTACGGGAGGTCGTGCTACAGTTATGGACCATTACGGCTTCCTAATGCTTTCGATACCTTGTGGAGACCATATCATGCCACGTTACTGCCATCATGAGAGCAAAAATGGGAGCTACACGCTACTAGCAGGTATAACTCCTCATCAGTGTAAATATTACGGACAAACCACAATACCCCAGGAAACGTTCTTACAAAGAGACGTTCTTATCAAACAGGGGATCCAAAACTAGGTTCACCAGTCCTTCCGATTACATGTGTTGGGATCCCCTCTTTTATCCCTCCTTTTAGATATCACCTGTTTGTCTTAATCTGATAATAATGGAATTCATTTCTGGAGACGCCGATATGCCGGAATTTCGTCCTGAATGGGTTGTTTTACAGTCCAGTAAATACATCAACAGGAGGCGGAAGGTACTTCAGCACCTTCAAATACCACTGTACTCAGTCTGGATCAAGTCTACAAACTTGACCTCAGATGGCCAGCGCTGTACTGTCTGACTCGGTTGTCCTAATCTCTTCTGATCCTGACGATATTGGGAAATCCATGGTCTGGATATTTTAAACACCAATCATGGAAGAAAAGGAAGTGGCTTTACGCTTCGAAGACTAAATGTACAGGCTAAGAAAGAGGAAGGTTGAAGAACGCCGTTGAAGACCTCTCAAATTCGATAGCTGTCGCTTTGGTCGGAAGATAACCTGAATTGTTCGTGTGAGGTCATATAGGAGAGAAGAACGAGTGGAGTCTGGCATAAACAATTAGAAAGAACAACACATCGATTGGCCGTAAATGTACACCGCCCACAACAGGCTTCGATTACTTTTAATATTCACGTAATTTTTCCAAACAAATTGACATCGATATGAAAGATCAAATTGTAAATTACTGTTCTTGGAAGAATTATGTCTTCTAGGTTACAAGCATATTCTACGGAAGTTGAAATAAATACAACCTGAGTTGAAATGAGGTGTCCTCAATTCATTATAGATGAGCAAGAATCTTACGAAATACTCTTTAATAGAAGGTTAAAATAACAATGAGGCCATAATAATGTTATTATTTTAGTCCCAATAACTGATTCTTACGAGGTGCTGAGATGTTGGAATTTTATACCACAAGAGTTCTTTAACGTGCCGGAATCTACCGACATGAGGCTGGTGTGTTTGAGCACCTCCAAATACCATCATACTGAGCTGGGATCGAACCTACCAGTTTGGGTTCAGAAAGCCAGCGCTTGAAACGTTGGATCCATTCCGACCGGAAACAAAAATAAAATCAAGCTTATTATTTTACGGGACTGTTAAGTTCGTGATCACTATCCACAAGACACAGTTTCGTGTAACCTGGCTGACATGGACACGATTTTTAATTTCGAAAATCCTTCATCTAATAGATGAAATTCGCATCGTGGTTGACTAGGTAAAATACATTGACGATGTCCATCGTTCTATCGACTGACCGATACAAGTAGGAGGGAGAGATTTCGGAAGTTTGTAAAATCGTCAATCAAGGAACCGAAGACGAAGTTGTCTCAACTTCTCGAAATCGGCAATGAAAATTAACACGTAACCTGATGAAATGTTCGAAAACTGTTATGCGTAATACACTGTGGTATTGTTTTAAAGTGGGGACCTTTTTCATTAGTCCAGTAAGTCATTTTTGATCTTTGAAACCTGTTCAATAAATTAATATTATTACGTTAGTTGTGTAGACATAGATTATTAGAAGACAGGATTGATAATGCCCTTAGCCTAAACTAGTAAGGCCATGTGACCTTCTCTTATATCTAACTAGATTAAGAGGCTGCTTACAAAAGTTATTAAATAATACAATTACATATCCGTATGCGCGTGTATACCGAAATATTTGAATAACTGCGATGATATAGTTAAACATCAGCAAAGTATTAAACATATGTACTGTATAAATTGAAACAACACCACTTGAGCATCGTACTTCAGCTTCGAAACGTGGTAATAGATTGAACATTTCATGTACAAAATCAAAATGAGTAATAATATCTGAACTACATAGGCCTACAGTTAAATAAGATGCTTTATGTATCCTTTATCTAATACATAAATTATGCAAATAATAATTACAATAAAAATATGAAAATAAATATGTCAACGATAATACAGGTAAATTATATAATCATAAAATATAGTCTACAAAAATCGCACACAGGACATTCATAAAAACATATGAACATTAAATTCGAGTCAGTGTGAATGTCAGCAGTGTTAAAGTAACTTAATCTAACAGTAGTAGATTTGCTAATTGAAAGAACGTGTTAAAAGATATGAATTTCAAAAGATACCGAAGTATAACAAGCACATAAGCAAAACTAATCGAATCATGATTACAGGAATCAATGAATTGTGTTAGGTGGATATGTATGAAAATACACATTAATTAGTAAGGTAGAAAGGAGGTACGCAAATGCTTCATAAGTCCGTATGTGCAATAATTCTTCCCATACTTAATCACATTTTTGTTGCCAACCGACTTCGCAAGGATTCTAACCTGTAACCATGAGTACAGTAGTCAAACGCCTAATCAGGAACATTTTACATTCAGCGCTGTATATGTGGATATATTGCCAATGCATTATACGAAGGCTGAAATGAACCCCTTGTTATAAAATTAGACAGGCAATTATATTTCATGGCTTGAGTACCTAAAAATCGTTTCCGTTCATATTGTATAAAATAATGGTGGTGTGACATCATGGAATGTTCATTCCGCTTTCTAAGCAACCTGACTCTATTTACTTGTGAGCATGCGCCATTATCTTACAAGAAAGAATACTTTAGACTCTTAATGTGTCTTGATGGAAAATGCCTTCTTGGAATGTGTGAGGGAGTTGGATTGTCATCATGTCTATTTGCAATACACTCGCAAGGCTTAGTATAGAACATTTGCAGTGAAAGCTGCACTCCATCATTGTCCCATGTTGTCTGTGCAGTCAATCCTTACCCAAATTCAATAGAAGACCTTAAAAGAACTAGAGGACTTTGGCGGCAGGATGATAATTAATTGCACTATTTTTGCCTTATTATCACGTATAAAAGCCTCCGTGGCTCAGACGGCAGCGCGTCGGCCTCTCACCGCTGGATACCGTGGTTCAAATCCCGGTCACTCCATGTGAGATTTGTGCTGGACAAAGCGGAGGCGAGACAGGTTTTTCTCCGGGTACACCGGTTTTCCCTGTCATCTTTCATTCCAGCAAAACTCTCCATTCTCATTTCATAGCATCTATCAGCCATTAATAAATCACTTTGCGAGTGGCAACCCCATCGTACTAATAGCCTATATCTGCTCCATTCATTCCATCCCTGACCCGGTCAATGACTGGAAAACAGGTTGTAGGTTTTCATTTTCATATCACGTATAAAAACCCATTATAATGGTGTACTGAACATAGGCCTACATTTGGTTGTGGGTGGGGGTCAGGTTACATCCGAATTATTGTAGAATGAACTGTTTTCCCTCATTTTGTGAGCACGTAATTCGAATGAAATAATATTTTATGCTGTTGTATTACTCTTCCATATTTACTCCCAAACTCTGCCATTAATTTTCGAACGATCTGGTATAATCCGTTCAATACACATTTAAGTAAACAGAAGAGGATAACTGATTTTTCCTAAGGAGAAGTACTTGTCGGAAAATACGAAAGAAAGCCATAAAACCGGACTTAATAGCTCATGTGGTAGAGAGATGGCCTCCTGAGTTCAAGTTAGCGGGTTCGATCCCGGCTCAGGATAGTGGTATATGGAATAGTGATTGCATGCCTCCATATACGGTTGACGTCAGGAAGGGCATCCGGGCGTAAAAGAGGGTCAAATCCACACGTGCGACACAGTTCGCACCCGCGACCCCACAGATGTGGTAAAATCGGAGGCAGAATAAGAAGAACTAGTGGAGGATTTGATTGGTGTAATCCCAATTTGGACCATTTTTGCCCTTCATCAACTAAAATAACGGGTAAAAGGTTGGCCCTATCAAAAATGAAGTAATAATAATACTATAATAATAATAATAATAATAATAATAATAATAATAATAATAATAATAATAATAATAATAATAATCGTATAGCCTCAGCTACCGTGTGCAGACATTTTTTAATTTGACAACATCGGCTGTCTGCTCGTGAGTATCAACATTCCATTTTACTCTGAAATGAAATGGCGTATGGCTTTTAGCGCCGGGAGTGTCCGAGGACATGTTCGACTCGCGAGGTGCAGGGCCTTTGAACTGACACCCATAGGCGACCTGCGCGTCGTAATGAGGATGAAATGATGATGAAGATGACACATACACACAGCCCCCGTGCCAGCGAAATTGACCAATGATGGTTAAAATTCCCGAACCTGCCGGGAATCGAACCCGGGATCCCTGTGACCAAAGGCCAGCACATTAACCATTTAGCCATGGAGGCTGTCCCATTTTGCCCTACGTCTACTAGATGACAAAATCAAATCTCTCTTGGGCGTCTATGGCTGAGTTTTAGTGAATTTTGTGTGGTGAACATCAAATGTGTCACCAGAGATCTTTCACATGCCGACACCGTACGCTCTTCAAAATTCCGACTACCTCTGCCGGGTTTGAACCACTCTTTTTGAATCCGGATGCCGACACTCTACCACTGATCCACACAGACAGATGAAAAATGAAGTTCACCCTGTGGTCTTGAAATTACATTTCTTACAAGAAACATCATATGCATTTTCTTAGTGACTGTAACGATTTTTGAGAAAATTCAACTTTCTTGTGTTTTTGTCTGTGGTCGACATCACTAATGAATAGGCGCGTAAGTTGTTTGTTAACAAGCCAAATGAAGAAAGAGAGCGCCATTCTACGGGAAGCGTTTGGATTTTACAGTTGTGCTGTTGAAAATGCTGAGCGTATTTATCCATATTTGAGAACTGCTATGAGCTGTAGTATTATCAAATACACTATAGAGAATACGTGCCAATTTGCTAAATATTGCAAGACCTTTATTGTCAGCGCACCTCGCGGTCCGGCCTTGAAGACGGAGTATATTAGTGATACCGATCAGCTGATGTAGAGTGAAATTTTCTTCTTGGATTAACGTCAAGAAGAGTTTCGTGAAAATTTCATTTACCAGGGGACAACATGTTTTTGGAATCACAATCAGAGAAGCATTGAACCATGTCTGGTAAGTTTTGTGCTGTTTTGGCTGCAGTAACGAACTTGTAATTCTATCGAAATCTTTCCTCCTCTTTCCTCGAGGCAAAACAGTGTAGGTTAATTTCAATATTGTAAAATATTAGTTTAAACATCACATTAGCTTAACATTTAGTTGTCAACAAGTATTCTTATCCTAGATTAACTATATAAATGGAAAGTAGACAACGGCACTCATAGGTTGATTTCAATTTATTGTTTTCTTTCAATGGAAAATAAAGTGTAGGAAAAGTGATTTAGATCACATTTACAAGAAATAAGGACCTGCCTACATTTTAGCACCTAAAAATCCGATGTCTACTTATCACTATTACATGTTTCTGTGGTGGATGGTAGTGTAGTGTGTTTTCTGAATATGAAGAGGAGAGTGTTGGAACAAACACAGACTCCCAGTCTCTGAGCCAGAAGAATTAATTAGACGCGATTAAAATTGCCGATCGGGACGGGAATTGAATCCGGGACCCTCTGGACCAAAGTTCTCAATGCTAACCATTCAGCCAAGGATTCGTACAAAACAAAAATCCTGAATGTGTTTCATTATTTTTATCAGTATTAACATACAATTTTGTAGTCGAACAAACCAAAAATCAGTATTTAGTTTCATTATTCATAAATGGAACATGCAACTTTGGTAATTTCAAATTTACCCCTGATTTGCAAGGTGTGCCACTGTCAGTACGTCTCAGTTTAGTACAGAATATGGGAGTGCCCAATATTGTGTGTAGTGTATTTGGTATTATATGTAGGCCTATATTCCGTGTTTCTGCACTTTTTAATATGGCATGCGTTTGGTTTCTTTTCTATTTGCTTTACGTCGCATCGACACCGATAGGTCTTATGGCGACGATGGGATAGGAAAGGCCTAGGAGATGGAAGGAAGCGGCCGTGGCCTTAATGAAGGTACAGCCCCAGCATTTGCCTGGTGTGAAAATTGGAAACCACGGAAAACCATCTTCAGGTCTGCCGACAGTGGGATTCGAACCTACTATCTCCCGGATGCAAGCTCAGCCGCGTGCCTCTAACCGCACGGCCAACTCGCGCGGTAGAGGTTAAGTTACTGGTATCTCTCATATAGGTTAATTTGAGGGACCTTAAATACACACACAGAATTATACCGTATTTACTCGTATATTAGACCCCCCTCGCGTATTAGACCCCCCGGCTTTTTGGGACAAAGAAAGGAAAAACACAAGTCTCACATACGAGACCACAGTTTGGTAGTCGTTTATCTTCTGTATTCTGTATGCCGTACTTCATCATGCTGCCTGCTGTCATTTCTTGATGGATACAGTACTTTTGCGTCCATCTCTTGGCACAGGCCAGAGTAAAGTATAGCTTCCACCGAAGTCCCAGTCAACATCCATGGCTGTGACAATATGGAAGTTGGTGGGGTATGGGTGGTGCTGAGTAATGACATTCAGAGCATGACTAGTGCATCTGAGTGTTATGAAAGGTGCTGCTCATAGGGTCAGTCGTGCTGCAATAGTACTTTCTGACCCAGTGAGGAAAGCAATGGCAAACTACCTCACTCCTCATCTTGCCTAGTACGCCTCATTTTGGTGCTGCCATTGGTTTTTGGGGTTTCCTTATAACCGCATAACCTTTGGTGGTGCTATTTGAGGATCCAACCAGCCTCTGAGCTGATGACCTAACAGACAGACACTTCATCATGCTCAATCTCATTCTCCTCAAGAATAAGATGAGAAGCAACTGCCGGCGATTTCTACCATGTAATGTTGCCAACAATGATATTGACATTTTCGAAAGTCGGATGGCTGTAAGCATCTAGGGAGTTCGCTGGGAAACAGGGACCAGTCGTACCTGGCATCAAGAGAGAACTGCTCGCGGTGAGTGAGGAGCCAAATTCCCACAAACTAAAGACATCAGCTTCAATAACTGTACGCCATATATCATGTAAGTGTAGGTCTAAATAAAAAGTGTAAATAATTTCATAATTATGTTATTAGTTTTACGTCTCACTAACTACGGTTTTCAAGAAAGTTCGGTCGTAGAGAGCTAACAGTAAATCTTGTGGACTACTTTCGTCCCAGTTCGGAAAATGCTGCAGGTCTTTCGCAGTGAGATACCACTGGCAAAAGAATTCTGTGGATGAGTGCCTTTAACGGGTGAACGTACTGAATTTTCGCCATTCGTAGTTTAGAATCTACTCAATGTGAGTATAAGGAAAAAGAAATAGCTCAATATGTGTTCTATTTTTTTCTCACTGACAATGTTTCAGTTTCATCTACAACAAGTAAATAACACAGTTGATTATAATCTAGTGTGCACCTTCAGATCACGATGTACGCAGATAACATTTTACGAGTCAGTCAATTCACTGGCAAGGTAAAAATCCATTTCAAGAGGTCTCGTATGACCGAAAAGAATAGAAGAATCTTTAAACACATAATCTGTCATCTTAGTCAAGTTTGTTCATCATCATCATCATCATGTTCCCTCCGTAGGTCAACAGTAAACTCTATTAGCTGCCGTCCTCGGAGGCCCGGGCTCAATTCTCATTACATTACTATCAGAGATTTAAGAATGGCAGGATGGGTGGGGTATGACTTAAATGGAACATGCAAATTACCTCCAATCGGGGTTATCTGAAAAGAGGTCCGTTACCTTAGGGCGTGAACACGAGTTGTACTTTTAAAATCATTATCATCATCATCATCATCATCTTCATCATAGGTATTCCTTCGCTGGTGAGTGTAATGATTGTCTTTCGAGTCCATTAGTGTTCCCGATTTTGGGTTTTTAATTACCTTAAAAATCTAATTTTAGGACCAGCCCTGCCACAATGCTGGAACATCAAATCTTCCGAAGTTCCGAATAGTTTTACTTGATTTTCTCCGTCAAATTTTGTTGACTGGGCGAGTTGGCTGTGCGGTCAGGTTTGCGCAGCTGTGAGCTTGCATCCGGGAATAGTGGGTACGAACTCCACTGTCGGCAGCCCTGAAGATTGTTTTCCGTGTTTTCCCATTTTCACACCAGGTAAATGCTGGTGCTATACCTCAATTAAAGCCACGGCCGCTTCCTTCCCACTCCTAGGTCTTTCCTATCCCATCGTCGCCATAAGACCTATCGGTGTCGATGCAAAGTAAAAAAATGAAATGGCGTAAGCTCTTTTAGTGCCGGGAGTGTCGGAGGACGAGTTCGGCTCGCCAGATGCAGGTCTGTTGATTTGACTCCCGTAGGCGACCTGCGCGTCGTGATGAGGATGAAGTGATGATGAAGACAACACATACACCCAGCCCTGTGCCAGGGAAATTAACCAATTATGGTTAAAATTCCCAACCCTGCCGATAAACGACCCCGGGACCCCTGTGGCCAAAAGCCAACACGCTAACTATTTAGCCATGGAGCCGGAAAGTGCGTCGTAAAGCAAATAGCAATTAAAAATGTTGATTTCCACTCCACGATAACAGCGTAAAGCTGCACTGGTTGAAAATCCAAGATTCAAATCTAGGCGTTGGCAGACATTCACTTGAATAATATTAATACCGAGTTACCACCTTTTCCATCATTATACTGGGATGAAATGAAATGGCGTATGGCTGTGCCAGGAGTGTCCGAGGAAATGTTCGGCTCGCCAGGTGCAGATCTTTTGATTTGACGCCCGTAGGTCACCTGCGCGTCGTTATGAGGATGAAATGATGATGAAGACGACACATACAGCCAGCCCCTGTGCCAGCGCAATTAACCAATGATGGTTAAATTTCCCGACCCTGCCGAGAATCGAACCCGGGACCCTTGTGACCAAAGGCCAGCACGCCTTGGAGCCATGGAGCCGGAAATGGTACTTTGCTTTAGGTTCTAGAATATCCTCTCAATCCCAGACCTATATATTTACAATCAGGTTGATAAGTCAAGTAATCCGACACTATCGAGGTTGATGATCAAAGTTATCCCAAGCTTTTAAAATGAATCAGAATGTGAGTGACGTAAGGAGACGAAAGATGAGATCAAGAAAGGTGCCGTGATTACGACCTCTAGTGACCTAACCTGACCTGGGTTCGAACTCAGCGCACGGCGAGCGTGCTGACACACCGCATTATCCGACGTCTGTAATTAGTTAATTACTCTGTGATTACGCATGCGCTTCGCATCTAACCAACGGTTACTGGGCCCATTGCTCATTCTGGCTGGGACTATCACGTGCATGTGTGAGAGCGTCTCATTCATACTGACTAGGGTACAGGGAGTTCCACAAATGTCTGTAGTTATTAGATTTTCTTCTTCATCCCTTTACCCTCCAGGGTTGGTTTGTCCCCCGGACTCAGCGAGGAATCCCACCTCTATCGCCTCAAAGGCAGTGTCCTGGAGCGTGAGACACTGGATCGGGGAATACGACTGGGGAGGATGACCAGTACCTCGCCCAGGCGGCTCACCTGCTATGCTGAACAGGGGCCTTGGTGGGGGATGGGCAGATTGGAAGGGATAGATAAGGAATAGGGAAGGAAGCGGGTGTGGCCTTTAGTTAGGTACCATCACGGCATTTGCCTGGAGGAGAAGTGGGAAACCACGGAAAACCACTTCCGGGATGGCTGAGGTGGGAATTGAACCCATCTCTACTCAGTTGACCTCCCGAGGCTGAGTGAACCCGTTCCAGCCCTCATACCACTTTTAACATTTTGTGGCAGAGCCGGGAATCGAACCCGAGCCCCCGAGGGTGGCAGCTAATCACAATGACCACTACACCAGAGAGGCGGACTATTACATTTTAAAATTAATTCAGTTTAATTAAATGCAATTGATTTAATTAACATACTTAACGGCAAGTGTTACTGAACTTGAGGAACACGAGATTGCCTTAAATTTGCTCAATTAAACTGTTCTATACTCTTGTAGATCTGTAGATTTACTTAACATTTGCAATTATATCAACTAAACTATTTTAGAATTTCAGCCCTCCTTCTGACTCAAACCTGCTTAGGTCCGGTGGTATTTGAAGGTGCTCAAATACGTCATCATCGTATCGGTAGATTTACTGCCACGTAATAGAACTCATTCGAGATAAAATTCTGGCACGTCGGCGTATCAGAAAACCGTCAAAATTAGTTAGTGAGACGTAAAACCAATAACATTATTATTAATTTCAGTCTGTTTCCTTCAACATGGATGGTGAGCATTTAACCATGCATCCAGTAATTATATAGCGGATGAGTTCATTTGACAAGGTATATTTTTGTGAAAATAATCCAGCATAGAATTATCTGTTGATTTGAAAATAGCTGTCATAAGAACAATATTTGCCGAGTAAGTTGGCTGCATAATTTGGACCACGTAGTTGTGAGCTTGCATTCGGTAGATGGTGAGTTAGAAGTCGGTCGGTTTCCCATTTTTTACACCGGGCATATGCTGCCCTGTATCTTAACTAAGGGCACGGCCGGTACGTTTCCAGTCCTATCACATTCCCACCCTTGTACCGGCGAAAACTTTCATGAGTTAGTGCAACGTTTAACGACTAGCGAAAGGTAACAGTAGAATTTTATATGTGAGCTGTGTTCCTGACACTGCAGTACTTCTAGTGCATTCTTCTATCATTTTCCAATGTACTGTAGGCTACATGGTGAGTCACTGGCAGCTAATATTTTTCTCTTGTCAGTGTTAGTAAAGACCCTTTCGAATGATCCTAACCAGACATTACACTTCGGCCCTTGCTCTCAGATAGGTTCCTTGAAATTGCCTAATTTAGTTCTTGCATTTATGGTTAATTCGGTTTAGAAGGAAACGGGCGACGTTAGCCGACAATCACCAGAAATTAGAAACCTTGAAAATGTGTTCTAGGATTGTCATATTGATATTCTATCACAGTTATCTTCTCAGTTGTTCCTATGACACCCATAAAAGTGGTCTAAAATATGCAGAAATGCCCCGGGCCAATCTCGGGTTAACCGGGTGGGAAGCCAATGTTGAAACCGGTAGACAACTGGTACAGTTTCTCTGTGGGACATGATATAGGCTTTTCGGCTTAAAGAGTTTCACCTTGCTTTCTTGACACGGCATAAGCCCAAAAGCCTATATTATGTCTACAAGTATGGGCCGCGAAAGCAGCCATGTAAACAATCTGTGACTTGTTTAAAGGACTGAGACAGTGTATACCCAGCCTCAGGTAACATAACCAAATAGAGAAGTGGGGAAAACCTAACTCTCAGCCGTCCTGAAGTAAATTCCCGCTGGTTTCGCACTTTAACGTCAGGCGAGTATCGGGTTGGTATTTAACTTACAGACCACGCCGCCTTCTTCCAAGTCATAGCCCCTATTAGTTACAAATGCACATACTAGTGCAAACACTGGTCAAAAAGGGACTCCACACACATTAATTACAAGGAGATGAGGAACAATATGTCTGAAGCCCCTCACTTCAAACAACAGTAAAACATTTAATTGACATCCTTCAGTAGATTTATGTTACCCGAAAGGAAGTTGTATTCGATAAAAAATGATACTGAGGACAAAAATGTGTAGTTTTACATTTTAAAACTGTCGTAGTCTAACGACGTAGTTATACTTCCACATACCTCACACTCAGAATTTCTACTCACAAAAGTTCAGAAAGGTGTCACATTATTATACTTATACTCACAATCAACTTTAGCAGATTTTGAGATCAGATCTAGATTTACTTCCCTTAAGCACAGTACTTAGTTTCCCAGCGCTTTAGATGAATTGTCAGCGTTGAGGATTTCGGTTTAGAGGGTCTCGGGTTCGATTCCTAGTCAGATCATATATCTGAATTGCGCCTAGTTAATTCCTCTGACTCTGGAAATTGGCCATATGTGTTTGTTCCAACACATTTGTCTTCATATTCACACTTCACACTATCAATAACCCAAGAAACACGCAATTTTGAATACATTTCTCCAAATGGTTTGACGTCAGGGCTGCTACAGCTGATACATTAAGGAAAATTCATAGGAATGGATAAGGGGAAAAAGAGAATATCGTAACTACGGGATTTCACAGAACGAACTGACTTAGATACCTCTGGAAGTCTGATACAGTAAGGGAACGAGAAGGAATGAAAAAAATATAGTCCCAAATATCCGTTGGTGTATGCCCCAATGGTTGAAAATGTTTTGTGAGTCATTGTGTTGAAGATGAGTCAATTTGTCCAAATTAAGAAGAAAAATGTCAACAATACATTTAACGTATTCGATAACACTTCCCTTCGGGTAGGTACAGTATTTTCCGTCAAAACATTCATCCCTTACACCGAAACAGCTCAGTTAGATTTTTTCTACGTAACGAGTTATTATTTCCGTGTTAAATTACTGTATATTTGTTACATGATACGTTTGGTCCATTCATATGTATGACGCAGCGGGTTGGACATTACGAAAGGCTACACAAGGTAAGACTGAGACACTTGAAATATGCATTTAGCCTACATTACCATGCTGAAGACACCGTGGTCAGTAAAACTAACGAGTGAGGAAGTTATGGGAGAGTTGAACACTATCCGAAACCTACGACGCACTCTAAAATGAAGAAAAACTGATTTCTTTGGTCTTTAACCTGAGAGGAAAACGTTTGGGCTGTTACAGCTGAAACATTAAGGAAAATTCATAGTATAAAGGGATAAGGGGCAAAAAAGAATATTGTGACTACGGGATATCACAGAACGAATCGACTTAGTGAACCCGAGTGACTTAGGCCCATAATCAATCATGATTTGATCGGTAAAATAATATGGTACATTTATTGAAATACAGAGGAGTGTATTTGAAAATATTTCGTTTAGGTAATGTCGAAATCAGAGCGAAGGAAGGACGACAGACTGGAGCCTGACGGATTAGCTCAACCCGACAACTTTTAGCTACTTCACAGCAGGGAATATCATTAGTTGGCGTACAAGGAAATACAGAGTCCACAAATAAGTCTTGGTCAGAAAGAGGAAGGGGGAGAGTCATACAAAGAAAACCCACCACATGAGTAAGACCTTGGGATATTTTTGGTAGGACGGAAATTCCATGACCTCATGGAAAATTACAGCGGCTGAGTGTACGTTCGCTAGCCTAAGTTCGAGCAGGTGGAGATTTAAATCACGTGACCGCTTGCCGGCCAATAGTAAAAATTTGATGGGAGACTCAGTGATACCATCTTAAGGAATGAGGGATGAGATATTTTCGTAACTACAAAAGTAATCAGTAATAAATTAATATGAGTACGCGGATGGATGTAATGAATTTATTAGATGTCACGCATGGAAAAATAATCAATACTTATTGGCAAATTAATTAAATTGAAGGCTGGATTTCTTGGAAACGGGACAGCTTGAATCTCATTGGCTGAAAGAAGACCACGTTGTCAGAGACGCTTACGAAGGCGCGAAATGTGAGGAGCGAAATCCACCCATATCTCCTAAATCTGTGATCACCAGGAGTTCATATTTTATCCAGCAGATATGCTAGCGGAGTGGATTAATTTGATGTAAATTTTAACTTCCAATTCGGAGTGCAAGTACCGATATTAACAATCCACCCCCTCCCTAAGGGGCATGACGTCAACAAATCCGCGGGAAAAAGGCTTCATCCATATATACGGAGCTGAATTGACGGTCGCCAGCCACTTGTCTTGAATCGTTGGAGCTGAATTGACGGTCGCCAGCACACGTGAATTGAATATCGGGAGTTGAACTGTTGGTCGCCGGTAACTTAGAATTCTACGGACGTACAGTCATTTAATGGCGCGAGCATCCGCCGGTGTTTGTAAAATATGATCGCGCTCAAGCATCAGGAATTAGAAAATGTTAACGTAGGACAGTGTTTGTCCTTTGTGAATATCAGTGATGTAAAGTAATTACCCTGCAAGAGAGTAGTATAAAATATATCACCATAAGTACGTACATAATAGACAGTGTGACGAACAGTACTTTAAGGAAGTAGTAGCCTGTACTTAGCTATACCGAACCGATGTAATGAACACGTCAAGAATGCCGTATAAATCGGGCGTATCGCGACGGGCGAAATAGTTGACACCTCGTCGTACGTGTCCAGGTCCATTGTGCGGTAGGTGGACGAAGATTAAATAGTGTAAATATATTAAATTCTTGGGTCTAGGATAGAAATTTGTTGTATCCAAATTAAAGTATACAGTGTTAACGTAGTAAATGGTGAAGGTTTGTGGTAATCAAGATATGAGTGTAAAATAATAATGTGCCAGGAAATCTTTTGTGAAACTACGCCATCAAGGATGGAGGAGTAAAACGCAGAGAGGGGCTGGATGAAGCCTCTCGTCTGCAAAGCTGCAATGGAATACCGATAACTAAGATGAGTACTAAACTGTAAAATATATTTGGGAAATGTTATCGTGATGGGAAAAATGGGAATAATTTGGTCATACTTGGTTACCTTCTGTAACAAGATGGGTCGCTTAACGACCCCATCCTAAATTTGTAGCACGGACAGTAGTAAATCATAATAATGTAAATAATCGGGTCTTTTATGTATTCAGTTTGTTGGAGATGTAAATTTGTATATATAGTGTAGTACGTTAAGTCATGCATGCATTCATATTTTCTTTGTAGTCGATAATTTTCTTTACATTTGATTTTGATTATGCTAGTTAAATAAGACCCGATATGTGCTTTTATGTTTTGTCATTTTAACGAGCCATTTAATGACATGGAAGGAAAATCCAGCTTCGCCATACCAAGTGTGTTTTGTTGAAATTAATATGGTCATATTTTCAGAGTGAAGTTGTTAAATTTGTGAGATGCGATTAATATAATATTTCCAAGTAAATCATATCTGGAGTGATTAGTGCCAGAATAAATTGAATTTGTAAAAGGGGTTATGCGTTAAACATAATAAGAGTGGACTACCGTATTACAGGCGAAATTATTATATTTTTTTAAATATTAATAATAATAATAAATAAATAATATAACTATTTTTTTTAAGAAGATATTTTTTTATATGATTCGGGGATAATAATAATTTATGTGATCAAGTGTTGAGTTTATTGGGAATCATTTAATGACGGGAGGTCGTTTTAATTTGGAATTAAAGTGCGTGATAATTTAATTTGATCGATTAATAATATTGAAATGTAGATCGGTGTTAATAATCCGTACATGTTAATGAACGTGTGGTTTAAATTACGGTCCAATTTTTTTTTTTACGTATAAATGTCGCGTTTTGAAGTTGCGATTCATTAGCCGGAACATGTAGTGCTAATATTACGAGACCATGATTGTCAAATTTTGGTAAATATAATTTCAAGATGTTACGATTATTTGTGGAGAATGAACTAAGGCATAGATCCAAATGAGATAGAAAATGTGAAAGAATTTGCAGTCAGATAATAAAAGGTCGTACGATGTCCGAAATGAATAAATAAGTCAGTTGATAATTCTGTGAGGAATAAATAAATGAATCGAGGAATATTGAGATAGAGAGGAAAATAAATTCCGTACGAGAGACACTTAGGATATTGATATGAGTGTAAAATGTACGGGCAGTGTCACAGAGAAATACTGAGTTACGCAGCGGGTAGAATTCGAACCCGTGACAGCATGTACGAAATAAATAGACTGCACAGTTATTCGTTGAGATACAACGGATCTAAGGATAATGAGAGTTCAGATTCCACAGAAATGGTCGTATATTGTATTCATTGTAATAACGAGTGAGGACAATCATGATGTCGTGATAATAATAATAATAAATATTGCAGATAAAGGATTGGACCGCCTTAATTAATTGAGCGTTGATAACGATGTTAAACGGGAATCTAATTGAGAATATGCAACCGATAATAATAACAATGTAAGGACGATGTTAAATCACCGCGGTCGGATTAATAATAATTGTCATAATAATAACTGTAATGATGTCGTTGGTTGATCAGTGAATTAATTTGTAATTGCGACCGATATCTTAATATATAATTTGGCGGAAGTGACCGGTTCATTAATGATAATAACCTTTTAAGTGACGTGAATAATAATAATATCTTGGGTCACCTATTCATTAATAATAATAATAACCACGAGAGGGATATAATAATAATAACAGTAATAACCACTTGGTGTTTGCATCCCGCATAATAATGACGATATTAATCAAACGTGACAGTGCCAGGAACCGTTGAATAATAATAATAATAATAATAATAATAATAATAATAATAATAATAATTTCGAGGATGATAATTTCATGAAGATTGTGACGAGCGTGGATTAAATTATTTGGTGACGATATCCCTCTATTCGTATGTTTGAACAATGAGAAGGATAATATTAGAGTCTTTTGGTATCTTTTTATTGTACGGTTTCCGTATGGGACGATGTGACAGTCATACTTGCGTGTTTGTTTACTTCGCTCGCGATGCGAGGGGGGTCACTGCCACGGTATTTCCCACCGCTTCTCGTTATCTCATCTGTGTCAGTAGTCTACTGAGGCTAACTGGTGACAATTCAGATCACATGTAAATAAAATGTAAATGCTAATTCATTGGTATGGCATCAGCTGGATATCGTAAGATAGGAACTGTCCGTGGAATCCAGTTTTCGCACTTCACGAGAAACATTACCCAGTCCGAGTACCGGTCTCGGAAAAATGTATATAGCCGGAGTACATCATCTTAGTTAAATCGGGAAGCCGACCGTAACATGGGTTATGCTCGGGCTCCCGATAGAAGGAAGCTATATCCTTGAGTAACGGTTCGATTCAAATGGAATCGATCCGTAAATTATACCTCCAAAATGTCATTTTATTTCAGAAGCAACGCAGCAAGATATTGATACCACTTGCGGTATGGCAAGTGATTTATATATGTAACATGTGTGTAAATTCAAATATTGTTGCCACGTGTATCAAAGTTTTATACGTCAAATGGCGTAATAAACCGCTCCTTCTGGCAAATTATTTCAAAGGAAACCACTCTCATAATCTTTTTATTGTAGTTAGATGATGCCCTTTTTAAAGTAACAGTCACTTCCTAGTCCTATCATGGAGTCCTTAAATTCAAGTTACAATTGAGCCTTCCCCCTTTTAATTTTAAGTTGCTCCGTTCATCCCCGTGTTCTATTATGCCGTTATATTTATATTTGATGATTTAAATAATGAACCGACACCCCTGAGATAAATGCTAGTCTGGGACACGGGAGGTGGACGGGTGCAAAATGGCTGGCCCAAAGTGGGGCTTTAAGAACGGCAAAGTGTTGCTTTAAGAACGGCAGAGAGGCCAATTTTATTGCTAATCAATTTTTATATTTTTATACCTTTTTTCAAAATTTTATATTTTTAAATTTTTGATTTTTATTAATTGATGACCGCATCACGGTCAAGTGTGTGTTCACTTGTAACGTAATATCATGCTAGAGTAAGGTTAGTTTCGAACGGAGCTAGATTTGACTAGTGTATTATTATAATCCATTGCTAATCTCTTCAAGTTTGGCAATGATTCAAAATTCAATAAGCTCGAAGATTTGATGTTTCTCTTTTCCCATATGAAATTTAATATTATTTTGGTAATTCAGGACTCCATTTAAATGTCAGTGGACATGAGATGAATATTATAAACAGCTGTTTAGGAAGGCTTGAAATGGTAAAAATATTACTGAGCACCAGTTCAAGTTATTAGTTAAAAAGAGGTTGAGATGGTATAAATTAAAATTAACGTATTTCAGGGCAGGAGATTTCCCACTTCATCGTTGTTTTTTTTATATGTTGTTGTTGTTGTTATATTGGAGCGGTTTATTGTGAAATCTTAGGCGCAAGCCAGCATTCAAGTTGAATGACCTGCAAATGTAAACAAGTTTTATAGTCAAAATTTTTTTTTTGTTAAATGAAAGTTAGTGTAGGGGTATAATGTCATAGGATAGGGCCTAGACCCAATAGCGTATTCCTTCGTGTGCAGCAAGGCGAGAGGCCGATCGGCCCTTTTGCTTTCTCAAGAAAAGTTATAATGTCTGACGACGGTGGGGAGCAATCCCAGGACATAGTGGTAGAAGGACAGGGAGAGGTGAAAACTCTCACGTTAGAGGACTTGATGCAAGCATTGGCTGCAAGTATTGGTCCAATGGAACGAAGGTTAGATCAATTACAGACTAATAGTGTTTCGGTAGAGAATAAAATAGATCAAGTACAGGCCGATAGTGTTTCTGATAGACAGGAAATTATTCAACAAATGAAGGTTAATAGTGCTTCATTAGAGAACAAAATAGACCAAGTACAGGCTGCGTGCGAAGTTAATAAAACAGAACTGAAAGCACAAATAGATGCAGTTCAGGCCGCGAGCGTAGCGATGGGACAGGAACTTAGGGACAAATTAACTCAAGTCCAGGAAGCATGTCACTTCGCGAAAGACGAATTAAAAGTGCACATGGATGCGTACATTACCATCGTTAATGAAAAGGTTGACCGCGTTAGAGATGAGGCTCAAATGGAACGCGCAGAAATTAAGGAAAAATTGAACGCTAGTGTCAAGGAACTCGCCGCTCTACGATTAACAGACAGAAAAGACATAGAATCACACATAGAGGAAATTCGGGATGAATGTCGGAAGGAGAATGACATCGTCCGGGGACAAGTCGAAGAAAAATGCGCGCAGATAGCTGGCACCTTGGACAAGCATGACAAGGGCATGAACGAGTTACGTGGGGAAGCCGCACGTACACTTGTCATCGTAGCAGGACTGAAAAACAAAGTCGAAGAACTAACTATAAATTTAGAAGACCGTAGCCAGAGAATAACTAAGTGCGAAGACGCAAACTTAGCGTTATTCCAGCGGACGGAAGACTTAATTGAACAGGGCCAATCATTTGCCGACACGGAAGTTCGCCTATTAGAACAATGCAAGGCGTATAATGGGCAAAATTCCGGCACAAAAGAAATGTCAAGTTGTAATCCCGACGGAATGGATGACATGCGAAAAGACTTGGAGATGTTGAAGGCTAGGTTGGAACCATCAGCATCTAGCCAAGATTTTAACCTCCAATATCGCGAATACGAAACCCATGATAACCAGGGGATTCATAAGAAAGGAGGCCTATCCCATGCTGATACACACGGTTTCAAGTTTGAAAACAGAGATGGGTCGTCTACATCATCAAATGCTATCCCGACATCGGTGGTACACGTCATTAAGATGTCTGATGACAAGCCACCAAAGTTCGATGCCCGTGGGCATATCACCCCGAAAGGTTTCATCCGGGAAATCGCCGGTTATATAAGTGAGAATAAAATACCAGTAGAGCGACAACTGCGAACAGTCGAGAAATTCCTAGACGGAGCACCAGCTATATGGTTCAGGGCTTTCTTGTATACTTTTGAAGATTTTGAAGGATTTCGGCGGGCTTTTCTCCAAAAGTTCTGGAGTATTCAGGAACAGCAGGAGTTAAGGCTGGAAGTATACTCCAGACGATATGCAACATCTTCACCAACGAAATTCTCTGATTACTTTGTGGCACAATTTCACAAGCTACGGGAGCTTGATAATCCAATGAGCGAAACAGAATTGATTAGCGCCATTGGAAAGCAATTGCCATTCGAGGTCCAACGAATGATGATAGCGTCAAATGTCCAGACAGCTGTCGATGCGGAGGCTTTATTACGTCAATTAGACCTCACAACGCATCATTCGAACCCGAGACAAATTAGGAGCAGGGACCAACAGGTGAATAATATCGAACGGACAATCGAACCGAAGACCACTAGTACGAAGAACCAGGGAACTAGTACTGATCCAGAACCTCGTCGAGCATATAATACGGAGTGGAAGCCGCGACAATGGACGAGACCAAGGAAGGCAACCGGCAAACAAACCAAGGAAATTTTCGAGCCGACAGGGGATACCGTGGATGCCAGAGAAGTAATTACAGGCCGTATCCAGCTAGGAATCAAGGGAACCCGAGATATTACCAGGGAGGATCTCGTCAAGAGAAGGATGACAGATACCAAGAGTCTAGGCGGTATGTAGAAGAGCTGAACAAGAGAAAATGGAAGGAGGCGATCCATGATCGAGGCCGTGATGAGGAAGCGACAGGAGCGGAGAGCTTGCAATTCCAAAGAGCAAGGAAAGGGGGCAGCGACCTGAACCCGAATGCACCGACGTTCGAATCTGAAGAACGGCTCGGGGCGAAAAAAAAAAACGCCGAATTTTAACTGAAGAATGGATCATCGCAGAGGTCGATACATGGGTTGTGACCTCTGACGAATTAATTGACGATCCCGAAATCCAAATTTCAAAGGAAATTAAGAGACTACCAGTGATATACACTAGGATCAACCACGTGAGGGTTCGATCACTCATTGATACAGGCGCCAGCGTATCAGTAGTATCCCAAGTTCTGTTAAATGAACTACAATCCAAAGTAAACATCCCGATTATCCCAGTTTCAAATTTGAAGATTCGTGGAATTATCCCGGATAAATCCGTCATATGTAAGAACCAGGCATTATTGGACATCGAAATTGGAAATTCAAAATTTGCTCATACATTTATTATCATGAATAAAATCAACTATAACTTGATCCTAGGGGCCGATTTTATGACTGAATACCAGGCTGTGATTGATATGGGAGATAACTCTGTCAGATTTAAGCATAGGGAAGGTATTGAGGATACAACCATGAACCCTCAGTCGGAGATAGGAGAGCATGAAGAAATTTGGAACACCGAAGTCGTGAATCCGCTTAGGACGGACGAAAGTGTCATGAGTGAGACGGATGATCATGTGACCTCTGATGATTATAAGCTATTTGCGGCAGAATTGCAGGAAGGTGAAATCAACTGTGGGAAGGTTATAGCAGATAAAGTTAATGCAGCTGTAATAGGTCCCGAGGGGAAGGAAAATTTATTCAAAATTTTAACAAAGCATAGCGACACGTTTGGCTCAAAACCTGGAAAAATTGAAAATTTTGAATACGAATTAAACGTGAATGATTGGTCCCCGTATAAGAAGAAATTATATCCAATTGCCGAGAAATTCTATCCCCAAGTCCGCGAAGCTATTAGAGAAATGGAAGCAAGTGGATTGATATCGAAGTCACCGACGCCATTTTTGAATCCTTTAGTGATAGTAAGGAAACCGGACGGATCAGTGCGCATTTGCCTTGATGCACGTGCTATCAACGAGAGATTAGTCCCAGAGTATGAGCAGGCCCCGCCTATTAAAGAGATCTTGAAGAGATTTAAAGATATGGAATATTTTACCACTTTTGACCTGACGTCATCGTTTCATCATATACTGTTGGAAGCTAAATCTAAGTTGTTGACGGGATTCTTATTCGATCAACAGACTTATGTTTTTAATCGTCTCCCATTCGGTATTAAGAATGCGGGTTCGGTTCTCATTCGAGCTCTTGACCGCAATCTAAGTCCAAAGGTCAAAGAGGCGACTATCATGTATGTGGATGATATCTTGGTAGCTACAAGAACACTTTCGGAACACTTGGAAAATATTAATGAAGTCCTCACCGATTTAGGAAGGCATAACTTCAAGGTCAACCTATCGAAATCACATTTTTGTCAGAAGGAGGTGTTATTTTTGGGTCACCTTGTAGATGGAGATGGGGTGCGACCAAACCCAGTCAAAATTGAGGCCATTAGGATGTTTCCTAAGCCTACTAAAGTAAAACATGTTCGGCAGTTCCTTGGAATGTGTCAGTTCTTCGCTGATCATTGCCCTGATTACACAACCGTAGTAGCACCATTGCAGGACCTGCTTAAGAAAAATAATCGATGGAAGTGGGACCATAATTGTGATGAGGCGTTCGCTCAGACCAAGCAACGATTACTGCATAATGTTAAGCTCGGATACCCGGATTTTAGCCTCAAATTCATAATTCAAACAGATGCCTCAGCCATAGGTATAGGAGCCGTATTACTGCAGGAAAACCCCGATGATCCAAGCATAAAAACCTATATTGCCTTCATGAGCCGGAAATTGCGGAAGCATGAGATAAAGTATACTATCACGGAATTGGAAATGCTGTCTATCGTGAGCGCTTTGCAATATTGGAAGAAGATCGTGTATGGTTTTCAGATTGTTATCCGTACCGATCACAAAGCGCTGACGTTCATTATGAAAACCAATATGGCAAGCGAGAGGGTTAGCCGTTGGGCATTATTTATCCAGCAATTTGATCTAACAGTCGAACATTGCCCCGGGAAACTCAATATTTTGGCAGACACATTGAGTCGACATCCAAACCCGGAGGAAGTCGTAATCCACCAAATTGAGTTGATAGAAGAGGATCAGGAAGTCTTAAGGAATCTGAAGGACATCGGAGCGATACAGAAGAGAGATGGGTTCACTAACTTGATGATAGAGTTCTTTAACAAAACATTGCAGCCAGACAATCCACAGTATGACAGAGCTAGTAAATTATCAGCGAGCTACCATTATTTGAATGGGGTTCTTCATAAGTTTTTGGATGAGGAACACACGAAACTTCGCATAGTCATACCATCTGAAATGCAAGTACCGGTAGTCAACCATGTACACCGGGTCATTGGACACGGAGGTATAGGGAAGGTTTTGGCAACTATCCAAGAGACATTCGTGTGGGCCAAGATGAACCAAACAGTCCGAAATGTACTACGATCATGTGACGTCTGCCAAAGGATTAAACCTAATCCATACTTACTTAAGCAATCTCCGCGCTCACTGTTACCTACTGAACCCCGCGAGATATTCGCAATGGACCTGTACGGACCACTCCCCAAGGCCCGTAGGGGAAACCAATTCATCCTTGTTAGTTTAGATGTATTCTCTAAATTGGTAGCCTTGTATCCGCTGCAAAAGGCAAATTCTAAAACTGTACTACGAGGAATTACTTCACATATCATTCCACAGATGGGGAAGCCTAAGAAGATCCTTACTGATCATGGTAGTCAGTTCACATCTGCTGCGTTTGCAAATCAATTACGACAACTAGACATTCAGCATGTACTTAGTTCGATTCGCCATCCCGAATCGAATCCATCAGAGAGGATCATGCGAGAGATTGCAAAATTCTGCAGGATCTATTGTTCCGAGGCACATTGGCGGTGGATTGACGTGGTGCCCATTATAACTAAATGTATTAACACCACGATCCACGAAGCAACAGGACAGATACCGGAAGTGGTCCACTTTAACAGATATCCGGCCAGGCCATGGCACGATGCAGTAGCATGTCCTGTAGATCCACGCGTATCCAGCGAAATTTGTATCAGAAAGACACGGGAACATTTGGAGGCACAAGCAGAACGACGATTGAGAAGGCTGAGGAATAAGCGATTCCACCGTCCGTTGAGGGTTGGCGAGCTCGTTCTAGTAAAGAAGCCTAGTGTATCTAACCCAGAGCAGAAGGTGTACCACAAGTTTTGTAAATTGTTCGTGGGCCCTTTCAAGATTATACAAACTTATGACAACAATGCTTACAAAGTTCAGAGCTTGGATGGAAGTTCAGAGAACATCTATAACGCTGCAAATTTAAAGCTTTACCACACGCCAGCAGACCACAGGGAAGCAGAGGATGAACGAGAGGAAGCAGATGACGAGCCGGAAGAAGATGATGTCGAAGAAGAGGATGAAGAAGATGACGGAAGGGAAGAAGAAGTCCAAGTAATCCATACACCAATTGAAGCAAGGCCATGTCCAGAGTGTGGAGAGATAGACAGAGACGTGCAGGAATTTGTCAATGCGATCCATGATATCGAAAGACAGAACGAGGAGTTAAGGGTCAGGAACCAGATGTTGAGAGACGAAATCAATAGCCGTCGCAGAACAGAGGATCCAATGTCAAATCATGATAGTGATGATATGGACACATCATAAAAAAAAATCTCATGATGCTCACTAGATTTTTTTTTACCTGGGCAAGAGGAAGATGAACCCGAGTGACTTAGGCCCATAATCAATCATGATTTGATCGGTAAAATAATATGGTACATTTATTGAAATACAGAGGAGTGTATTTGAAAATATTTCGTTTAGGTAATGTCGAAATCAGAGCGAAGGAAGGACGACAGACTGGAGCCTGACGGATTAGCTCAACCCGACAACTTTTAGCTACTTCACAGCAGGGAATATCATTAGTTGGCGTACAAGGAAATACAGAGTCCACAAATAAGTCTTGGTCAGAAAGAGGAAGGGGGAGAGTCATACAAAGAAAACCCACCACATGAGTAAGACCTTGGGATATTTTTGGTAGGACGGAAATTCCATGACCTCATGGAAAATTACAGCGGCTGAGTGTACGTTCGCTAGCCTAAGTTCGAGCAGGTGGAGATTTAAATCACGTGACCGCTTGCCGGCCAATAGTAAAAATTTGATGGGAGACTCAGTGATACCATCTTAAGGAATGAGGGATGAGATATTTTCGTAACTACAAAAGTAATCAGTAATAAATTAATATGAGTACGCGGATGGATGTAATGAATTTATTAGATGTCACGCATGGAAAAATAATCAATACTTATTGGCAAATTAATTAAATTGAAGGCTGGATTTCTTGGAAACGGGACAGCTTGAATCTCATTGGCTGAAAGAAGACCACGTTGTCAGAGACGCTTACGAAGGCGCGAAATGTGAGGAGCGAAATCCACCCATATCTCCTAAATCTGTGATCACCAGGAGTTCATATTTTATCCAGCAGATATGCTAGCGGAGTGGATTAATTTGATGTAAATTTTAACTTCCAATTCGGAGTGCAAGTACCGATATTAACAATCCACCCCCTCCCTAAGGGGCATGACGTCAACAAATCCGCGGGAAAAAGGCTTCATCCATATATACGGAGCTGAATTGACGGTCGCCAGCCACTTGTCTTGAATCGTTGGAGCTGAATTGACGGTCGCCAGCACACGTGAATTGAATATCGGGAGTTGAACTGTTGGTCGCCGGTAACTTAGAATTCTACGGACGTACAGTCATTTAATGGCGCGAGCATCCGCCGGTGTTTGTAAAATATGATCGCGCTCAAGCATCAGGAATTAGAAAATGTTAACGTAGGACAGTGTTTGTCCTTTGTGAATATCAGTGATGTAAAGTAATTACCCTGCAAGAGAGTAGTATAAAATATATCACCATAAGTACGTACATAATAGACAGTGTGACGAACAGTACTTTAAGGAAGTAGTAGCCTGTACTTAGCTATACCGAACCGATGTAATGAACACGTCAAGAATGCCGTATAAATCGGGCGTATCGCGACGGGCGAAATAGTTGACACCTCGTCGTACGTGTCCAGGTCCATTGTGCGGTAGGTGGACGAAGATTAAATAGTGTAAATATATTAAATTCTTGGGTCTAGGATAGAAATTTGTTGTATCCAAATTAAAGTATACAGTGTTAACGTAGTAAATGGTGAAGGTTTGTGGTAATCAAGATATGAGTGTAAAATAATAATGTGCCAGGAAATCTTTTGTGAAACTACGCCATCAAGGATGGAGGAGTAAAACGCAGAGAGGGGCTGGATGAAGCCTCTCGTCTGCAAAGCTGCAATGGAATACCGATAACTAAGATGAGTACTAAACTGTAAAATATATTTGGGAAATGTTATCGTGATGGGAAAAATGGGAATAATTTGGTCATACTTGGTTACCTTCTGTAACAAGATGGGTCGCTTAACGACCCCATCCTAAATTTGTAGCACGGACAGTAGTAAATCATAATAATGTAAATAATCGGGTCTTTTATGTATTCAGTTTGTTGGAGATGTAAATTTGTATATATAGTGTAGTACGTTAAGTCATGCATGCATTCATATTTTCTTTGTAGTCGATAATTTTCTTTACATTTGATTTTGATTATGCTAGTTAAATAAGACCCGATATGTGCTTTTATGTTTTGTCATTTTAACGAGCCATTTAATGACATGGAAGGAAAATCCAGCTTCGCCATACCAAGTGTGTTTTGTTGAAATTAATATGGTCATATTTTCAGAGTGAAGTTGTTAAATTTGTGAGATGCGATTAATATAATATTTCCAAGTAAATCATATCTGGAGTGATTAGTGCCAGAATAAATTGAATTTGTAAAAGGGGTTATGCGTTAAACATAATAAGAGTGGACTACCGTATTACAGGCGAAATTATTATATTTTTTTAAATATTAATAATAATAATAAATAAATAATATAACTATTTTTTTTAAGAAGATATTTTTTTATATGATTCGGGGATAATAATAATTTATGTGATCAAGTGTTGAGTTTATTGGGAATCATTTAATGACGGGAGGTCGTTTTAATTTGGAATTAAAGTGCGTGATAATTTAATTTGATCGATTAATAATATTGAAATGTAGATCGGTGTTAATAATCCGTACATGTTAATGAACGTGTGGTTTAAATTACGGTCCAATTTTTTTTTTTACGTATAAATGTCGCGTTTTGAAGTTGCGATTCATTAGCCGGAACATGTAGTGCTAATATTACGAGACCATGATTGTCAAATTTTGGTAAATATAATTTCAAGATGTTACGATTATTTGTGGAGAATGAACTAAGGCATAGATCCAAATGAGATAGAAAATGTGAAAGAATTTGCAGTCAGATAATAAAAGGTCGTACGATGTCCGAAATGAATAAATAAGTCAGTTGATAATTCTGTGAGGAATAAATAAATGAATCGAGGAATATTGAGATAGAGAGGAAAATAAATTCCGTACGAGAGACACTTAGGATATTGATATGAGTGTAAAATGTACGGGCAGTGTCACAGAGAAATACTGAGTTACGCAGCGGGTAGAATTCGAACCCGTGACAGCATGTACGAAATAAATAGACTGCACAGTTATTCGTTGAGATACAACGGATCTAAGGATAATGAGAGTTCAGATTCCACAGAAATGGTCGTATATTGTATTCATTGTAATAACGAGTGAGGACAATCATGATGTCGTGATAATAATAATAATAATAAATATTGCAGATAAAGGATTGGACCGCCTTAATTAATTGAGCGTTGATAACGATGTTAAACGGGAATCTAATTGAGAATATGCAACCGATAATAATAACAATGTAAGGACGATGTTAAATCACCGCGGTCGGATTAATAATAATTGTCATAATAATAACTGTAATGATGTCGTTGGTTGATCAGTGAATTAATTTGTAATTGCGACCGATATCTTAATATATAATTTGGCGGAAGTGACCGGTTCATTAATGATAATAACCTTTTAAGTGACGTGAATAATAATAATATCTTGGGTCACCTATTCATTAATAATAATAATAACCACGAGAGGGATATAATAATAATAACAGTAATAACCACTTGGTGTTTGCATCCCGCATAATAATGACGATATTAATCAAACGTGACAGTGCCAGGAACCGTTGAATAATAATAATAATAATAATAATAATAATAATAATAATAATAATAATAATAATAATAATAATAATAATAATAATAATTTCGAGGATGATAATTTCATGAAGATTGTGACGAGCGTGGATTAAATTATTTGGTGACGATATCCCTCTATTCGTATGTTTGAACAATGAGAAGGATAATATTAGAGTCTTTTGGTATCTTTTTATTGTACGGTTTCCGTATGGGACGATGTGACAGTCATACTTGCGTGTTTGTTTACTTCGCTCGCGATGCGAGGGGGGTCACTGCCACGGTATTTCCCACCGCTTCTCGTTATCTCATCTGTGTCAGTAGTCTACTGAGGCTAACTGGTGACAATTCAGATCACATGTAAATAAAATGTAAATGCTAATTCATTGGTATGGCATCAGCTGGATATCGTAAGATAGGAACTGTCCGTGGAATCCAGTTTTCGCACTTCACGAGAAACATTACCCAGTCCGAGTACCGGTCTCGGAAAAATGTATATAGCCGGAGTACATCATCTTAGTTAAATCGGGAAGCCGACCGTAACATGGGTTATGCTCGGGCTCCCGATAGAAGGAAGCTATATCCTTGAGTAACGGTTCGATTCAAATGGAATCGATCCGTAAATTATACCTCCAAAATGTCATTTTATTTCAGAAGCAACGCAGCAAGATATTGATACCACTTGCGGTATGGCAAGTGATTTATATATGTAACATGTGTGTAAATTCAAATATTGTTGCCACGTGTATCAAAGTTTTATACGTCAAATGGCGTAATAAACCGCTCCTTCTGGCAAATTATTTCAAAGGAAACCACTCTCATAATCTTTTTATTGTAGTTAGATGATGCCCTTTTTAAAGTAACAGTCACTTCCTAGTCCTATCATGGAGTCCTTAAATTCAAGTTACAATTGAGCCTTCCCCCTTTTAATTTTAAGTTGCTCCGTTCATCCCCGTGTTCTATTATGCCGTTATATTTATATTTGATGATTTAAATAATGAACCGACACCCCTGAGATAAATGCTAGTCTGGGACTCGGGAGGTGGACGGGTGCAAAATGGCTGGCCCAAAGTGGGGCTTTAAGAACGGCAAAGTGTTGCTTTAAGAACGGCAGAGAGGCCAATTTTATTGCTAATCAATTTTTATATTTTTATACCTTTTTTCAAAATTTTATATTTTTAAATTTTTGATTTTTATTAATTGATGACCGCATCACGGTCAAGTGTGTGTTCACTTGTAACGTAATATCATGCTAGAGTAAGGTTAGTTTCGAACGGAGCTAGATTTGACTAGTGTATTATTATAATCCATTGCTAATCTCTTCAAGTTTGGCAATGATTCAAAATTCAATAAGCTCGAAGATTTGATGTTTCTCTTTTCCCATATGAAATTTAATATTATTTTGGTAATTCAGGACTCCATTTAAATGTCAGTGGACATGAGATGAATATTATAAACAGCTGTTTAGGAAGGCTTGAAATGGTAAAAATATTACTGAGCACCAGTTCAAGTTATTAGTTAAAAAGAGGTTGAGATGGTATAAATTAAAATTAACGTATTTCAGGGCAGGAGATTTCCCACTTCATCGTTGTTTTTTTTATATGTTGTTGTTGTTGTTATATTGGAGCGGTTTATTGTGAAATCTTAGGCGCAAGCCAGCATTCAAGTTGAATGACCTGCAAATGTAAACAAGTTTTATAGTCAAAATTTTTTTTTTGTTAAATGAAAGTTAGTGTAGGGGTATAATGTCATAGGATAGGGCCTAGACCCAATAGCGTATTCCTTCGTGTGCAGCAAGGCGAGAGGCCGATCGGCCCTTTTGCTTTCTCAAGAAAAGTTATAATGTCTGACGACGGTGGGGAGCAATCCCAGGACATAGTGGTAGAAGGACAGGGAGAGGTGAAAACTCTCACGTTAGAGGACTTGATGCAAGCATTGGCTGCAAGTATTGGTCCAATGGAACGAAGGTTAGATCAATTACAGACTAATAGTGTTTCGGTAGAGAATAAAATAGATCAAGTACAGGCCGATAGTGTTTCTGATAGACAGGAAATTATTCAACAAATGAAGGTTAATAGTGCTTCATTAGAGAACAAAATAGACCAAGTACAGGCTGCGTGCGAAGTTAATAAAACAGAACTGAAAGCACAAATAGATGCAGTTCAGGCCGCGAGCGTAGCGATGGGACAGGAACTTAGGGACAAATTAACTCAAGTCCAGGAAGCATGTCACTTCGCGAAAGACGAATTAAAAGTGCACATGGATGCGTACATTACCATCGTTAATGAAAAGGTTGACCGCGTTAGAGATGAGGCTCAAATGGAACGCGCAGAAATTAAGGAAAAATTGAACGCTAGTGTCAAGGAACTCGCCGCTCTACGATTAACAGACAGAAAAGACATAGAATCACACATAGAGGAAATTCGGGATGAATGTCGGAAGGAGAATGACATCGTCCGGGGACAAGTCGAAGAAAAATGCGCGCAGATAGCTGGCACCTTGGACAAGCATGACAAGGGCATGAACGAGTTACGTGGGGAAGCCGCACGTACACTTGTCATCGTAGCAGGACTGAAAAACAAAGTCGAAGAACTAACTATAAATTTAGAAGACCGTAGCCAGAGAATAACTAAGTGCGAAGACGCAAACTTAGCGTTATTCCAGCGGACGGAAGACTTAATTGAACAGGGCCAATCATTTGCCGACACGGAAGTTCGCCTATTAGAACAATGCAAGGCGTATAATGGGCAAAATTCCGGCACAAAAGAAATGTCAAGTTGTAATCCCGACGGAATGGATGACATGCGAAAAGACTTGGAGATGTTGAAGGCTAGGTTGGAACCATCAGCATCTAGCCAAGATTTTAACCTCCAATATCGCGAATACGAAACCCATGATAACCAGGGGATTCATAAGAAAGGAGGCCTATCCCATGCTGATACACACGGTTTCAAGTTTGAAAACAGAGATGGGTCGTCTACATCATCAAATGCTATCCCGACATCGGTGGTACACGTCATTAAGATGTCTGATGACAAGCCACCAAAGTTCGATGCCCGTGGGCATATCACCCCGAAAGGTTTCATCCGGGAAATCGCCGGTTATATAAGTGAGAATAAAATACCAGTAGAGCGACAACTGCGAACAGTCGAGAAATTCCTAGACGGAGCACCAGCTATATGGTTCAGGGCTTTCTTGTATACTTTTGAAGATTTTGAAGGATTTCGGCGGGCTTTTCTCCAAAAGTTCTGGAGTATTCAGGAACAGCAGGAGTTAAGGCTGGAAGTATACTCCAGACGATATGCAACATCTTCACCAACGAAATTCTCTGATTACTTTGTGGCACAATTTCACAAGCTACGAGAGCTTGATAATCCAATGAGCGAAACAGAATTGATTAGCGCCATTGGAAAGCAATTGCCATTCGAGGTCCAACGAATGATGATAGCGTCAAATGTCCAGACAGCTGTCGATGCGGAGGCTTTATTACGTCAATTAGACCTCACAACGCATCATTCGAACCCGAGACAAATTAGGAGCAGGGACCAACAGGTGAATAATATCGAACGGACAATCGAACCGAAGACCACTAGTACGAAGAACCAGGGAACTAGTACTGATCCAGAACCTCGTCGAGCATATAATACGGAGTGGAAGCCGCGACAATGGACGAGACCAAGGAAGGCAACCGGCAAACAAACCAAGGAAATTTTCGAGCCGACAGGGGATACCGTGGATGCCAGAGAAGTAATTACAGGCCGTATCCAGCTAGGAATCAAGGGAACCCGAGATATTACCAGGGAGGATCTCGTCAAGAGAAGGATGACAGATACCAAGAGTCTAGGCGGTATGTAGAAGAGCTGAACAAGAGAAAATGGAAGGAGGCGATCCATGATCGAGGCCGTGATGAGGAAGCGACAGGAGCGGAGAGCTTGCAATTCCAAAGAGCAAGGAAAGGGGGCAGCGACCTGAACCCGAATGCACCGACGTTCGAATCTGAAGAACGGCTCGGGGCGAAAAAAAAAAACGCCGAATTTTAACTGAAGAATGGATCATCGCAGAGGTCGATACATGGGTTGTGACCTCTGACGAATTAATTGACGATCCCGAAATCCAAATTTCAAAGGAAATTAAGAGACTACCAGTGATATACACTAGGATCAACCACGTGAGGGTTCGATCACTCATTGATACAGGCGCCAGCGTATCAGTAGTATCCCAAGTTCTGTTAAATGAACTACAATCCAAAGTAAACATCCCGATTATCCCAGTTTCAAATTTGAAGATTCGTGGAATTATCCCGGATAAATCCGTCATATGTAAGAACCAGGCATTATTGGACATCGAAATTGGAAATTCAAAATTTGCTCATACATTTATTATCATGAATAAAATCAACTATAACTTGATCCTAGGGGCCGATTTTATGACTGAATACCAGGCTGTGATTGATATGGGAGATAACTCTGTCAGATTTAAGCATAGGGAAGGTATTGAGGATACAACCATGAACCCTCAGTCGGAGATAGGAGAGCATGAAGAAATTTGGAACACCGAAGTCGTGAATCCGCTTAGGACGGACGAAAGTGTCATGAGTGAGACGGATGATCATGTGACCTCTGATGATTATAAGCTATTTGCGGCAGAATTGCAGGAAGGTGAAATCAACTGTGGGAAGGTTATAGCAGATAAAGTTAATGCAGCTGTAATAGGTCCCGAGGGGAAGGAAAATTTATTCAAAATTTTAACAAAGCATAGCGACACGTTTGGCTCAAAACCTGGAAAAATTGAAAATTTTGAATACGAATTAAACGTGAATGATTGGTCCCCGTATAAGAAGAAATTATATCCAATTGCCGAGAAATTCTATCCCCAAGTCCGCGAAGCTATTAGAGAAATGGAAGCAAGTGGATTGATATCGAAGTCACCGACGCCATTTTTGAATCCTTTAGTGATAGTAAGGAAACCGGACGGATCAGTGCGCATTTGCCTTGATGCACGTGCTATCAACGAGAGATTAGTCCCAGAGTATGAGCAGGCCCCGCCTATTAAAGAGATCTTGAAGAGATTTAAAGATATGGAATATTTTACCACTTTTGACCTGACGTCATCGTTTCATCATATACTGTTGGAAGCTAAATCTAAGTTGTTGACGGGATTCTTATTCGATCAACAGACTTATGTTTTTAATCGTCTCCCATTCGGTATTAAGAATGCGGGTTCGGTTCTCATTCGAGCTCTTGACCGCAATCTAAGTCCAAAGGTCAAAGAGGCGACTATCATGTATGTGGATGATATCTTGGTAGCTACAAGAACACTTTCGGAACACTTGGAAAATATTAATGAAGTCCTCACCGATTTAGGAAGGCATAACTTCAAGGTCAACCTATCGAAATCACATTTTTGTCAGAAGGAGGTGTTATTTTTGGGTCACCTTGTAGATGGAGATGGGGTGCGACCAAACCCAGTCAAAATTGAGGCCATTAGGATGTTTCCTAAGCCTACTAAAGTAAAACATGTTCGGCAGTTCCTTGGAATGTGTCAGTTCTTCGCTGATCATTGCCCTGATTACACAACCGTAGTAGCACCATTGCAGGACCTGCTTAAGAAAAATAATCGATGGAAGTGGGACCATAATTGTGATGAGGCGTTCGCTCAGACCAAGCAACGATTACTGCATAATGTTAAGCTCGGATACCCGGATTTTAGCCTCAAATTCATAATTCAAACAGATGCCTCAGCCATAGGTATAGGAGCCGTATTACTGCAGGAAAACCCCGATGATCCAAGCATAAAAACCTATATTGCCTTCATGAGCCGGAAATTGCGGAAGCATGAGATAAAGTATACTATCACGGAATTGGAAATGCTGTCTATCGTGAGCGCTTTGCAATATTGGAAGAAGATCGTGTATGGTTTTCAGATTGTTATCCGTACCGATCACAAAGCGCTGACGTTCATTATGAAAACCAATATGGCAAGCGAGAGGGTTAGCCGTTGGGCATTATTTATCCAGCAATTTGATCTAACAGTCGAACATTGCCCCGGGAAACTCAATATTTTGGCAGACACATTGAGTCGACATCCAAACCCGGAGGAAGTCGTAATCCACCAAATTGAGTTGATAGAAGAGGATCAGGAAGTCTTAAGGAATCTGAAGGACATCGGAGCGATACAGAAGAGAGATGGGTTCACTAACTTGATGATAGAGTTCTTTAACAAAACATTGCAGCCAGACAATCCACAGTATGACAGAGCTAGTAAATTATCAGCGAGCTACCATTATTTGAATGGGGTTCTTCATAAGTTTTTGGATGAGGAACACACGAAACTTCGCATAGTCATACCATCTGAAATGCAAGTACCGGTAGTCAACCATGTACACCGGGTCATTGGACACGGAGGTATAGGGAAGGTTTTGGCAACTATCCAAGAGACATTCGTGTGGGCCAAGATGAACCAAACAGTCCGAAATGTACTACGATCATGTGACGTCTGCCAAAGGATTAAACCTAATCCATACTTACTTAAGCAATCTCCGCGCTCACTGTTACCTACTGAACCCCGCGAGATATTCGCAATGGACCTGTACGGACCACTCCCCAAGGCCCGTAGGGGAAACCAATTCATCCTTGTTAGTTTAGATGTATTCTCTAAATTGGTAGCCTTGTATCCGCTGCAAAAGGCAAATTCTAAAACTGTACTACGAGGAATTACTTCACATATCATTCCACAGATGGGGAAGCCTAAGAAGATCCTTACTGATCATGGTAGTCAGTTCACATCTGCTGCGTTTGCAAATCAATTACGACAACTAGACATTCAGCATGTACTTAGTTCGATTCGCCATCCCGAATCGAATCCATCAGAGAGGATCATGCGAGAGATTGCAAAATTCTGCAGGATCTATTGTTCCGAGGCACATTGGCGGTGGATTGACGTGGTGCCCATTATAACTAAATGTATTAACACCACGATCCACGAAGCAACAGGACAGATACCGGAAGTGGTCCACTTTAACAGATATCCGGCCAGGCCATGGCACGATGCAGTAGCATGTCCTGTAGATCCACGCGTATCCAGCGAAATTTGTATCAGAAAGACACGGGAACATTTGGAGGCACAAGCAGAACGACGATTGAGAAGGCTGAGGAATAAGCGATTCCACCGTCCGTTGAGGGTTGGCGAGCTCGTTCTAGTAAAGAAGCCTAGTGTATCTAACCCAGAGCAGAAGGTGTACCACAAGTTTTGTAAATTGTTCGTGGGCCCTTTCAAGATTATACAAACTTATGACAACAATGCTTACAAAGTTCAGAGCTTGGATGGAAGTTCAGAGAACATCTATAACGCTGCAAATTTAAAGCTTTACCACACGCCAGCAGACCACAGGGAAGCAGAGGATGAACGAGAGGAAGCAGATGACGAGCCGGAAGAAGATGATGTCGAAGAAGAGGATGAAGAAGATGACGGAAGGGAAGAAGAAGTCCAAGTAATCCATACACCAATTGAAGCAAGGCCATGTCCAGAGTGTGGAGAGATAGACAGAGACGTGCAGGAATTTGTCAATGCGATCCATGATATCGAAAGACAGAACGAGGAGTTAAGGGTCAGGAACCAGATGTTGAGAGACGAAATCAATAGCCGTCGCAGAACAGAGGATCCAATGTCAAATCATGATAGTGATGATATGGACACATCATAAAAAAAAATCTCATGATGCTCACTAGATTTTTTTTTACCTGGGCAAGAGGAAGATGAACCCGAGTGACTTAGGCCCATAATCAATCATGATTTGATCGGTAAAATAATATGGTACATTTATTGAAATACAGAGGAGTGTATTTGAAAATATTTCGTTTAGGTAATGTCGAAATCAGAGCGAAGGAAGGACGACAGACTGGAGCCTGACGGATTAGCTCAACCCGACAACTTTTAGCTACTTCACAGCAGGGAATATCATTAGTTGGCGTACAAGGAAATACAGAGTCCACAAATAAGTCTTGGTCAGAAAGAGGAAGGGGGAGAGTCATACAAAGAAAACCCACCACATGAGTAAGACCTTGGGATATTTTTGGTAGGACGGAAATTCCATGACCTCATGGAAAATTACAGCGGCTGAGTGTACGTTCGCTAGCCTAAGTTCGAGCAGGTGGAGATTTAAATCACGTGACCGCTTGCCGGCCAATAGTAAAAATTTGATGGGAGACTCAGTGATACCATCTTAAGGAATGAGGGATGAGATATTTTCGTAACTACAAAAGTAATCAGTAATAAATTAATATGAGTACGCGGATGGATGTAATGAATTTATTAGATGTCACGCATGGAAAAATAATCAATACTTATTGGCAAATTAATTAAATTGAAGGCTGGATTTCTTGGAAACGGGACAGCTTGAATCTCATTGGCTGAAAGAAGACCACGTTGTCAGAGACGCTTACGAAGGCGCGAAATGTGAGGAGCGAAATCCACCCATATCTCCTAAATCTGTGATCACCAGGAGTTCATATTTTATCCAGCAGATATGCTAGCGGAGTGGATTAATTTGATGTAAATTTTAACTTCCAATTCGGAGTGCAAGTACCGATATTAACAATCCACCCCCTCCCTAAGGGGCATGACGTCAACAAATCCGCGGGAAAAAGGCTTCATCCATATATACGGAGCTGAATTGACGGTCGCCAGCCACTTGTCTTGAATCGTTGGAGCTGAATTGACGGTCGCCAGCACACGTGAATTGAATATCGGGAGTTGAACTGTTGGTCGCCGGTAACTTAGAATTCTACGGACGTACAGTCATTTAATGGCGCGAGCATCCGCCGGTGTTTGTAAAATATGATCGCGCTCAAGCATCAGGAATTAGAAAATGTTAACGTAGGACAGTGTTTGTCCTTTGTGAATATCAGTGATGTAAAGTAATTACCCTGCAAGAGAGTAGTATAAAATATATCACCATAAGTACGTACATAATAGACAGTGTGACGAACAGTACTTTAAGGAAGTAGTAGCCTGTACTTAGCTATACCGAACCGATGTAATGAACACGTCAAGAATGCCGTATAAATCGGGCGTATCGCGACGGGCGAAATAGTTGACACCTCGTCGTACGTGTCCAGGTCCATTGTGCGGTAGGTGGACGAAGATTAAATAGTGTAAATATATTAAATTCTTGGGTCTAGGATAGAAATTTGTTGTATCCAAATTAAAGTATACAGTGTTAACGTAGTAAATGGTGAAGGTTTGTGGTAATCAAGATATGAGTGTAAAATAATAATGTGCCAGGAAATCTTTTGTGAAACTACGCCATCAAGGATGGAGGAGTAAAACGCAGAGAGGGGCTGGATGAAGCCTCTCGTCTGCAAAGCTGCAATGGAATACCGATAACTAAGATGAGTACTAAACTGTAAAATATATTTGGGAAATGTTATCGTGATGGGAAAAATGGGAATAATTTGGTCATACTTGGTTACCTTCTGTAACAAGATGGGTCGCTTAACGACCCCATCCTAAATTTGTAGCACGGACAGTAGTAAATCATAATAATGTAAATAAACGGGTCTTTTATGTATTCAGTTTGTTGGAGATGTAAATTTGTATATATAGTGTAGTACGTTAAGTCATGCATGCATTCATATTTTCTTTGTAGTCGATAATTTTCTTTACATTTGATTTTGATTATGCTAGTTAAATAAGACCCGATATGTGCTTTTATGTTTTGTCATTTTAACGAGCCATTTAATGACATGGAAGGAAAATCCAGCTTCGCCATACCAAGTGTGTTTTGTTGAAATTAATATGGTCATATTTTCAGAGTGAAGTTGTTAAATTTGTGAGATGCGATTAATATAATATTTCCAAGTAAATCATATCTGGAGTGATTAGTGCCAGAATAAATTGAATTTGTAAAAGGGGTTATGCGTTAAACATAATAAGAGTGGACTACCGTATTACAGGCGAAATTATTATATTTTTTTAAATATTAATAATAATAATAAATAAATAATATAACTATTTTTTTTAAGAAGATATTTTTTTATATGATTCGGGGATAATAATAATTTATGTGATCAAGTGTTGAGTTTATTGGGAATCATTTAATGACGGGAGGTCGTTTTAATTTGGAATTAAAGTGCGTGATAATTTAATTTGATCGATTAATAATATTGAAATGTAGATCGGTGTTAATAATCCGTACATGTTAATGAACGTGTGGTTTAAATTACGGTCCAATTTTTTTTTTTACGTATAAATGTCGCGTTTTGAAGTTGCGATTCATTAGCCGGAACATGTAGTGCTAATATTACGAGACCATGATTGTCAAATTTTGGTAAATATAATTTCAAGATGTTACGATTATTTGTGGAGAATGAACTAAGGCATAGATCCAAATGAGATAGAAAATGTGAAAGAATTTGCAGTCAGATAATAAAAGGTCGTACGATGTCCGAAATGAATAAATAAGTCAGTTGATAATTCTGTGAGGAATAAATAAATGAATCGAGGAATATTGAGATAGAGAGGAAAATAAATTCCGTACGAGAGACACTTAGGATATTGATATGAGTGTAAAATGTACGGGCAGTGTCACAGAGAAATACTGAGTTACGCAGCGGGTAGAATTCGAACCCGTGACAGCATGTACGAAATAAATAGACTGCACAGTTATTCGTTGAGATACAACGGATCTAAGGATAATGAGAGTTCAGATTCCACAGAAATGGTCGTATATTGTATTCATTGTAATAACGAGTGAGGACAATCATGATGTCGTGATAATAATAATAATAAATATTGCAGATAAAGGATTGGACCGCCTTAATTAATTGAGCGTTGATAACGATGTTAAACGGGAATCTAATTGAGAATATGCAACCGATAATAATAACAATGTAAGGACGATGTTAAATCACCGCGGTCGGATTAATAATAATTGTCATAATAATAACTGTAATGATGTCGTTGGTTGATCAGTGAATTAATTTGTAATTGCGACCGATATCTTAATATATAATTTGGCGGAAGTGACCGGTTCATTAATGATAATAACCTTTTAAGTGACGTGAATAATAATAATATCTTGGGTCACCTATTCATTAATAATAATAATAACCACGAGAGGGATATAATAATAATAACAGTAATAACCACTTGGTGTTTGCATCCCGCATAATAATGACGATATTAATCAAACGTGACAGTGCCAGGAACCGTTGAATAATAATAATAATAATAATAATAATAATAATAATAATAATAATTTCGAGGATGATAATTTCATGAAGATTGTGACGAGCGTGGATTAAATTATTTGGTGACGATATCCCTCTATTCGTATGTTTGAACAATGAGAAGGATAATATTAGAGTCTTTTGGTATCTTTTTATTGTACGGTTTCCGTATGGGACGATGTGACAGTCATACTTGCGTGTTTGTTTACTTCGCTCGCGATGCGAGGGGGGTCACTGCCACGGTATTTCCCACCGCTTCTCGTTATCTCATCTGTGTCAGTAGTCTACTGAGGCTAACTGGTGACAATTCAGATCACATGTAAATAAAATGTAAATGCTAATTCATTGGTATGGCATCAGCTGGATATCGTAAGATAGGAACTGTCCGTGGAATCCAGTTTTCGCACTTCACGAGAAACATTACCCAGTCCGAGTACCGGTCTCGGAAAAATGTATATAGCCGGAGTACATCATCTTAGTTAAATCGGGAAGCCGACCGTAACATGGGTTATGCTCGGGCTCCCGATAGAAGGAAGCTATATCCTTGAGTAACGGTTCGATTCAAATGGAATCGATCCGTAAATTATACCTCCAAAATGTCATTTTATTTCAGAAGCAACGCAGCAAGATATTGATACCACTTGCGGTATGGCAAGTGATTTATATATGTAACATGTGTGTAAATTCAAATATTGTTGCCACGTGTATCAAAGTTTTATACGTCAAATGGCGTAATAAACCGCTCCTTCTGGCAAATTATTTCAAAGGAAACCACTCTCATAATCTTTTTATTGTAGTTAGATGATGCCCTTTTTAAAGTAACAGTCACTTCCTAGTCCTATCATGGAGTCCTTAAATTCAAGTTACAATTGAGCCTTCCCCCTTTTAATTTTAAGTTGCTCCGTTCATCCCCGTGTTCTATTATGCCGTTATATTTATATTTGATGATTTAAATAATGAACCGACACCCCTGAGATAAATGCTAGTCTGGGACTCGGGAGGTGGACGGGTGCAAAATGGCTGGCCCAAAGTGGGGCTTTAAGAACGGCAAAGTGTTGCTTTAAGAACGGCAGAGAGGCCAATTTTATTGCTAATCAATTTTTATATTTTTATACCTTTTTTCAAAATTTTATATTTTTAAATTTTTGATTTTTATTAATTGATGACCGCATCACGGTCAAGTGTGTGTTCACTTGTAACGTAATATCATGCTAGAGTAAGGTTAGTTTCGAACGGAGCTAGATTTGACTAGTGTATTATTATAATCCATTGCTAATCTCTTCAAGTTTGGCAATGATTCAAAATTCAATAAGCTCGAAGATTTGATGTTTCTCTTTTCCCATATGAAATTTAATATTATTTTGGTAATTCAGGACTCCATTTAAATGTCAGTGGACATGAGATGAATATTATAAACAGCTGTTTAGGAAGGCTTGAAATGGTAAAAATATTACTGAGCACCAGTTCAAGTTATTAGTTAAAAAGAGGTTGAGATGGTATAAATTAAAATTAACGTATTTCAGGGCAGGAGATTTCCCACTTCATCGTTGTTTTTTTAATATGTTGTTGTTGTTGTTATATTGGAGCGGTTTATTGTGAAATCTTAGGCGCAAGCCAGCATTCAAGTTGAATGACCTGCAAATGTAAACAAGTTTTATAGTCAAAATTTTTTTTTGTTAAATGAAAGTTAGTGTAGGGGTATAATGTCATAGGATAGGGCCTAGACCCAATAGCGTATTCCTTCGCGTGCAGCAAGGCGAGAGGCCGATCGGCCCTTTTGCTTTCTCAAGAAAAGTTATAATGTCTGACGACGGTGGGGAGCAATCCCAGGACATAGTGGTAGAAGGACAGGGAGAGGTGAAAACTCTCACGTTAGAGGACTTGATGCAAGCATTGGCTGCAAGTATTGGTCCAATGGAACGAAGGTTAGATCAATTACAGACTAATAGTGTTTCGGTAGAGAATAAAATAGATCAAGTACAGGCCGATAGTGTTTCTGATAGACAGGAAATTATTCAACAAATGAAGGTTAATAGTGCTTCATTAGAGAACAAAATAGACCAAGTACAGGCTGCGTGCGAAGTTAATAAAACAGAACTGAAAGCACAAATAGATGCAGTTCAGGCCGCGAGCGTAGCGATGGGACAGGAACTTAGGGACAAATTAACTCAAGTCCAGGAAGCATGTCACTTCGCGAAAGACGAATTAAAAGTGCACATGGATGCGTACATTACCATCGTTAATGAAAAGGTTGACCGCGTTAGAGATGAGGCTCAAATGGAACGCGCAGAAATTAAGGAAAAATTGAACGCTAGTGTCAAGGAACTCGCCGCTCTACGATTAACAGACAGAAAAGACATAGAATCACACATAGAGGAAATTCGGGATGAATGTCGGAAGGAGAATGACATCGTCCGGGGACAAGTCGAAGAAAAATGCGCGCAGATAGCTGGCACCTTGGACAAGCATGACAAGGGCATGAACGAGTTACGTGGGGAAGCCGCACGTACACTTGTCATCGTAGCAGGACTGAAAAACAAAGTCGAAGAACTAACTATAAATTTAGAAGACCGTAGCCAGAGAATAACTAAGTGCGAAGACGCAAACTTAGCGTTATTCCAGCGGACGGAAGACTTAATTGAACAGGGCCAATCATTTGCCGACACGGAAGTTCGCCTATTAGAACAATGCAAGGCGTATAATGGGCAAAATTCCGGCACAAAAGAAATGTCAAGTTGTAATCCCGACGGAATGGATGACATGCGAAAAGACTTGGAGATGTTGAAGGCTAGGTTGGAACCATCAGCATCTAGCCAAGATTTTAACCTCCAATATCACGAATACGAAACCCATGATAACCAGGGGATTCATAAGAAAGGAGGCCTATCCCATGCTGATACACACGGTTTCAAGTTTGAAAACAGAGATGGGTCGTCTACATCATCAAATGCTATCCCGACATCGGTGGTACACGTCATTAAGATGTCTGATGACAAGCCACCAAAGTTCGATGCCCGTGGGCATATCACCCCGAAAGGTTTCATCCGGGAAATCGCCGGTTATATAAGTGAGAATAAAATACCAGTAGAGCGACAACTGCGAACAGTCGAGAAATTCCTAGACGGAGCACCAGCTATATGGTTCAGGGCTTTCTTGTATACTTTTGAAGATTTTGAAGGATTTCGGCGGGCTTTTCTCCAAAAGTTCTGGAGTATTCAGGAACAGCAGGAGTTAAGGCTGGAAGTATACTCCAGACGATATGCAACATCTTCACCAACGAAATTCTCTGATTACTTTGTGGCACAATTTCACAAGCTACGGGAGCTTGATAATCCAATGAGCGAAACAGAATTGATTAGCGCCATTGGAAAGCAATTGCCATTCGAGGTCCAACGAATGATGATAGCGTCAAATGTCCAGACAGCTGTCGATGCGGAGGCTTTATTACGTCAATTAGACCTCACAACGCATCATTCGAACCCGAGACAAATTAGGAGCAGGGACCAACAGGTGAATAATATCGAACGGACAATCGAACCGAAGACCACTAGTACGAAGAACCAGGGAACTAGTACTGATCCAGAACCTCGTCGAGCATATAATACGGAGTGGAAGCCGCGACAATGGACGAGACCAAGGAATTTTGCGGAAGGCAACCGGCAAACAAACCAAGGAAATTTTCGAGCCGACAGGGGATACCGTGGATGCCAGAGAAGTAATTACAGGCCGTATCCAGCTAGGAATCAAGGGAACCCGAGATATTACCAGGGAGGATCTCGTCAAGAGAAGGATGACAGATACCAAGAGTCTAGGCGGTATGTAGAAGAGCTGAACAAGAGAAAATGGAAGGAGGCGATCCATGATCGAGGCCGTGATGAGGAAGCGACAGGAGCGGAGAGCTTGCAATTCCAAAGAGCAAGGAAAGGGGGCAGCGACCTGAACCCGAATGCACCGACGTTCGAATCTGAAGAACGGCTCGGGGCGAAAAAAAAAAAACGCCGAATTTTAACTGAAGAATGGATCATCGCAGAGGTCGATACATGGGTTGTGACCTCTGACGAATTAATTGACGATCCCGAAATCCAAATTTCAAAGGAAATTAAGAGACTACCAGTGATATACACTAGGATCAACCACGTGAGGGTTCGATCACTCATTGATACAGGCGCCAGCGTATCAGTAGTATCCCAAGTTCTGTTAAATGAACTACAATCCAAAGTAAACATCCCGATTATCCCAGTTTCAAATTTGAAGATTCGTGGAATTATCCCGGATAAATCCGTCATATGTAAGAACCAGGCATTATTGGACATCGAAATTGGAAATTCAAAATTTGCTCATACATTTATTATCATGAATAAAATCAACTATAACTTGATCCTAGGGGCCGATTTTATGACTGAATACCAGGCTGTGATTGATATGGGAGATAACTCTGTCAGATTTAAGCATAGGGAAGGTATTGAGGATACAACCATGAACCCTCAGTCGGAGATAGGAGAGCATGAAGAAATTTGGAACACCGAAGTCGTGAATCCGCTTAGGACGGACGAAAGTGTCATGAGTGAGACGGATGATCATGTGACCTCTGATGATTATAAGCTATTTGCGGCAGAATTGCAGGAAGGTGAAATCAACTGTGGGAAGGTTATAGCAGATAAAGTTAATGCAGCTGTAATAGGTCCCGAGGGGAAGGAAAATTTATTCAAAATTTTAACAAAGCATAGCGACACGTTTGGCTCAAAACCTGGAAAAATTGAAAATTTTGAATACGAATTAAACGTGAATGATTGGTCCCCGTATAAGAAGAAATTATATCCAATTGCCGAGAAATTCTATCCCCAAGTCCGCGAAGCTATTAGAGAAATGGAAGCAAGTGGATTGATATCGAAGTCACCGACGCCATTTTTGAATCCTTTAGTGATAGTAAGGAAACCGGACGGATCAGTGCGCATTTGCCTTGATGCACGTGCTATCAACGAGAGATTAGTCCCAGAGTATGAGCAGGCCCCGCCTATTAAAGAGATCTTGAAGAGATTTAAAGATATGGAATATTTTACCACTTTTGACCTGACGTCATCGTTTCATCATATACTGTTGGAAGCTAAATCTAAGTTGTTGACGGGATTCTTATTCGATCAACAGACTTATGTTTTTAATCGTCTCCCATTCGGTATTAAGAATGCGGGTTCGGTTCTCATTCGAGCTCTTGACCGCAATCTAAGTCCAAAGGTCAAAGAGGCGACTATCATGTATGTGGATGATATCTTGGTAGCTACAAGAACACTTTCGGAACACTTGGAAAATATTAATGAAGTCCTCACCGATTTAGGAAGGCATAACTTCAAGGTCAACCTATCGAAATCACATTTTTGTCAGAAGGAGGTGTTATTTTTGGGTCACCTTGTAGATGGAGATGGGGTGCGACCAAACCCAGTCAAAATTGAGGCCATTAGGATGTTTCCTAAGCCTACTAAAGTAAAACATGTTCGGCAGTTCCTTGGAATGTGTCAGTTCTTCGCTGATCATTGCCCTGATTACACAACCGTAGTAGCACCATTGCAGGACCTGCTTAAGAAAAATAATCGATGGAAGTGGGACCATAATTGTGATGAGGCGTTCGCTCAGACCAAGCAACGATTACTGCATAATGTTAAGCTCGGATACCCGGATTTTAGCCTCAAATTCATAATTCAAACAGATGCCTCAGCCATAGGTATAGGAGCCGTATTACTGCAGGAAAACCCCGATGATCCAAGCATAAAAACCTATATTGCCTTCATGAGCCGGAAATTGCGGAAGCATGAGATAAAGTATACTATCACGGAATTGGAAATGCTGTCTATCGTGAGCGCTTTGCAATATTGGAAGAAGATCGTGTATGGTTTTCAGATTGTTATCCGTACCGATCACAAAGCGCTGACGTTCATTATGAAAACCAATATGGCAAGCGAGAGGGTTAGCCGTTGGGCATTATTTATCCAGCAATTTGATCTAACAGTCGAACATTGCCCCGGGAAACTCAATATTTTGGCAGACACATTGAGTCGACATCCAAACCCGGAGGAAGTCGTAATCCACCAAATTGAGTTGATAGAAGAGGATCAGGAAGTCTTAAGGAATCTGAAGGACATCGGAGCGATACAGAAGAGAGATGGGTTCACTAACTTGATGATAGAGTTCTTTAACAAAACATTGCAGCCAGACAATCCACAGTATGACAGAGCTAGTAAATTATCAGCGAGCTACCATTATTTGAATGGGGTTCTTCATAAGTTTTTGGATGAGGAACACACGAAACTTCGCATAGTCATACCATCTGAAATGCAAGTACCGGTAGTCAACCATGTACACCGGGTCATTGGACACGGAGGTATAGGGAAGGTTTTGGCAACTATCCAAGAGACATTCGTGTGGGCCAAGATGAACCAAACAGTCCGAAATGTACTACGATCATGTGACGTCTGCCAAAGGATTAAACCTAATCCATACTTACTTAAGCAATCTCCGCGCTCACTGTTACCTACTGAACCCCGCGAGATATTCGCAATGGACCTGTACGGACCACTCCCCAAGGCCCGTAGGGGAAACCAATTCATCCTTGTTAGTTTAGATGTATTCTCTAAATTGGTAGCCTTGTATCCGCTGCAAAAGGCAAATTCTAAAACTGTACTACGAGGAATTACTTCACATATCATTCCACAGATGGGGAAGCCTAAGAAGATCCTTACTGATCATGGTAGTCAGTTCACATCTGCTGCGTTTGCAAATCAATTACGACAACTAGACATTCAGCATGTACTTAGTTCGATTCGCCATCCCGAATCGAATCCATCAGAGAGGATCATGCGAGAGATTGCAAAATTCTGCAGGATCTATTGTTCCGAGGCACATTGGCGGTGGATTGACGTGGTGCCCATTATAACTAAATGTATTAACACCACGATCCACGAAGCAACAGGACAGATACCGGAAGTGGTCCACTTTAACAGATATCCGGCCAGGCCATGGCACGATGCAGTAGCATGTCCTGTAGATCCACGCGTATCCAGCGAAATTTGTATCAGAAAGACACGGGAACATTTGGAGGCACAAGCAGAACGACGATTGAGAAGGCTGAGGAATAAGCGATTCCACCGTCCGTTGAGGGTTGGCGAGCTCGTTCTAGTAAAGAAGCCTAGTGTATCTAACCCAGAGCAGAAGGTGTACCACAAGTTTTGTAAATTGTTCGTGGGCCCTTTCAAGATTATACAAACTTATGACAACAATGCTTACAAAGTTCAGAGCTTGGATGGAAGTTCAGAGAACATCTATAACGCTGCAAATTTAAAGCTTTACCACACGCCAGCAGACCACAGGGAAGCAGAGGATGAACGAGAGGAAGCAGATGACGAGCCGGAAGAAGATGATGTCGAAGAAGAGGATGAAGAAGATGACGGAAGGGAAGAAGAAGTCCAAGTAATCCATACACCAATTGAAGCAAGGCCATGTCCAGAGTGTGGAGAGATAGACAGAGACGTGCAGGAATTTGTCAATGCGATCCATGATATCGAAAGACAGAACGAGGAGTTAAGGGTCAGGAACCAGATGTTGAGAGACGAAATCAATAGCCGTCGCAGAACAGAGGATCCAATGTCAAATCATGATAGTGATGATATGGACACATCATAAAAAAAAATCTCATGATGCTCACTAGATTTTTTTTTACCTGGGCAAGAGGAAGATGAACCCGAGTGACTTAGGCCCATAATCAATCATGATTTGATCGGTAAAATAATATGGTACATTTATTGAAATACAGAGGAGTGTATTTGAAAATATTTCGTTTAGGTAATGTCGAAATCAGAGCGAAGGAAGGACGACAGACTGGAGCCTGACGGATTAGCTCAACCCGACAACTTTTAGCTACTTCACAGCAGGGAATATCATTAGTTGGCGTACAAGGAAATACAGAGTCCACAAATAAGTCTTGGTCAGAAAGAGGAAGGGGGAGAGTCATACAAAGAAAACCCACCACATGAGTAAGACCTTGGGATATTTTTGGTAGGACGGAAATTCCATGACCTCATGGAAAATTACAGCGGCTGAGTGTACGTTCGCTAGCCTAAGTTCGAGCAGGTGGAGATTTAAATCACGTGACCGCTTGCCGGCCAATAGTAAAAATTTGATGGGAGACTCAGTGATACCATCTTAAGGAATGAGGGATGAGATATTTTCGTAACTACAAAAGTAATCAGTAATAAATTAATATGAGTACGCGGATGGATGTAATGAATTTATTAGATGTCACGCATGGAAAAATAATCAATACTTATTGGCAAATTAATTAAATTGAAGGCTGGATTTCTTGGAAACGGGACAGCTTGAATCTCATTGGCTGAAAGAAGACCACGTTGTCAGAGACGCTTACGAAGGCGCGAAATGTGAGGAGCGAAATCCACCCATATCTCCTAAATCTGTGATCACCAGGAGTTCATATTTTATCCAGCAGATATGCTAGCGGAGTGGATTAATTTGATGTAAATTTTAACTTCCAATTCGGAGTGCAAGTACCGATATTAACAATCCACCCCCTCCCTAAGGGGCATGACGTCAACAAATCCGCGGGAAAAAGGCTTCATCCATATATACGGAGCTGAATTGACGGTCGCCAGCCACTTGTCTTGAATCGTTGGAGCTGAATTGACGGTCGCCAGCACACGTGAATTGAATATCGGGAGTTGAACTGTTGGTCGCCGGTAACTTAGAATTCTACGGACGTACAGTCATTTAATGGCGCGAGCATCCGCCGGTGTTTGTAAAATATGATCGCGCTCAAGCATCAGGAATTAGAAAATGTTAACGTAGGACAGTGTTTGTCCTTTGTGAATATCAGTGATGTAAAGTAATTACCCTGCAAGAGAGTAGTATAAAATATATCACCATAAGTACGTACATAATAGACAGTGTGACGAACAGTACTTTAAGGAAGTAGTAGCCTGTACTTAGCTATACCGAACCGATGTAATGAACACGTCAAGAATGCCGTATAAATCGGGCGTATCGCGACGGGCGAAATAGTTGACACCTCGTCGTACGTGTCCAGGTCCATTGTGCGGTAGGTGGACGAAGATTAAATAGTGTAAATATATTAAATTCTTGGGTCTAGGATAGAAATTTGTTGTATCCAAATTAAAGTATACAGTGTTAACGTAGTAAATGGTGAAGGTTTGTGGTAATCAAGATATGAGTGTAAAATAATAATGTGCCAGGAAATCTTTTGTGAAACTACGCCATCAAGGATGGAGGAGTAAAACGCAGAGAGGGGCTGGATGAAGCCTCTCGTCTGCAAAGCTGCAATGGAATACCGATAACTAAGATGAGTACTAAACTGTAAAATATATTTGGGAAATGTTATCGTGATGGGAAAAATGGGAATAATTTGGTCATACTTGGTTACCTTCTGTAACAAGATGGGTCGCTTAACGACCCCATCCTAAATTTGTAGCACGGACAGTAGTAAATCATAATAATGTAAATAATCGGGTCTTTTATGTATTCAGTTTGTTGGAGATGTAAATTTGTATATATAGTGTAGTACGTTAAGTCATGCATGCATTCATATTTTCTTTGTAGTCGATAATTTTCTTTACATTTGATTTTGATTATGCTAGTTAAATAAGACCCGATATGTGCTTTTATGTTTTGTCATTTTAACGAGCCATTTAATGACATGGAAGGAAAATCCAGCTTCGCCATACCAAGTGTGTTTTGTTGAAATTAATATGGTCATATTTTCAGAGTGAAGTTGTTAAATTTGTGAGATGCGATTAATATAATATTTCCAAGTAAATCATATCTGGAGTGATTAGTGCCAGAATAAATTGAATTTGTAAAAGGGGTTATGCGTTAAACATAATAAGAGTGGACTACCGTATTACAGGCGAAATTATTATATTTTTTTAAATATTAATAATAATAATAAATAAATAATATAACTATTTTTTTTAAGAAGATATTTTTTTATATGATTCGGGGATAATAATAATTTATGTGATCAAGTGTTGAGTTTATTGGGAATCATTTAATGACGGGAGGTCGTTTTAATTTGGAATTAAAGTGCGTGATAATTTAATTTGATCGATTAATAATATTGAAATGTAGATCGGTGTTAATAATCCGTACATGTTAATGAACGTGTGGTTTAAATTACGGTCCAATTTTTTTTTTTACGTATAAATGTCGCGTTTTGAAGTTGCGATTCATTAGCCGGAACATGTAGTGCTAATATTACGAGACCATGATTGTCAAATTTTGGTAAATATAATTTCAAGATGTTACGATTATTTGTGGAGAATGAACTAAGGCATAGATCCAAATGAGATAGAAAATGTGAAAGAATTTGCAGTCAGATAATAAAAGGTCGTACGATGTCCGAAATGAATAAATAAGTCAGTTGATAATTCTGTGAGGAATAAATAAATGAATCGAGGAATATTGAGATAGAGAGGAAAATAAATTCCGTACGAGAGACACTTAGGATATTGATATGAGTGTAAAATGTACGGGCAGTGTCACAGAGAAATACTGAGTTACGCAGCGGGTAGAATTCGAACCCGTGACAGCATGTACGAAATAAATAGACTGCACAGTTATTCGTTGAGATACAACGGATCTAAGGATAATGAGAGTTCAGATTCCACAGAAATGGTCGTATATTGTATTCATTGTAATAACGAGTGAGGACAATCATGATGTCGTGATAATAATAATAATAAATATTGCAGATAAAGGATTGGACCGCCTTAATTAATTGAGCGTTGATAACGATGTTAAACGGGAATCTAATTGAGAATATGCAACCGATAATAATAACAATGTAAGGACGATGTTAAATCACCGCGGTCGGATTAATAATAATTGTCATAATAATAACTGTAATGATGTCGTTGGTTGATCAGTGAATTAATTTGTAATTGCGACCGATATCTTAATATATAATTTGGCGGAAGTGACCGGTTCATTAATGATAATAACCTTTTAAGTGACGTGAATAATAATAATATCTTGGGTCACCTATTCATTAATAATAATAATAACCACGAGAGGGATATAATAATAATAACAGTAATAACCACTTGGTGTTTGCATCCCGCATAATAATGACGATATTAATCAAACGTGACAGTGCCAGGAACCGTTGAATAATAATAATAATAATAATAATAATAATAATAATAATAATAATTTCGAGGATGATAATTTCATGAAGATTGTGACGAGCGTGGATTAAATTATTTGGTGACGATATCCCTCTATTCGTATGTTTGAACAATGAGAAGGATAATATTAGAGTCTTTTGGTATCTTTTTATTGTACGGTTTCCGTATGGGACGATGTGACAGTCATACTTGCGTGTTTGTTTACTTCGCTCGCGATGCGAGGGGGGTCACTGCCACGGTATTTCCCACCGCTTCTCGTTATCTCATCTGTGTCAGTAGTCTACTGAGGCTAACTGGTGACAATTCAGATCACATGTAAATAAAATGTAAATGCTAATTCATTGGTATGGCATCAGCTGGATATCGTAAGATAGGAACTGTCCGTGGAATCCAGTTTTCGCACTTCACGAGAAACATTACCCAGTCCGAGTACCGGTCTCGGAAAAATGTATATAGCCGGAGTACATCATCTTAGTTAAATCGGGAAGCCGACCGTAACATGGGTTATGCTCGGGCTCCCGATAGAAGGAAGCTATATCCTTGAGTAACGGTTCGATTCAAATGGAATCGATCCGTAAATTATACCTCCAAAATGTCATTTTATTTCAGAAGCAACGCAGCAAGATATTGATACCACTTGCGGTATGGCAAGTGATTTATATATGTAACATGTGTGTAAATTCAAATATTGTTGCCACGTGGATCAAAGTTTTATACGTCAAATGGCGTAATAAACCGCTCCTTCTGGCAAATTATTTCAAAGGAAACCACTCTCATAATCTTTTTATTGTAGTTAGATGATGCCCTTTTTAAAGTAACAGTCACTTCCTAGTCCTATCATGGAGTCCTTAAATTCAAGTTACAATCGAGCCTTCCCCCTTTTAATTTTAAGTTGCTCCGTTCATCCCCGTGTTCTATTATGCCGTTATATTTATATTTGATGATTTAAATAATGAACCGACACCCCTGAGATAAATGCTAGTCTGGGACTCGGGAGGTGGACGGGTGCATTAGATACCTCTGGAAGTCTGAAACGAGAAGAAATGAAAAATATAGCCCCAAACACCCGTTGGTGTATGTATACTGGGAGAAGAATATTTGTTTTATATTATTTAAACTGATCACTGGCCCAGACTTAATCAGGAATTATTAAATTTGTTACATGTTGATTAAATGAAGAGCGCAAGTTAAATTTGTGACCACTGTGAAATTTAAAGGATCACACGGTAATTAATATTGAAAGACTACATTCAGCACTCTAATCAACAATATTGTATTCATACCAGAAGAGGTATGGGGTAGGTATTTTATATAATTACAGAATTTTTTTCTGTCGCAATCAAATCATTCAGACAATATAAATGATGACAGATAAGGCTACACTAGTAACGATAAAGATTAGAATCTTGAATATGATCGGGTTTCGCTGGTCGAACAGACCCATGATAGATGACGTGACCTCCAATTGAAGAGTTCTGCTATTGCCATGGAATGCACAGTGTCAACACATTCATGAAACAGATGGTTGACACTTTGCCCTGGCGCCAGTCGTCAATACCACTTCGCATACCTGGAACACTGGAATTTAAAACCGGACGTGTCATTGTCTGCATGAGAGGACCAGTAAATGAGCACACATCACCTCAGGAATTCACCAGCCATACCAGACAAACTTCATTTTCGAACAAGGTGAATGGACATCATCAACTTCAAACTAAAAACTAGGAAACTTCCAGCCCTTCTATTCCAAAGTTGAATATGTTCAGTAGCTCGAAATAATAATAACGGCGTGTGGCCTTCGGGGAGGCCTGGTGCAGGTCTTGCGATTTGACGCCTGGAGGCGACCTGCGCGTCATGATGAGAATGAAATAATGATGAGGACGGCACATACACCCAGTACCCGTGCCAGGGGAATTAACCAATGATGGTTAAAATTCCCGACCCTGCCGGAATCGAACTCGGGACCCCTATGACCGAAAACCAGCACGCTAACAATTTAGCCATGGAGCCGGACGGTAGCCGAAAATGAAACTCCTGCAGTTAAATACCAAATTATATACGTCGCCGAAAGTCATTCATCAGTGGATCGCCGAACATACACTCTACTGTAGATAACAACCGAAAACGAATAACGATAACAGAGAATCAATAGTGTACTGGAATAGGAAAGTTGTACAGACTGATAAAATAATGACTGACAATCAACTTAATATTATACTGACAGACAGGGCGTCAAAGATCACATATATAATCAACTTTGCAATATTAATGCCTGAGATATTCTATAAGATCAGGGAAAATATCAGCAAGTGCCTGCCGCTAGGAAAGGTAATGAGAAAGATCTGGGTTCGGGATAGAATTGTCATTCTAAAAGTGGTAGGGAACCTAGAAAAAAATTCTCATCAGCCGTATGACGCACTTCACCAAACAAATCTCAAGAATATCTGCAATGAGCTGCAGAAGATAGTGGCTTTAGAAGCCGTCAGAATTATGAGGAAATTGCCTAATAGGGATTTGAAGGGTCCATAAATGAAGAACATCGGAAGATCATTAGTGTTTCACTAGGCTTCGATTTTAATCCCACCTTACATAAGTGAATACAGGAGAAACTAGGGAAACGCTGGATGATAATAATAATAATAATAATAATAATAATAATAATAATAATAATAATAATAATAATAATAATAATAATAATAATAATAATAATAACTACTCAACTGCCCAGAACCAGCGGAGAGGTTTCCACTTAAACCCCACCCGAACCCAAACCCAGACTCATCCCCACCTGCACAAGAGGAAATACACCGACACATGCAACGACTGCAAAACAACAAGGCATCCGGAGACGACGGCATCATAGCAGAGCTTCTTAAACATCTAGAAAAGAATTCTCTCCAAGAACTCACACAAATCATACAAGAAATTTGGACAACGGAAAAACTACCAGAAAATTGGACAAACGCCCTCCTCGTTCCACTTCACAAAAAAGGTGACCGAACAGATGTGAACAATTACAGGGGAATTTCCCTGGTGCAAGTCACATACAAAATCCTCTCTGCAGTCCTCCTCCAAAGAACACAGGAACAACTAGAACCACTCATAGGCGAATACCAAGCGGGCTTCAGGCCCCACAGATCCTGTGCAGAACAGATACTCAACCTGAAAACCATCTTGAAACTACGACACACAAGAAAACAACCCACAATCTGCACCTTCGTGGACTTCCAGAAAGCATACGACTCCATTGACCGGCAATCTCTCTTCCAAACACTGAGTGAGTACGGACTGGACAACAAGACTCAAAAAATCATCAGACTAACTCTCACCAACACAACCTCCCAAGTAAAATTCATGGGAAATATATCTGAAAAATTTCAGATAAAAACCGGTGTCCGACAAGGAGATGGACTTTCCCCACTACTCTTTAACATAGCCCTGGACAAAATCATGAGAGAATGGGAACAAGCTCTAAAAGCTCAAGGAAATTGGCAACCATTAAGTATGACAAGAAGACATGTAAAAATCTCCTGTCTCGCTTTCGCAGATGATCTCGCGATCCTTGCAACAAACGAACAACAGGCAATCAGCCAAATCGAAACTCTCAAGAAATGCTCAGAAAAATTCGGCCTACAAATCTCCTTCTCAAAAACCAAGGTCATGTGCAACCACTGCAGCTTCCAGAATTTGAACACAAAATTTGGCACAATCGAAAAAGTAACTGAGTTCCGATATCTCGGAGAAATTATAGTACCAACAGGAAAAGAACAAAGGCCCTCGAGGTCCGCATCCAAAAAATGAAGAGAGCCCTCGGCCGAACGCAAAACATTTACAACAAAAATGCCTTTCAATCTTCACCAAAATTCGACATTACAACACTGTGATCAAACCTGAAATACTATACGCGAGTGAAACACTGGATCTCCACAGGAAAACAGTACTCGAAGACATCCTGAAAGAGGAACGTAAAATCATCAGAAAAATTCTCGGCCCAAAACTGACTGACGAAGGATATAGACTGTAATCTCGTACAAAAACCGAGGAGCTCTCAAACCTTGCGGCCGACATCAGAAAAAGACGCCTGAAATTTTATGGACACATCAAACGCCTTCCAGAAAACAGACTGACAAGAATCTTACTTGAGGCAACAGAAAACATCAAAACAAATAGGTGGACAACGGAAATCCGCCAAGACCTGGAAAAATCAGGAATCAAAGTGGCCGACATCGCTAACCGAACCTGCTACAGAACGAAAATCAACAAGTGGGAAGTAGAGTCAGAGAGAAACCACAAGATGAAGACAGGAGCTAAGTGGACAGAACAACGAAGAACCACGATGAGAGAAAAACTGAAGGCTGCCTGGCAAAGAAGGAAATCCACAACTTCTAAGTGAGCTTTGCGTGATTAGTTTTCTGGTCTTTTTCGCATCTAATAATAATAATAATAATAATAATAATAATAATAATAATAATAATAATAATAATAATAATAATAATAATAATAATATCGTTTAGCTACTGAATTGCAACCTTTCTTTGTTGTTGCAGCATGAAAGAAATATGAATGGATATGAATGTTCCGTTCGCGCTAACAAGTCACCCATTTATTTAATATTACAGTTAAGAGCTCTTAGTTAAACCAGTGACAATAAAGCATATTTAAATAAATTAGTGTGACAGCTTAATTTTTCCGAAGGAATACATACCAAGGATCACTTACAACGAGCTAGAATACTAAGATAAAGGGTTGAAAAGGTTGACATCAGCGCTCTATGGACAAGCCATGTTCTCTAAGGCAGAAACAAAATAAGGAAGCCCTGAGAAACGTACTAATTGCAACAATAAAAAATAAAAAAATAACCGAGCTCGATAGCTGCAGTCGCTTAAGTGCGGCCAGTATCCAGTATTCGGGAGATAGTAGGTTCGAACCCCACTGTGGGCAGCCCTGAAAATGGTTTTCCGTGGTTTCCCATTTTCACACCAGGCAAATGCTGGGACTGTACCTTAATTAAGGCCACGGCCGCTTCCTCCCCATTCCTAGCCCTTTCATGTCCCATCGTCGCCATAAGACGTATCTGTGTCAGTGCGACGTAAAGCAGCTAGCAAAAAGAAAATAAATAAATAAATAAATAAATAAATAAATAAATAAATAAATAAATAAATAAATAAATAAATAAATAATTATAGGAATAGTCTATTGTAACTGTTCGTTGCCATTTCGACTCAACAAATTCCCACACCAGTGATGTTCTACGATATTGAGAATAATAATAACTAGAAGACCCGCGCTGCTCCGCATCACTCGTTAAAAATAGGTCAGATAACTCGCCTGTCCTAGTCATATTGTTTATGGTTTTATGAACATTTAATAAGAAGCGCGTTATGGTATGCTGCAATTAGTACTCAGAATTCATGCATTCTGACGTCATCATGCCGTCTATTTTGTAAAAATCTAGCCATGTATTCGCTCCTCTATCGTGCAGTTCTTGTTCTAAAGCTTGATGGTAATTATATTTTTAATCGGAGTTCTATAAAGAACGAGTGTCTTATGAGCTCATACGTTAGTCTCAAATGAGCGGTTTCTTTTTTACCACGCAGCGAACTTTTTAAAGATACATGGCCTTCACTATTTCTAGTGTAGGTAGGTTATCCTTTGATAGATGTTCCCAGATAATGTCTAAGGCGTATGTCATTATGGGGTTTGTTTATACGTAGATTTTTTTTCCCTTAGCAGCATGTAAGATACTAGGAACGCTCTGCCAACGTTTGAATATATTTGGCAGCTAGGAAAGGTTAGGGAATCAAAGAGTATCTAGCAGGGAATAATATTCTTCAGTAATCAGAAAAAGTGTATACTCTCTAGCTTGACAGGTAGTAATTAAACATGGCTGTTAGCAATTACATTACTAGAGATGCAAATCACATGTATCAGACTATTAATGAAAGTGTTAGTCGCTTAGCAACCTGCTAAGTACAGAATGTATTGCGGGTTAGGGTAAATCTTCGCCTGCAGTTATTGGAGTGATCATTTAATGATTTGATTCTATGATTACTCAAAATTGGGTGAACGTAGGTAATTCGGGAAAAAAAATATGAAGCAAATCGGTTCAGTAGAACGGAAGGGTGGATTTTCCAAAGCTGTTTTAGTAAACTAGGGGCTGCCTGGCCGAGGCGGTAAAGGCGTGCTCGGTTCGCCCGGAAGGACGTGGATTCGAATCCCCGTCAGGAAGTCTTAAAATTTAAGAAACGAGATTTCCACTTCCGGAGGTGAATATGGCCCTCAGGTTCACTTAGCCTACACCAAAAATGAGTACCAGGTTAATTCCTTGGGGCAAAGGCGGCCGGGCGTAGAGCTAACCACTCTACCCCATCACGTGCCGAGGTTAACAATGGTGGAAGCCTTTACCTTCCACTCCTCCAAGGGCCTTCATGGCCTGTACGGAAGTGACTTTGCTTTGCTTTGCAATAAATAATACATTGTGAATTGGATCCACTGATTGTTTGGGTTTCACAATCATTTTTTCATCACTATTTGTTTTAGATTCTAGTCAGTGGATACATTCGAAATTTCAATTTGCGTTTCGTCACACTTGGTACCATTAGGGGCCTATGACCTAGCTGTTAGGCCCCTTTAAAACAACAAATATCATCATCATTAAACGGTGCTTGAGTATAATAACAGTGATATCATCTTTCGCTCCCTATTCTGGAAGCTGCAGTTCAAACTATGAACTTATTTCTTCTAAAACCAAGAAGTGAGCTATTACATTCACTTTAAATTACATTTCATTAATGTTATTGAAATTGCAGTCTCTAAGTCATTTTCTTGAAGAATTCTGTTCCATTGGTACAATAATACAAACATTTTATATTATAAGTACGTTCAGATGAATGGTATCGTTCAAGCATTGGCCAGTCTAAATTAATTCCGCTAATAAACTTTTGAATGTTCACTTTAGATTCTATATAACAATATCTGTACGTGACGATGCATTGAGAAAGTGGTGTTCTAGCTCTTCTTCTCTTTACAAACAGACAAGTTCATACCTGGATATTAACTAGCCTTTCAATATATCACTGGCGGCCCTTGTCTAAGAGAGCAGCAACAAAAGGCTCACATCCATGAGCTTGCATCTTTACAATAACTCTACTTTTATAGCCAGCTGAAGTGTGGTGCGGGGTCAAACGCTTTTGACAGGTGATAACTTGTGTTATTGCTGGGAGCCCAACGACAGCTATTGTTTTGCGAGCGAGAACAAATGAGTAAAGAGAATAGCCCCTAGGGCTCATCCGTTCTAAGTACACGGCAACCTTCAAAGGGAACTGCCACTCATAAGCATCGGGAGAAACGAAAGCATTCTACGTTCTTAAAAAAAAAATAGCTCTAGTTCCGTGAGATTAAGTGTTATGTTGAACTAAAGCTTACTGGTGGTTCTAGGGAAGGCTCCTTCGCACTCGCGTCCTAGTCTCAATTTTGCGGAATCGAACCCAGCACAGCTGACTGACTTTTAAAAATGCTTTACTTTCTCAGTAGGACTTATTGGAACGTAAAGGAAACCCTCTTCATGGAAAATAACCTGAGTCCAGTGCCTTTATAAGGTCTATAACGGTAGACGCGTTTGCAATACACAATAGAATCGGTCAGTGGAGAAAGGAACTGTCACTTTTCCATTTGTTCGTTGTACAAATCTACACGGCTCCACTGATCAGTGCCAAAATTTACACCAAGGTGGATACGGCATTTAGACGGGCCCGCAGAGGTAGTAATTTTGCCAATTCAAATGTTAACTCCCATGTTGTCAGGGGGCACAAAACAAAACTGTAAAAAATCCACAACATAGGCAACATCTCTAAGTTGTAGAAGAACCGGACACATATAATTTTACGCCCCTCACTGCAAGAAACAATACTCGGGGGAGACTCCTAAAACAAAATCTTAAGGCAATAAAATCAACAGTTTCTGAGAAATTTCCAAAAAAAGAAAAAAAATTAAAATTAACCTCCCCGTTCTTGGAAACTGATCAAGTTATGGCCCGCCGTAACCATGGTAACGGCAGCTGAAGATGTCTCATGCAACTTTCCCCCTAACACAGTAAGCGGCAGTCCCCAAAAATGACGGGGCTACTACTTTCAACAACTGCGTATTTTGCGGTGCCATCTCTCGACGTCCTCAAAATACGCTTCTTTAAGTCTTCCAAGTCCTGCTGTGATAGCTTCCTTCACGGTTGGGGTTTGCTCTACGATACAAAGTAGCAATGCATTCTCTGAAAAATTAACCTCAATTCCATGAATGATTGCTTTCAGGTGCGGATTACAGTTATGGTGTTATGAGGGTCTTTAGAATTTTCACATGGAAATGTTTTTGAGCCATCAATTTCCCAACGTCATTGTAAACATGGCAACCAGAGTTCTTCATCTATGTTATCCTAGATTAGTACCGTCATTCTTACGTTGCTGTAACAACGCAAGCTCTTAGTTAAATGCTGTCCATACGTTGATATCAGAACCCAAGCTGTTAGTTCGATTCCAGACGAAAACGAATGTCTACACGATTGCTTCTCGCTAAGCGACACGCTCTCATATGGACGGAGGAAAAGCTTTTGCACCGGGCATGGCACAGAAACCGATTAGTTTGTAGTACGACCAACACGCCGAAGAGCCTTCGTTTTCAAGTATCTATCTCGGGGAACTAGAGGCTGTCTGTCTGAGACGGTAAAGGCGTACTCGTTTCACCCTGAAAGACGTTGGTTCGATTCCCCGCCAGGAAGTCGAAAAATTTAAGAAACGAGGTTTCCACTTCCGGAAGTGCGCATGGTTCCGAAGTTCACTCAGCTTACACCAAAAATGAGTACTAGGTTTAATCCTGGGGGAAAGACGGCCAGGCGTAGAGCTAACCACACTACAACAACAAGCGCCGAGATTACATGTGGTGGAAGCCTTTACCTCCCACCACTCCAAGGGTCTCGCGGCTTACGGAGATGACTTTGCTTTGCTTTTACCTTTGGAAATCGCGTACATTCAAGATCGAGCACGTCACTCCGTTTATAACGGATAAAAGTTAAATTCGTAAACAAAACAGACAAGGAGTGAAGTCCGAGCATGTCCCCTACGTTGTGCTTATCCGATTAACATAAAGTTTATTCGTCATGTTCTAAACGGTCGGTGATATAGAAAACCTTACTCGCGCCGCCTCTCCGCAGAAGATAAGAAGTTTATGGAGGGCTGTATCGAGCGGAATCTCACTTCCTAGCTCGATACAGTACTGGATGCAGCGCAAGAAGGACGTCTTTGTCATGATCTGTCAGCCAAGTAAACCAAGACCAACTACAATACTTGGAGAAGGTTACAGAAAATAGAAACCACTTTTCCCGTTGTGAAAATCAAATTATCGAAAATATGTCTCCCGGTCAAGGCTGTTCATTAACGGATGCTAATTTCAGATGGCAACAAGCTACAAGGCGTAGCCTGCATGGTTGCTAGGTAATATTTTTGTCTGACCATTCATCTATACCTTACAGCACTGCCTGCACGGTTGCTATGGTTCTATTTCCGTCATTCATTTTCCCAGTCACGCTACACAAATTTTCTGACGATCACCAGCCGTAAGACAAATTTATGCCAAAACACGACATCCGTACCGGGTGAAAGCTGACATAGCGAAGTGTAACCTAATAATTATCGTGAGAATTTTATAGTACGAAAAGGTTTCCGAAAGACGTAATACTATGCGATATACAAAAAGAAAGGGTAATTTTACGTGCACTTTATCTAGGAGAGTAAGATGCCTAGGGAGGATTTTAAAAGCATTACACCAAGTATCAACTTACAAATGTCCAAAAATTCCACTTCATTAAAAACATTAATATGGGTTAATGAAAAAAGTGACAACACTAAACAAACAAATATTATTTTCCCTGATATTAACACTATGTCAGCATGCCCATTAGCCGATTATGCATCCTTCACCAGAATACTGATGTTGATCCAAACTAGAACTGCACACATCCAACAAACAATAAAGAGAGTGTCGACTCCTGAAGAAAAACGTTAATGAAACAAAATAATTAAATTTTCGCATTCATACTGAGGTTTCTTGCAGCTTAGGGTCAAATCTTTCCTAATTTCTTGCTTCTGCCCGCATTTTCTCATCTTTCTTCCTCTTGGTTCTCTGCTTCTGAAATGTTCTGACAATTGTTTTTGGAGATTTTACTTTCATTTGAGACCAGTACAAGTCACTTGAATTATTAATGCTACATTCAAAGACTAACCCAAGGGCTCTGTTTCTAGTTCCCTAAAATAAGGACTTAGTCACTCACTTCAAGACTATTCTCTTCTTAACTCAAAAATCACTAACCATAATTTCAAATTTGCTCCATCTGTCACACTTCAAGTCGTCTTTTCCTTTACATCCTAATATCATTTTTTTTTCTACTAAGAAAGCAATGTTTAAAAAGATATACTTTCACTTCACTTCACTTCACTTCTAGGTCGCTAGTTACAGTACTTTAAAATACTGAATGATATCGATGGATTACCTACAGTAGGTCTTGAAGAAAAAAAAATTGGAGCACTATAATATTGGACAATCAATTCGAATAGGCTCGCATTTTTCTTTATTTCCGTCGCAAAGGAATGAAGTTAAACTTACAGAAGTCCAGTACACGCTTCCCAATCCCATTGCTTCCGTATCTTCTCCACATCTACGAATTATCCTTTCGTATTCTTCAGTCATATTTCCAACTCTCGCATTGAAGGCAACCACTAGCACTAACCTATCCTTGCTGTTGACCCTTATTACGACGTTAATCAATGCTTCAGAAACTCTTGTCAACTTCATTCTCATCTGCACACTCACATGTGAATATGCCAAATCTACTCACATCATTCGCTCATTTACGTTCCTAAAAGGAACACCTGTCAAACACACTTAATCCGAATATCATTAACTCCTAACACATCTAGATGCATCCTCTTTGCTGACTCATCCAGTTCTACTTTCTTTCTCCCACAAGCCACATTAAGATTGAGAGCCCCCATCGACTTCTATTTCGTTTGCCAAATTGTTTCCCCGGCGTCCCACAACCGTCAAATGGAAATAGAATTGCGGTACGCCCATATGTCCGCGGCTTGCTTGAAGCATTCTGAGCATGCTCAGTGAAAATTCTGTGAAGCAGGATGCTATCCTTGCTTAAACATGTTCCCATTGAACGGGTTAGGGACCACGTTGGATTGTATTTTTCTACCGCCTGAACGCAAGGAGGGCCATGACTCAGAATACGTCCGAGATGCCCACTCCCATTCCACAACAACTGTTATCCCGACTCTTAGGACCACTTACTACGTCATTGAGCCGTAGTCCATGGTTCATGAACTACAGTAACCCATACCACGAACCTGATCTACATAAGCACTGATGGGGAGACAGGACAAACTGTAGCCTTGCTCACTCCTTTATGGATTGCTGCTTCTTTTACTATAGCCCTTGATTGTTATTATAGCAGACTGATTTTAATACCAACTAAAGATCATCCTTCTTTCTCGGTACTGATCTTGATCTCCTTTAGAATCTCAAATAGCTTGGTCCAGTCATTATGATCGAATTCCTTTTCTATATCTACGAGTGAGATGAATGTGGATTTGTTCTCGTTAATTCGTTCCTCTAAGGTCAGACGTACAGTCGGGATTATTTCACGTGTTCCAAAATTTCCTCTGAATCGAAACTGATCTTCTCCCAACTAGGTTTCAACCTGTATTTCCATTCTTCTGTAAATAATACGTGTTAAAATTCTGCAAGCGTGAGACACTAAATTAACCCCTCAGCGTCGCAGCCATTTAAATAGCTTCCTATCCCGCGGCCGGATGAGATTTCAACTACGCGCGACAGAAATACATCGATTCACTTAAAGCGTTACTACAAGTATAAGAGTAGCCCGATTTTCACGAAATTTGGAATTCCTTATGACAGAACTATGTACATGCAGATAATTACATAATAGTTTCACATTTCCTTAGTAATTTAGTTCCGTGTGATAGAGTTCGAAGCACTCTTGGAGACAGGGACTCAAGTCACACTCCTGGCAGCAGTACACTGACGTCTTCTTTTCGCCGTGTTTTGAACACAGGATACAATGTCTCTGAGGTTTGTATTTCCAACTCTTGGGTGCTAATTTCCTGATAAAATGACTTTCCTGCAACCTTGGAACTGTATTATCTGATGCGCGCCAGCCTTGAATATTTTGTTCCCCTCCCTCCCGAGCTTATTTTGTAAACAAACCTTTCACCAACTGAACCCGATAAGGTAATTGCTCAATATATGTCTCAGTGACCTGTGTGAGTATTATGAGAGAATTTAGCAATCAGAATTCACCGTTGAAAACTTCTCTTTGACTTGTATAATTATCTATAGTCTCTTACACGAAATTTCCAAGTACTGTTTCTCGTCGTCGTCACTCTCATCATTTACCACTGCTACATTATCTATTTGATTATCACTGCTGCTTATACTGTCACTACTACTTCCGACTAAACTTTCATCTGAATTCTACAATATTTCAAGCACGTTTCTGTCAGTCATACCACGGCTGAGCGCGGCGCGTCACACGGACTGGTGAAGCTGCAGCGAGACCGGAAGCAACAGGACGAAACTGAATGAGGGGAATAACATTTATGACGAAACAAACCAACTCGATACATATTTCAGATAAAAGGTCGAGACAACGTCTTTCAAACGAGATATATACCATGAACAACTGGTTCTCGTATCGTATGACAGAAAGCAGCACTAACTGATGCCTACACAGAGCGCTCGTGGAGAGTTACGAAAATATTACAAGCTGAGAAATAAAGAAAAATATATTAAATATACCGCACTCTCAATGTACAAATAGAGCAAAGAACATCACACGAAAAGACAAAATTCTCACATCATCATTTCTTTATTTTATTCTGTGGGAAAGAACGAAGCAAACAGACTTTTAAAAATGCAAGAGATTAGTGCTCAGACTTACTTAACAAATAATTATCCTTGCAAAAAAAACTACATTATAACGATTTTTCAATTCTTATTTACAACACTAATAAACCCGGAAATGTCTTCTTGGAAACAAAACAATTTGCATATCAGTAACTCAAAACTCTTCGCGCTATAGCCGTAAATGTGAAACCATGTATGGGTCTATACCACGTATAGAGGTCGGCGCTGAGGGGTTAATGGCGTGGTAGTTTTCACACTTATCACCACCTACTTCCTTGAGTTTAGGATTTTTTAAATTTCGTATGGCTACTCTTAACTTGGTGGAGCCCTTGTAAGGCAGACACTCTAACTAGAACGAGCAGCATCTTCCGTGTATGAGAACTACGTGTTTTTGTGGTGGAGGAAGGGTAGTTTTGCAGGAATGTTGAGGACAGTAAAAACACACAGCCACGAAGCAGTGGAAATGACTATTTAAGGTTAAAATCTCCGACTCGGCCGGGAGAATCGAATCCGTGGTCCTCTGAACCGAAGGTGATTACGCTGAACATTCAGCCAAAGAGTCGGACTAGAAATAGGTTAAACAACATTCTGTACAAAATCGGATGGCACTTGTTCTGTATCATACACTAAACGAAATAACCTCGCTATGCCGGTGTCCCACAAGACTGACAGTAAATCTGAGGGCATGTCATTAATTTCAGATCTCTTGTTCCTATTTAAATCTCTCAAAGCTCTGTCGAATTCTGGCCTCAAAATTGGTTCTCCCATTTCATCACTATCAACAGCCCCTTCTTGTTCAAGAACGTTATCACCTACTGCTTTCTATTGATACAATTAAACCCTGGGCCGTAACAACGTTTTAAGCGAAATTTACGAAATAATACAGAAATCATAAATAACTGACCAGAAGACAAAATTTGTCACATCCTGTGGATCAAATAGCTAGATTAATAAACTTTATGTGATAATTACTACCAGTTTTGTGCATAAATACTATTGCATGTAATAATGTCGTATGTGCAGTGGTATACAACGTTGTTACAAAAATAAGAAATAAATGGAGAATAGCCCATTATTTTCACTATTTAATGCTGTACTTATATTATATATCAATGCTATAGAACTTTCTATTACGTAATATCTTCAACATTGATTTTTAATTGTAGCACATTCACGAACATTAAAAAGTGTTCATTCCGTTTGCTTTTACATGTCACATAATACATGTTTAATAGAAATGTTATATTTTATGAGGACTAGCGCCAGATACACTCATTTTCAACTGGCAGACTTTCATAAAACACTCTATATTCTGTCAAAATAAATTGACATATATGTTCAAAATATCTTTCTTTTTAGCTGGGTTGATAAGAAGTGGGTGTCAGCTATGCTGCTTGTAATTGTGAAATATCTTGTGTTGTAGGCAAGACACGCTTGACACATTTCTTTTGCTGGGTTTGTTAAAGGAGTATGATATCCACTGTTGTAAGATGTTGTAAGTTTTATCGTTACGTGAATACATTTTAATGTAAAGTTAATGGCATGTTGTGCGCGTATCAGAGCGAAGCATACCAAATCTTAGTTTGTATTCACTGTAAAGTCTGCATATGCTCGCCGGGAAATTTTGTAATCTGTATACATTCCTTATGAATTTATCCTCTGTTGCAGGGCTTCTTTTTTGGGGAATCACTCAACATGTTGACAAATTTAAATTTTGGCAGGGTCGTTAACAGCTCTCATATCCTGAAACTGAACGTTATGCTTTATTTTTATACAGGATGTTTCTGTACCGGGTGGTACACCCCCATGCCGCTAATTCAAACTTTGCGCCAGTTGAAACTCCCCTACTGGCGGAAGCCTGAACTTTATCTACGGCGTAAATTTTCAAGTTTCTCAGAAGATGTCACTACTTGTAAATTTTGAAGTTTCTGAACTGGGTCGTTTTCGATGTATTTTTGTTTTGCCTGTAGTAAGAAGTGTGGACATTCTCTTCCAGATGGCACTACTGAAGAAATACAATTGTGCGCCCTAGTGCGAAGTGAAAGAACTATCTGTTTGAAGAAATTTTGAGTTTATAAGTTTGTTCTTTGTTAAATTTCTTTCAGTTATTGTTTATGTTGGCAATATTAACCCCTTCCTTCTGCCAGGTCTGAATTTAGCCAATCCCGAATTTCTTTAATTAATTTATGACCAATCAGGTGTATCTTCTTCAACTTGGATATGTTGCTTAACCCTAACCAATAAAATTCTTGTGGGAGGGTGTTTTCATTCCTGAAACGCCTCGAACTTTCCGCGAGAGTATATAAACTGCTGATTTTCGGGTCTCCGCGCCACTTCAGTAACATCTTTCAGTGTGTAAAGTACGTAGCAGGGGGCGGGAAGCGCCTCTTTCTTCGGGCAGCAGTTCAACCACAAGGTAATGGCCTTTTAATAACTTCTTTTCTTGCTAGCTCAGCAGTTTAACTCTCGGGGCAGGTCCGAAGCCTTTTCCATGTAACTTTCCTTTAAAATGTAAAGACACTCGGTATCAATTCTTTCTGTTTTAACTGTTGTTGTTTGAGTCATCAGTCCATAGACTGGTTTGATGCAGCTCTCCATGCCACCCTATCCTGTGCTAACCTTTTCATTTCTACGTAACTATTGCATCCTACATCTGCTCTAATCTGTTTGTCATATTCAGACCTTGGTCTACCCCTACCGTTCTTGCCACCTACACTTCCTTCAAAAACCAACTGAACAAGTCCTGGGTGTCTTAAGATGTGTCCTATCATTCTATCTCTTCTTCTCGTCAAATTTAGCCAAATCGATCTCCTCTCACCAATTCGATTCAGTATCTCTTCATTCGTGATTCGATCTAACCATCTCACCTTCAGCATTCTTCTATAACACCACATTTCAAAAGCTTCTATTCTCTTTCTTTCTGAGCTAGTTATCGTCCATGTTTCACTTCCATACAATGCCACGCTCCACACAAAAGTCTTCAAAAACATCTTTCTAATTCCGATATCAATGTTTGAAGTGAGCAAATTTCTTTTCTTAAGAAAGCTCTTCCTTGCTTGTGCTAGTCTGCATTTTATGTCCTCCTTACTTCTGCCATCGTTGGTTATTTTACTACCCAAGTAACAATATTCATCTACTTCCTTTAAGACTTCGTTTCCTAATCTAATATTTCCTATATCACCTGCCTTCGTTCGACTGCACTCCATTACTTTTGTTTTGGACTTATTTATTTTCATCTTGTACTCCTTACCTAAGACTTCATCCATACCATTCAGCAACTTCTCGAGATCTTCTGCAGTCTCAGATAAAATAACAATATCATCGGCAAATCTCAAGGTTTTGATTTCTTCTCCTTGGACTGTGATTCCCTTTCCAAATTTCTCTTTGATTTCCTTTACTGCCTGTTCTATGTAAACATTGAAAAGGAGAGGGGACAAACTGCAGCCTTGCCTCACTCCTTTCTGGATTGCTGCTTCTTTTTCAAAGCCCTCGATTCTTATCACTGCAGACTGATTTTTATACAGGTTGTAGATAATTCTTCGTTCTCGGTATCTGATCCCTATCATCTTCAGAATCATAAATAGCCTGGTCCAATCAACATTATCGAATGCCTTTTCTAGATCTACGAATGCCATGTACGTGGGCTTGTCCTTCTTGATTCGATCCTCTAAGATCAGACGTAAAGTCAGGATTGCTTCACGTGTTCCTACATTTCTTCTGAAGCCAAATTGATCTTCCCCCAACTCAGCTTCAACTTGTTTTTCCATTCTTCTGTAAATAATACGTGTTAAAATTTTGCAGGCATGAGATACTAAACTAATAGTGCGGTAGTTTTCACACCTGTCAGCACCGGCTTTCTTGGGAATAGGTATAACAACATTCTGCCGAAAATCGGATGGGACTTCTCCTGTCTCATACATCTTGCACACTAAATGAAATAACCTTACCATGCTGGTTTCTCCTAAGGCAGTCAGTAATTCAGAGGGAATATCATCAATTCCAGGTGCCTTGTTCCTATTTAGGTCACTCACAGCTCTGTCAAACTCTGACCTCAAAATTGGGTCTCCCATTTCATCAGCATCAACAGCCTCTTCATGTTCCAGAACGAAATTATCTACATCGTTACCTTGATACAACTGTTGGATATGCTCCTGCCATCTTTCTGCTTTGTCTTCTTTCCCTAGAAGTGGCTTTCCATCTGAGCTCTTAATATTCATGCACCTAGATTTCCTTTCTCCAAAGGTTTCCTTGATTTTCCTGTATGCAGCATCTACCTTTCCCAGGACCATACAGCCTTCGACATCCTTGCACTTCTCCTTCAGCCATTCTTCCTTAGCTACCTTGCACTTTCTATCCACTTCATTCTTTAATCGCCTGTATTCTTTTCTGCCCTCTTCATTTCTGGCATTCTTGTATTTTCGTCGTTCATCAATCAGGTCTAGTATCTCCTGAGTTATCCACTGATTCTTAGTTGATCTTTTCTTCCTTCCTAACATTTCTTCAGCAGCCCTACTGACTTCATTTTTCATTACTCTCCACTCTTCCTCTACTGTGTTTCTTTCGGCCTTTTCATTTAGTCCTTGTGCAACATGTTCCTTGAAACGATCCATCACACTCTTTTCTTTCAACTTGTCTAGATCCCATCTTTTTGCATTCTTTCCTTTCTTCAATTTCTTCAACCTCAGATGGCATTTCATGACCAACAAGTTGTGGTCAGAGTCCACGTCTGCTCCTGGGAAAGTTTTGCAATCCAGCACCTGGTTTCTGAATCTCTGCCTAATCATAATGAAGTCTATTTGATACCTCCCAGTGTCTCCAGGTCTCGTCCACGTATACAGCCGTCGTTTGTGGTGTTTGAACCAAGTATTGGCGAGGACTAAATTATGGTCAGTGCAGAATTCAACCAGCCGACTTCCTCTTTCGTTCCTTTGTCCCAATCCAAATTCTCCTACTGTGCTACCTTCTCTTCCTTGGCCTACCACTGCGTTCCAGTCTCCCATCACAATTAGATTCTCGTCACCTTTGACATATTGTATTAAATCTTCTATCTCCTCATATATTCTTTCAATTTCTTCATCATCCGCTGAACTAGTAGGCATATAGACCTGCACTATTGTGGTGGGCATTGGTTTGGTGGTAACTACAAATTGGGATAGAGAGTGCTTAACCCTCTCGAGCTCCCACTCATTTTGCTTCGAGGTGGACTTATTTTCTCAACCGTTTCTTCCTGTCTAGCGTAATGTAAATTGTCTTCTCATATAAGTCACCTCCTTAGTATGGGATTAGCCCTTGCATTAACGGCCTAGTGCCAAGTAGGTTTTAAACAAAATGTATTAGGAGTGCAGCTTCGCCTCCTCTCAAATTGGTATTGTCGAGGCCATGTAATATTTCTGTTTCTTCACTTAATAGGCCTCAGTAGGTTGGGTATCTTTTTACCCCTGTGTCTATGTCCTTGGAGGACAGCTTGAAAGTTGAGTTTGGTGTGGCCTTTGTTAGGCTTTAACCTTGAGAGCGGATCGCTCTTTTGAAATTGATTTTGGGTGCCTCGAGGAGGCTTTACCTTGTAATTGGGAGCAAGTGCTTCTGAACATGATTGGGGTCTTCTGCCCCTTTGTCGAATCTTGTTTATTTTGGGTAAAGTTGGGCTAATTGCTCAAGAATTGTGAGTCCGGGGCTCGAAGCCCAAATCCTGTGAATACTGTAATTGTACATTTGTTACCTTGCTACTCTGTACCTGCCATTCTTGTTATTTCTTGATTTTGCTAAGAAAATATAACCTTGTTAAATTTTATCTTAACTTTAATTTCGAATTCTGAGACCTGTTCACCCCCGCACCTTCTTTCACCTCTGCTGTTCCACAGATACCTCGGAACAGTTTCAAAAAACACGCCATAATTTCAGGTTTGGATTCCTGACATACAGAGAAGGAAAAACTTCTGTATGAACAAGGGTCCGGAAATACCTATTTTCTTAACCTCCATGATTACCTAATCTAAACCCGTTGGACATGTTTGTATGTGTTTAAGCAAATTCTTTGGAATGCGTGATTGTTGTGGAGGATGAAGCAATACTTCACAGCAGAATTGTAAGGTCCTTTCAAACAGTACGTACAACACCGGACAAATTCAAGTTTGTTCGTAACTCCATGCGATGTTAATCATAAGCCTGTAGTAAAGCAGGTGGTGGATATTTTGTAAGGTAATGAGCGGAGTACATCATACATGGAAGACAGCCTACATCACTCGAGTTTCTAGCCCACGACAAAGTGTGATATCTCGAAAAATACGCGTTTCCAGACCCGTTTTTTAAGACTTTTTTCTTATCTATATTTGAGGAATCCAACACTGAAATTATTCCGTGTATTTTGAAACACCCTGTATAAACCATTTTTGCCTTATTGGGGTCACTTTAAACGTGCCACACACCGTTTTCTTACACACCTCCACTTTGCATGCACCGCATTTCAGACAGTTTCTTACAGTGGCTTCTCGTCGAGATACAGCTTTTTCTGCGTACCACCTCATGGGTTCTCCAACTTCAAGGACATTGTATGCTAGGTTTGATATCTGAACATTGTAGTCCATTTTACTGAAGAACCTGTAGAGCTGCTGCTTCTCCTGCACACTGACGGTATTAGCGAAACAACCTTTCTTACAAGCACATGCTATGACGTGAATCGAATACAATGTACCGAAGCTATTTAGTATTATCTAACAGCGGGTAGAAGTATGGTTATATAGGTATTAGCAAAGATACCGTTTTTATTCGAATCAAATGCGAATGGACATTTTATTATTTTAAGTATTTGAAAATTGCGATGCGCCTAAAATTCAATGGCATGTTATCATCTCTAAACAGTTCTTGGCTTTGTTATTACAAAAGCTATAGAAGTTATATCCTTAAAAAAACATAGGCACCTTTGTTTTACTAAGCATACCTCACTTCGTACTGATATAGCAGATTTTACAAGGTTTCTGATGCTGCTCTTCATCTCCTCCGAATCTTTCATTTCCACTCAGCCACACTTCTTTATGTTTCCGAGCAGCAGGTTACAACGGTAAGGGTCTGGTGTCACCGTTTTCTCGTACTTGAAACGTCGTTCCACGGAATCCAACATTTGAAAACATCCTGCTGACGTAACCAGAGCCTATATGACCGTCGCGATGAAATGAAATGGCGTATGGATTTTAGAGCTGGGAGTTTCCGAGAACAAGTTCGGCTCGCCAGATGCAAGTCTTTTGATTTGCTATTTGCTTTACGTCGCACCGATACAGATATATCTTATGGCGACGATGGGAGAGGAAAAGTTTAGGTATTGGAAGGAAGCGGCCGTGGCCTTAATTAAGGTACAGCCCCGGCATTTGCCTGGTGTGAAAATGGGAAATCACGGAAAAACATCTTCAGTACTGCCGACAGCGGGGCTCGAACCCACTATCTCCCGATTACTGAATACTGGCCGCACTTAAGCGACTGCAGCTATCGAGCTCGGGCTCTTTTGATTTGACACCCGTATGTGACCTGCGCGTCGTGGTGAGGATGAAATGATGAGGAAGACGACATGTACACTCAGCCCCCGTCAGCGAGATTAACCAATTATGCTTAAAATTCCCGACCCTGCAGGTAATCGAACCCGGGACCTCTGTGACCAAAGGCTAGCATGCTAGCCATTTAGCTATGGAACCATCACGATCATTTCCAGGGAAGCAGAGGATCATATAAAACGTTTTTGCATGGAAATCTCAAATCGCACAATTATGTCGCTTAAAACTTTGTTTTACAGGGCGAGTTGGCCGTGCGTGTAGAGGCGCGCGGCTGTGAGCTTACATTCGGGAGATAATGGGTTCGAATCCCACTGTCGGCAGCCCTGAAGATGGTTTTCCGTAGTTTCCCATTTTCACACCAGGCAAATGCTGGGGCTGAACTTTAATTAAGGCCACGGCCGATTCCTTCCAACTCCTAGGCCTTTCCTATCCCATCGTCGCCATAAGACCTATCTGTGTCGGTGCGACGTAAAGCCCCTAGCAAAAAAAAAACTTTGTTACGGCCCACGCTTCAGTTGCTGGATACTTTCCTGCCATAATAACAAAATATTTAAGGTAAAATAAGTAAAGTAGCCAATGTAAGCAATAATATATTGCACGTAAAGTGATAGGTTTACGCTGCTCGTTTCGAAATTCAGTCCTCGGCTCTTACTCGTAAGGTAGAAAAGCCATCACTTTCCACAGCTGCTGTCTTCTTCCTCTTCTGCACGAATGGGTTGCGGAATCAACATTTGTTGAATTTTCCACCTTGGCCCGTAGTTCTTCATTTTCATCGATTTTTGTAGTTTCTCTTCCTCCGACCAAGTACGTCGTGTTGGTTTATTCTCATCTACCTCGAAAACCCTTGTGTGAACAAATTTCCTCATTACATTTCTATCTTGCAGATTTGGTGATTCAATTCAGTGAGGTCTTTCTCTACTTGCTTATACCATTTCGATCTCCAACGTTTGATTTGCAAAAAATTGCGTATTGGATAGGTAAGTCTGCTGTTATTAATTCTTTCCAAATGGCTTAAAAATTGAATTGAAACTGAATTAGTAAGTTTACAGATATTTTAAAATATATTTCCCAGTTGGGTTTGGGGTAATGTATTCCATTTTTACTTCTGGGCCCTAAAATTATTCTCATTATTTTCTTTTCTTTAATCCTTAATTGCTCCTTAAATTTTTTTGATATAAATTGAGTGTTTCTGAAGCATAAAAGGCTGCAGGTTTGATCTCTGTTAAGTAATGACGTATTTTACTGTTCCAGGACGATAATTTTTGTTTTAAACATTTATTGTGTGCTGAAAGCAATTTACATTTTCTGAATTCTTAAAGCTACTGATATATTCGACAGTTTGAGTAAAATATATTATTCATGAATATCCCAATTTTCATTGAAACAAATGATCGGAACTTATAATTTTCACGATACGTGTTATGTTAGTCTTTCAATATAGCTAATAATAATGGAGGACTCAGATGTCTCAGACAGATAAGCTGTAGCCCAGTCGTTTACACACACCAGCATCGTGGATTCTGTATTAGGGGCACTGCGTAGTCCTTAGACGAGTAAAAATATTAGTTTATCTAATTTTCACCTTCTTTAAATAAATTTCTATCCAGTCTTCTGTCGTTTGTTTAAAAGACAAAAATAAGTTACTAATATTCAGTATAGACGACACCACTACAGAAATTACAAATTTCAATAGGTCTTCCTATTGATTAAGGTAGACTTGGAAGATGTAGAGTTTGGTTTTGTGATATTTTACACACATATCTGGGGTGGCCCCGTGATGTAGGGGTAGCGTGCTTGTCTCTTACCCGGAGGCCCTGGGTTCTATTTCCGCCCAGGTCAGGGATTTTTACCTGGACCTGAGGGCCTGCGTGATTAGAATTGAGGAACTATCTGGCGGTGAGATGCGGCCCCGGGCTACAAAGCCAAGAATAACGGCCGAGGGGATTCGTCGTGCTGACCACATGACACCTCGTAATCTGCAGGCCTTCGGGCTGAGCAGCGGTCGCTTGGTAGGCCAAGGCCCTCAAGGGCTGTAGTGCCATGGGGTTTGGTTTGGTTTGGTTTGGTTTGGTTTGGTTTGGTTTGGTTTGGTTTGGTTTGGTTTGGTTTGGTTTGGTTTGGTTTGGTTTGGTTTGGTTTGGTTTGGTTTGGTTTGGTTTGGTTTGGTTTGGTTTGGTTTGGTCTGGTCTGGTTTGGTTTGATACACACATATCTATGAACGTAATAATAATATTATTGTTTTTTACGGTCTTTGGCTGAGGTGCCGAGAATTTTTACTACAAGAGTTCTTTTACATGCCAGAAAATCAACTGACACAAGGCGTACTTGCGCACGTTCGTATACCACTCGAGTGAGTCTGGATTGAATTTGCCAACCAAGGTTAAGAAGGACAGTACTCAACCCTATGAAGCTCTCAGCACGACAGTCTATCAACGTGTAAGGAATGTTTGACTGTACTCTCAAATAACCCATCTAACAACGCTGAGTAACTCTAGTTATTTATCACAAGTGCCTAGTGCCAGTCCGGGGATCGTATCAGTTCACCGCCATATATAAAAAGAATGTTTATGGTCGTATGTTATCATAGTGGTCAAGATTTATATCATGCCATCAGTCCACTTCGGATAAAATGTATTTACAATCAGACCTTGGCATATAATTTTATTGTACAACATACAATTTAATTATATGGTTACTTTATAATGCATGCTATGGAAGTAAATGGCGAGTTTTCTAGCAATTATACGCCTGAAATTCTCTTCCGATTTTATGTTGGTTATATAAGGTTTAGTATTATTCGACCAATGCTCAATGGCTGTTTCTGCGCACATTAAATGAGGTATGATTTAAATAGTTTCAAACATCATTCTACAACATCTTCATGCTTTAGTTATTAGCTCCTCGAAATGTGAAAAGTCGTTTTTCAATCGCAGTGATGGCTGTAAATGAAATTTATTGCACATTTCAGTACCTTCATTGAAATAACATATTGATGGAAGAGTGTAAGAACTTGAAATAGCGCAATATTATCCTTAAGATATGTATACTGTAAACATTATGAGAGTAAATTGAAAGTGAAGTTGAACTTTATACTCTTGTTAAGTATTGAACAGAGAATCGAAAAAAAACAGGGGTAACATAAAAACTATATAATACTGCCAGAGTAATGTGATAAAATACATTTATGATAGGTGAAAACAGAGGCGTTTGACGCATCTGATTGTGAGGATATGTATGAAGAAGTATCATAACTTCAACGGCTTATTTACAATCTAGGAATTACCTCAAAAATCTTTTATTAATTATTAAGGATACATCTGAAAAGTATTGTATTTTATATTCCCTCATGTTTTCCGTTATTTCTGTTAAATATTATATAATTGTTAGAAAGTAAAGATACTATTTCAAGTTTCTTTAACATGTTATTGTTTCTTGATAAATCGTTATTATAACCGGCGTTCTCCGGCTTATGACATACTGCCTTCGTGGTTTGTGATTTATTATTTGACAATGTAGAATAAAATTATAATAATCCACAGTAGCTTCAGGCAACCTACTCAATGTTGAAAACTCATAGGGATATGAAGTACGAATTTTAGCTAAATAAAATACACTGACTGACAGAGCAAATGCAACACCAAGAAGGAGTGGTTCGAAAGGGATGAAAGTTGGGGAAAAAACAGAGACGGCACGGACGAATAATTGATGTTTATTTCAAACCGATATGCAGGTTACACAATGCGCACGGCATCGACTCAGTAGGATGTAGGACCACCGCGAGCGGCGATGCACGCAAAAACACGTCGAGGTACAAAGTCAATAAGAGTGCGGATGGTGTCCTGAGGGATGGTTCTCCATTCTCTGTCAACCATTTGCCACAGTTGGTCGTCCGTACGAGGCTGGGGCAGAGTTTGCAAACGGCGTCCAATGAGATCCCACACGTGTTCGGTTGGTGAGAGATCCGGAGAGTACGCTGGCCACGGAAGCATCTGTACACCTCGTAGAGCCTGTTGGGAGATGCGAGCAGTGTGTGGGCGGGCATTATCCTGCTGAAACAGAGCATTGGGCAGCCCCTGAAGGTACGGGAGTGCCACCGGCCACAGCACATGCTGCACGTAGCGGTGGGCATTTAACGTGCCTTGAATACGCACTAGAGGTGACGTGGAATCATACGCAATAGCGCCCCAAACCATGATGCCGCGTTGTCTAGCGGTAGGGCGCTCTACAGTTACTGCCGGATTTGACCTTTCTCCACGCCGACGCCACACTCGTCTGAGGTGACTATCACTGACAGAACAGAAGCGTGACTCATCGGAGAACACGACGTTCCGCCATTCCCTCATCCAAGTCGCTCTAGCCCGGCACCATGCCAGGCGTGCACGTCTATGCTGTGGAGTCAATGGTAGTCTTCTGAGCGGACGCCGGGAGTGCAGGCCTCCTTCAACCAATCGACGGGAAATTGTTCTGGTCGATATTGGAACAGCCAGGGTGTCTTGCACATGCTGAAGAATGGCGGTTGACGTGGCGTGCGGGGCTGCCACCGCTTGGCGGCGGATGCGCCGATCCTCGCGTGCTGACGTCACTCGGGCTGCGCCTGGACCCCTCGCACGTGCCACATGTCCCTGCGCCAAACATCTTCGCCACAGGTGCTGCACCGTGGACACATCCCTATGGGTATCGGCTGCGATTTGACGAAGCGACCAACCTGCCCTTCTCAGCCCGATCACCATACCCCTCGTAAAGTCGTCTGTCTGCTGGAAATGCCTCCGTTGACGGCGGCCTGGCATTCTTAGCTATACACGTGTCCTGTGGCACACGACAACACGTTCTACAATGACTGTCGGCTGAGAAATCACGGTACGAAGTGGGCCATTCGCCAACGCCGTGTCCCATTTATCGTTCGCTACGTGCGCAGCACAGCGGCGCATTTCACATCATGAGCATATCTCAGTGACGTCAGTCTACCCTGCAATTGGCATAAAGTTCTGACCACTCCTTCTTGGTGTTGCATTTGCTCTGTCAGTCAGTGTATAATAAAGTATGAGAATATATGTGTATATAATGATTATGTGTTGACGAATTCTATTTCTATATCCAGCGCTGGTGCGATTTCTAATAAAAGCCTCTTGCGTTTCTTCACCTTCCTTTCATGTGATTCTTACAGGCATTATGTTCTCTGGAAACTAAACCAGATCCGGTCTATAACATTAGCAGTTTGCCTCTTTTTACCACTACGAGCGCTACTGTGTGTCCATGCATTGTTTCACTTAACCACCACTACGAGCGCTAATGTGTGTCAATGCATTGCCTCACTTAACAACCACTACGAGCGCTAATGTGTGTCAATGCATTGTTTCACTTAGCCACCACTACGAGCGCTAATGTATGTCAATGCATTGTTTCACTTAACCACCACTACGAGCACTAATGTGAGGCAATGCAGAGCTTCACTTAAGCCCTTATAACTGCATTAGGTGTGGACAGTCCGGCTCCATGGCTAAATGGTTAGCGTGCTAGCCTTTGGTCACTGGGGTCCTGGTACGATTCCAGACAGGGTCGGGAATTTTAACAATAATTTGTTAATTTTTCCGGCACGGGGGCTGGGTGTATGTGTCTTCTTCATCATCATTTCATCCTCACCACGACGCACAGGTCACCTTCGTGCGTCAAATCAAGAGACCTGCACCTGGCGAGCCAAACATGTTCTCGGACACTCCCAGCACTAAAAGCCATACGCCATTTCATTTCAGGCGTGGATATTTTCGAAACAATCAAAAAACACCTGAAGATATTGAAGAAAGGAATACCTTACATAAAGAATTGTGTATATAAGTTAATTTGGCTAAGATTTGAATTAAAAAGAAAACGTGTAAAGAAACAAGCTATTTAGGACGCTTTTCTGGATTTCAATTTAGTCCGAAGCAATTTTCGATTTTTTTAAAAGTTTGATATAACTATCAAAGACTCACAATTTGAAACCTATCCATGCCTTTTAGCCCCCCCCCCCCCCCTATTTTCGGCACAATTGAAGAAATTGCTTAATTTTACGTTCTTCGAAGTGTGGAGACCCCTACTTTGTGTACTAAAAATTATTTCAACATTAATATACAATGTCTATCCGAACATTCAATTTTTGTCATTTTTGAGAGGTTTGATAGCATACACGATGCATCGTGTGGAGTGGCGGCGCAAGTTAACGTGCTACTGCTATGGAGCCAAGCTCTGCATTTGAGAGACGAGTGGGCTCGAATTCTACCGTCGGCTGCCTTGAGAATGGTTTTCTGTGATTTCCTATTCTCACTTCCATGCAAATTCCGGGATAGTTCCTATTCGTAGGCCACAGATGATTCCTTATACCTCCTTACCCAATCTCATTCATCATCATTCATTCATTTGCTCCTCAACCGAGGTTGATAACAGGAAGGGCATACGGCCGTAAAAATCATGCCTAGAGAATATTGCCTCTTGACTGGAGAGAAGTGAACAATGAATTCACAGACTGTAATTCGCACTTCGCCGTGTGATCATGAAGTTCACTTTATTGTTTTCTTGGTCATTGTTGTGGCTGTATTCGGTACATTCATGCATTATGCTCACTGTGTATGGCTAACAAAAAAAGTGCATATTTTTTCTGTACAATTCGAAGAATTTAACGTATTTGTCTCAGATACACAGACTTCGAGAGCAGGTTCTGTTCGCTATTTTCCTGTCTGTTTGTATGCCTGTCTGTCTTTTATGACATCACAGAGAAACGGTTAAAAATCATTTCTTGAAGCTCCGTATTTAAATCTAGCGAAAGCTGGGTTGTGGTTTAGGCCCTGTATTATTTGATTGATATTCCGAGTGCATCAAATACGTAGATTCTGTGCGGTAGAATCGGTGGCCTACTCGTCCACGTTGCAGGGGTACTTATGACCTCGGGATTGCGCACCATTGCGCTGTGGAAATAGATGAATCCCGTGATGGACACAGATTTAAGTTTGAGAACTACGTGACCAGAGCTCTAATGGTGGTTGTGCTGATTGTTGCTTTAGGAGGAAGTAAAATTTGACAACCATCCTCTCTTAACAAACTAAGAGTAAGAAAAAATAAAAAGGTTATGCAGTATATTCAACGGATTAATTTTGAAAACCGGGCCGATGACCTTCGATGTTAGGCCCCTTTAAGCAACAAGCATCATCATGATCATCAATTTCGAAAATGAAAGAAAATATCAGAAAAGTTAGATAGTTAGTTAAATGTCAGAAAAATTAAAGATAAACGTAAATTATGTATTCAACTATTCGGTGTTTAAAATGAAAGAAAAAGCGTATATGAAAAGAGTTTTTAAAAGCCGAAATGGACTTGAACACATCAAAGGGAACTCAGTTGACCTCACTAAGTTGAAATTCATATGTACTTGATGATGATATGCTTATACATGCAGTGAATGCCGAGATCGGCTGTATTCTCGTCATAGGCTTGTATGAGTTCAAGTGGAGCAGGCCGAGGTTCTGTTTCAGACCAGGGAGATTGACGCACTCAGTGAGCTGCCTCATTGATAGTGTTTCATGCTTCCACTGGGCTCTGTAGTTGACAATTCCGTAAGACAAACTTTTGCCGTAAATCCCAACGCAATCTGCAGAGCTGTTGCTCATGAACTGCAACTACTTCGTGTGCAAATGGAGAGAATACTCAAACGACACCTTCTTTATCATCTACCAAACCAAACCAAACCAAAACCCATGGTACTGCAGCCCTTGAAGGGCCTTGGCCTACCAAGCGACCGCTGCTCAGCCCGAAGGCCTGCAGTTTACGAGGTGTCGTGTGGTCAGCACGATGAATCCTCTCGGCCGTTATTCTTGGCTTTCTAGACCGGGACCCCTATCTCACCGTCAGATAGCTCCTCAATTCTAATCACGTAGGCTGAGTGGACTTCGAACCAGCCGTCAGGTCCAGGTAAAAATCCCTGACCTGGCCGAGAATAGAACCCGGGGCACGCTGCCCCTACACTATGGGGCCGGCTTTATCATCTACACTGGCGGAAAAAATATCCAAACACCAAGAAAAGGTTGTGCTAAATTAACGAACGTCTGTGGGCCTGTGTATACATCTGAAGGATGACGTTGATTCAAATTTCCTTCAAACCGCATTAGCGTGGCGCTTGTAGCAGCCCCATGACGTTGTATATCTGGTTAACTTTAAATACGGGCTGTACTGTGCGAGAGCGTTTGTTACCTGTGATATTGGACAGAGTGACTGTGAGTGGGTCAAGAATGCCTTTACGACGACGTAGAGGTCAGTATCAACTGCTCACTGTGGTTGAATGAGGGCATATAATAGGGCTACGTGAAGGTGGATTTTCCTTCCGCGCTATTGCAGAACCACTTTGTAGGAATGTCTCCACTCTGCGTGCATGCTGGCAGCAGTGGTCACGAAAAGGTACGCCCGCAAGAAGATCGTGCTCCGGACGTATCCGTGGCACCACCGCGAGGGAGGACCGCCGTACTCGGCGTATGGTTTGGCCCAACGGACTGCGTCTGCAGCAGCAATTTGAGCGGCAGTTGGAACCACAGTGACGCAAAGACTGTTTGAAATTGGTTACTTGAAGGACAGCTCCGAACCAGACGCCCTGCGGCGTGCATTCTACTTAACCCAAACCACCGCCGTCTACAACTTCAGTGGTGTCATGCGAGTGCTTATTGGAGGATGGAGTGGAGGTCCGTTGTGTTTTCCGATGAAAGTCGGTTCTGTCTAGGTGCCAGTGATGGCCGTGTGTTGGTTGGAAGGAGGCCGGTTGAACGCCTGCATTACACTTGTGCGCGGCGACAACGCACTGGACCAACACCGGGAGTTTTGATCTGGGGTGCAACTTCCTACGATAGCAGGAGCACTCTCTTGGTTATCCCACACACCCTGACTGCAGATGTGTACGTCCGTCTGGTGACTCGACCTTGTTGTGATGTCATTCATGCGCAGCATTCTCGGGAGTGTTTTCAAACAGTCATGCCATGTCACTGTCATAACCCAACGTGCTCTACAGAGTGTCGATATGTTGTCTTGGCTTGCTCGATCCTCCCTATCTGTCCCTAATCGAACACGTATGGACACCACTGAACGACAACTACAGCGTCATCCACAACAGGCATTAACCGTCCCTGTATTGATCGACCAAATGCAACACGCATGGAACTCCATCCCGCAAGCTGACATACGGCACCTGTACGACACATGAATGCATTCGTGCATTGAACCTTCAGGCGATTACACCGGTGTTAACGGACCAGCATGGCATATTGCGATGGCTTTTCTCACGCGGATATTAACCTGTAGTCTTGTTCCTTTAATCAATTAAATATGTTACTTTGACAAATATATTGCCAAAGTTTCCGTATTCTACATTCCTTATTTGTTGGTGTTTGGATTTTTGTATGCCAGTGTATTATAGCTGCAATGTTGTGGAAGGTACGGGAAGGGCTAGTAAGGAAACCTGCATTTTGTGCAGAGCAAGATGGAGCTTATTTTCAATATCTAACTTGACTTGTCAATACAGTAAAATCTCAATTATACGGACCTTAGTTATCCGCATCCTTAATCATCGGTCCTAGGGGACCTTGGTTCAATTTCCAATTGGGTCTAGATATTTTAACGTTAAAGTGTTAATTCCCTTCGCTCGAGGACAGGATGCCTGTGCTATCTTTTACGGTTGGATTTAGAGGTCATGCTCAGGACAAAATTAATTTAGATTATTTTTATAAATAGTTTTGTTTTACATCTTTTGCCGATGAAATGTCAGTGGCGGTCTTGTAAAAGTTTCAGTCCAAAAGCCGATAACTGACTTTATGAGGAGTTGCTATGTAGGTCATCCTGGTAACGTATAAAGGCTAGGTACGAGTATATCTGTCTGTAGTTTATGTTTTATATATTAACTAGATACTTAGATTTTATACCAGAAGGAAGAGGTCAAATGAAGAACAGCAATAATGCAAACAAACAAAAAATAGATAAATCTGCGAAGAGCCGCATGGAGTCAGGAGGTGAATAGCCAACATCATTTGACAGCTACATGTCCACCTACGTGTGTCAGAATTTCAGGAACAACTTGATAGTCGACAAAATGTAATCATGCACATCTTGAATGACTGTCCTGTCGACGAAGGGTACAACTACTAGTCTAATGGAATAGAGTACACAAAGGAACCATACACAACACATACAGTTTGTTATTGTTATTACGTACATGAATGATGATAATGGGTTAATCATGACATTTTGGGAAATTAAAAGTTAAGTTATAAGGCTTGCAAGCTAGTGACAGTTTTAAAATCTAAGATGTTATGACAGTTAACGTTTATTGAAAAGCGATTAATTTTATCATCGGTACATACTCAAATTACTCTCCAATAGCTACCATATTTTATGAAGTCGCTGTTGACCTTCTCAGTGTTGTAACAGAGAAACATATTTTGCGTAAAATATGATTAACTATTAGCGAATAACAAGCCAATACAGGCAGTGCATACAATCATCCCACATCTATTAACTAACCCTTCACCTTCTTATACGCTCTTACCTTTATGGTGCAAAGTCATTCTTAAAAATTATTCACTAATAATAATAATAGGCCTAATAATAATAATAGTATTATACAGATGTTCATGGTATTCTAAGAAAACGACTTCAATAATTTTACTCCTATCTTAATTACTGTAGCAGAAAATAAATCTCAAAATGTTCATGAGGGTAATGATCGCTGTGTTGTCTCCGTCTGAATTCAAAATTATATCTTTGTTCCTGCAATTTTTAGACTTCACTATGGTGTCTGTATTTGATGCAGGGTCTGCCAACAGACAGTTATAATATTTATGTTACGTACGTTTTGTCACGTAATTCACTTCGACCTGGAGAGGAAATCCAGAAAATTAACGTTTGTAAGTTTCCTGAGAAAATTAATTACATTCTCAGTTAGTCTCATAGATGCCGTTGCATCCTGTTCTAGGTTCTCCTTAATCCGTGATAGGGTCGGAAATCGAATCCCAAGCCGCTAGACCCAAAGCTGCTATGCTAATCCTTATATCACTATGTTAATCTCAATAAATACATTTCGGTAAAAGTTACTCCAAGGTCCGATGTTCCACGTCCGGGATAATCGTTTCCAACTACGTCCTCGTTTACTTTCCATCTTCCTGTTTTCTTGCGTTTTGCGAGGTTTAACACTTCAGAGGATTACCAGCACTACAGAGTTCCTCCTCATTGGTGACGTGGTGTACCCTTGGGATCTTGAACATTATGCGATACATCCACACTTCAACGGTCTGCAGTCGGTTCATTGTCAAGGATTTTAGTGTCCCAGAGGGAGCAAGGGAGCGAGCATGCAAGTCCGCGCTTTCCGTGTAAAAATCAGAGTGAATGAATCGAACGAGAGTCTATCCGCGACATTCCGGATAGATACTTTCAAAGTGTAAACGGTCATAACCTCAATGTAATTTACGACAGCGACAAAAATATGAACTGAAGTGTTTCGAAAATTATAAACTTGTGTTTAAACTATAAATAAGGTCATATATAATTCATGAAAGTAAGTGAGAAATGAACCTTAATAAGAAGCAGCTACCGAGTCTCGTGAGAGTGCAGTGTAGTGCAACACGATTTCCAAACCAAGTGGCGCCGTGAAAAGATGTTCTGGAACAATTTTTGAAGCACCAAACGGGTTGAATTCATACGGACGTGCCGTCAGCCAGTCGGCTCTTAGGATCGAGACGTGGAAGGTATGGTGTTGTATAGAGAAATTTCCTTCTGGAACATTTAAGAACATGAGTTTAAAACGCGCGCGAAAATGTGCGAGGAGAGTGGGATACCTTCGTGCACCAATGGAGAGTCCACCAAATCAACACTTGGGAGTTTTGCAAAGGTTTGGTAAACAAACGACATTTCCAGGAGCTTTGAAAATGGTAAGGCTCTGGAATTGAAGACGTAGGGTCATTCTACTATGTGTACTGGGACAGAGAGAAGAATGTCACTTTTTGAGGTCTCTGGTTGTGTAAGCCCGCGCTAATAAACCGTCGGCAGTTGATGCTTGGTGGTGGTGGTGGTGGTTGTGGTGGTGATTATCGTTTTATGACGAAGTAAAACTTACGACAGCGACAAAAATATGAACTGATGTGTTTCGAAAAAGATAAATTTGTGGTAAAAATTGAAATAAGGTCATATATAATTCATGAAAGTAAGTGAGAAATAAACATTAAAAAGAAGTAGCTCGCGAGTTTCACGAGAGTGCAGTGTGGCGCAACACGATTTCCAAACCGAGTGGCCCATATATACTATTATACATATATCTGTGGCTTGGTTCTAAAAGGGCCAATGTCATTTTTTAAAATAGAAATTGAGATATTAACTGATACAAACGCGTTTTATCCTGGCTTGCAACATGTTAAAAGGGCCAATGTCTCTGTTAAGTACTAAACGAACAGTTAACGTTTAATTAAATAAGCCCTTGTCAATAATGTTAGATTACCAATAAAGATTAGAGAACTGGCAATTTTTAAAGAATACGATAGAAAAAATAGCGTTTAATCAGGTGACTTCCACAAAGAAAGTATAAAGTAATTTATTAGTTGTTGAAAATAATTGGAAAACTATAAGCAAAACTTCAAATGCTCATAGCTCAAAAACAGGTTTTTTGAATTGGCCCTTTTAGAACCAAGCCACAGATATACGTATATACATGCATATGTTGTGAGAAATCGAAGAGAAACGGGAGTAAGCCGTTGAGTATCAGATAGGAGTAATTTGTGACTTTCGTTGTTGTAAATATGCGAGCAGAACGTCGGCTTTTAAAGCTCCGCGAGAGTTGAACGGCGACCGTCAAGTACAGGATCATTCTTGACCCAGAGAGCAGATGTTGTTTATGAAATGTTCTTTTATTTTTACTGTTACATCTCTGCCTGCCGCCTCTGTGGTGTAGTGGTTAGCGTGATTAGCTGCCAACCCCGGAGGTCCGGGTTCGATTCCCGGCTCTGCCACGAAATTTGAAAAGTGGTACGAGGGCTGGAACGGGGTCCACTCAGCCTCGGGAGGTCAACTGAGTAGAGGCGGGTTCGATTCCCACCTCAGCCATCCTCGAAGTGGTTTTCCGTGGTTTCCCACTTCACCTCCAGGCAAATGCCGGGATGGTACCTATCTTAAGGCCACGGCCGCTTCCTTCCCTCATCCTTGCCTATCCCTTCCAATCTTCCCATCCCCCTACTAGGCCCCTGTTCACTATAGCAGGTGAGGCCGCCTGGGCAAGGTACTGGTCATACTCCCCAGTTGTATCCCCGACCAAGAGTCTGAAGCTCCAGGACACTGCCCTTGAGGCGGTAGAGGTGGGATCCCTCGCTCAGTCCGAGGGAAAAGCCGAACCTGGAGGGTAAACAGATGATGATGATGATGATGACATCTCTGCCTTGGAGACAAGGTAGTCGTCCGGAGGCAAGAGAGAAGCCTCCAGTCACCAAGTTAAATAATTTATAGTATAAAAATAAAGGAAAGTACATTACGTAAAACTAGATTTGGTTTCAGGTGAAAAGAAGAGAAACTTTAAACATTTTATAGTAATTATAAGTTATTGTTTGGTACTTAAAAATCCTGAAAAATCACTCCCTAGTCCTGAGCCGGTCAGTCATCCTACAGACTACATGTCTGTTCATATCGTGATTACAGCCGGGCGATCTCTCGCTTTACGGGGAATACGAACAACACGTGATTCGAACAGTGACCGCCTTTATGAGAAGCCTATGACGATAGTCATTCGGCTATCACGCCCCGTAGAAGGACAGAGAGAGAGGGGCTGACGTAAGACCTCCACTGAACTCAGGACATAGCGCGCTTCTTCTCACACACGCGAAGGTGAAGCATGGCAGGAGTGTCCTGGAGCGCTGGCTATTTGTCATCGCACTGTCGAGAGCGGTAGGCGGTGATTTATGACATATTTTCTGTCACGTATGGACAGATCTCACGTGTGGCCTACTTGTGGGAGGCCTCCGAACCGTAATTAAAAGACTCCGTGCTTTGACGAGAGCACTGGTGCACTGCTCACTTCCTCAGACTAATTCCTAGAGACGCTTATCATGTCCGTAAAGAGATTAAAGGAACTAAGCACGCAAAGGAGGAAAAATGCACAGAATAATTTTCCGTGCTCAGAAATGGTATAGAAACAATTTATTTCATGGCAAAAAAGTCACTCCTCTGGGAGTGTGATAACCATCACTGGAATCAAGCCAAAACGGCCACGGTTCGAAACTTGCCCAATGCACGTGGAATTTTTGAAATGAAAAATGAACTCCTTGTGGTTCGAATTTCTCGTCAAATCGACGTCCAATTTTTTCTTTGTTTCTTTTCCTACCACTTTTCCCACACCTGTGGGGTCGCGGGTGCGAACTGCGTCGCACATATAGATTTGGCCCTGTTTTACAGCCGAATACCCTTCCTAACGCCACCACTATATGGAGGGATGTAATCACTACTGCGTGTTTCTGTGGTGGTTGGTAGTGTGGTATGTTGTATGAATATGAAGAGGATAGTGTTGGGACGGACACAAAAGCCCAGTCTCCGAGGCAGAGGAACTAATCAGAAGCGACTAAAATTCCCGACCTGGCCGGAAATCCAACCCTGGACCCTCTGAACCGAAGGCCAGTACGCTGACCATTCAGCCAATGAGTCGGACAGGTCCACTGTTTATTATCACTGTATTAACATTCAAGTAAAACCAGCGGAGTGGCCGCGCGTGTTAACATGCTATGTCTATGAAGTCATGCTGTGCATTCGGGAGGTGAGCGAGTCCGAGCACCATCGTCTGCTGCCCTGAGAATAGTATTCTGTGGTTTCCCATTTACACTCCCAGTTCCTATTCAGAAGCCACAGGCCATTTCCTCAATCTCCTTATCTAATTTCATTTACAACAATTCATTTCATCTCCATCAGGTCCTCAACTGATGAAAGAGTTGGAAGGGCATCCGGCAGTAAAACATGCATATATTTTCATCTCGCATCATCCCCGACCCCGTATCAGGAAACACTACTAATGAGTAGACATACATACAGCTAATCTCTTGTATCTATGGGGTCACTGGAGCTACCAAGGTCAATTTTAGTTTTGGCTGAATGACCTTCCCGTGACTTTGAGATGAACATCTCAACACAGGATCAAACGGTAATCCGCGTAGAAAGCCAGCGTTTAAGCCACTAAACTAAACACCTACACCCAAAGAATATAAATGATTTATGTATGTATCTGTCAATCGAGATTAATGATACCTGGGGAGTTAGCCGTGCGGTTAGGGGCGTGCAGCTGAGAGCTTGCATCAGGGAGATAATGGGTTCAAATTCAACTGTCGGCAGCCCTGAAGATTGTTTTGCTTGGTTTTTCATTTTCACACCAGGATAATGCTCGGGATGCACCTTAATTAAGGCCATGGCCGCTTCCTTTCCGTTCCTACGTCTTTCCTGTCCCATCGTCGTCATAAGGCCTCTCGGTGTCGGTGCAACATAAAGCAAATCGTACAAAAAAGAAGGAGAAAGGGAAAACGAATGACAGCTCAAGAAAGGATCGCCATATTTCAAGATATGATAGATAATTCGAAGTGAAAATACGTGGAATTAATGACATACTACGAGATCTGATAACAACTAGTGCATAAAGTTATTATTTTTTTTTCTTGCCACTATCCTGGCTACAAATGTGATTCAACAATGAACTCTAAGAATTGAGAATAAAGTATTCTTGTTTCCTGTTAGCTACAGTCTTTCTGAAGTGAAAGGAGGTACTGTGGACTTAAAACCATGCATAAAGATCGTCCTTTTTATCATTTTTAAGACGTCCGATTTTTCGGACGCTATGCACTAATGGGTTAACTGGGAGGTTTCCAAACACAGGTTTATTATCGAAACTCCATACACTTAATAGAACTGTGCAATGAGTGAGTCTGAGGTCATTCCATCACATGATACCTCCCAACTACTTGTCCGGTAGTTTAATCAAAGAACTAGCCTGCTGTAAGAAGGAGCAGAGACTCAGACTCGAACTAGACTCCCTGTTACTCGGGCAAAGTGGGTGATACCTGAAGAGTGAGCCGTGTGTATTGCGCCCTGGTGGGGTGTGATAGGCATCATTCAATTGTAATTAATTATTGAGGAATATATATTTCATTTTCAGAAGCAAGAATATCTTACTTTACATATTGTAAGTACAGACCAGGCCGAGATGGTATTGTGCAACCTGCCACAGACTGTTGTCCCCACTAAGATTAAGAAATACAATGGCCAGCAGATGAGAATTCTCAGCAATTGTGACGAAGGGGAAGAGTAAGGCAAGAGTTATTTCCAAGTCAGTGGAAAGGTTTCAGAGCCGGGGGCAAAATTATAGTGCGACACACCGTATGAGGCCGTGTGCAGAATTCCTAGAAAGGACGTCAGGTGATCTCCAAGGTACTAGCAAGAGCTGAACGCAAATTTGGTACTTAAAGAAAAAATATGAATCTTCTCAGTCCCGCGTGAGCTTGGACAATCGTAAAATTCATAGACCAGAAGCAGATACGACAACTTCGTATTGTAAGAAGCACTATCAAAGTTAACACCACGGATTAAATTTATAGAAGGAAGCGATTTATAAATTCGAGGTAAGGTGAAATTTAGAAGCCTAACCATATAATGAAAGTTATTAATTGAGGGAGATTGACTGGAGAAGTTCTGAGAATTCAAGGACGCTATCCGTTGATTTGCTGCAGGCAAGAGACGCTACAAAAGGGCGCGAAATTCCAGCCTGGAATACAGGAGCTAAATTCACAATCATATCAATTACCAACGAACGATATTATTTGAGACTTGGCATAGAGGCTAAAATAACATAATTATATCAGTGGATCCCAAGTTTAAGCCACTGGCTGGGCCGCAAATACTGTAGTGGTATGAGGATATTGGAACTTCGGGCCCTAAGATGACCTCTCGTGAACTCGGAGGAGAGGGGAGTCGAATATAAATACAGGGTCGTGGAGACGGAGGTATCTTACTTGTGAAGAGTTGTTCGAGCTGTTACTACGCCAGGGTGCGTATCTGACTTGTGATAAAGTGTTCGTGCTGTTACTACGCCAGGGTGCGTATCTGACTTGTGATAAATTGTTCGCGCCGTTACTAGGCCAGGATGCGTACTTACTTGTGCTAAATTGTTCGTGCCGTTACCATGCCAGTACGTGTGTGTAGTCACTAGTAGAATATTGTTTGAAGTATTATAATGTTACGTAGCGCAGTGAACCATGACGTGAAGTAGTCCATATTACATTCTTGAACAGTATACCAGCAGGAGTTCGAATATATACAGAACTCTGTAAATCAACACCTACAGGTAGGAGTGTGAGGTTCGCTATCAAGAATAGAAAGTACGTTACGTGAGAACGGTCGTGGGCGTTCGACAGAATTTCACCAAGTAAACAGTCAATTAATAACTGATACCTGGTCAGCTACGCGAACGTGAGACGGAAAATCTCGAGTGCGCGCCGGGCCGTTGAGAGTGATACCGAGATAACACATGTTCCTAGTGTCCGGGGTAGTAACGAAGAATGCATATTTATATTAAGTGGGCTAGATAAAAAGCCAAGAGTGTGAAATTTGTGTTAAATTTAGAGTGGAAAATATTCCATGTGCAAAAGTTAATTTTTTTATAAGATTTAAAATGTGTGATATTAAAAAGTGTCAAGGATTAACTCCTCAAGCTGGCATAATACTAATACAATGCAATGCTGAACATGGGTGAGGGCTATGCTCCTCGTCCGGTTTAGCAAACTACAGGCTGAGATGAGTACCCCTTAATATATATTTGTAGATTGCTATCGTCAGTACCGAGCTCGATAGCTGCAGTCGCTTAAGTGTGGCCAGTATCCAGTATTCGGGAGATAGTAGGTTCGAACCCCACTGTCGGCAGTCCTAAAATGGTCTTCCGTGGTTTCCCATTTTCACACCAGGCAAATGCTGGGGCTGTACATTAATTAAGGCCACGGCCGCTTCCTTCCCACTCTTAGCCCTTTCCATCGTCGCCATAAGACCTATCTGTGTCGGTGCGACGCAAAGCAACTAGCAAAAAAAAGTAGCTATCGTCAGCGGGAGGAAATCATATTCCTTCATTATGGTAACTTGATTGTGAAACGAACCGTTTCAGGCTCGTATAAATTCAGAGATAGATAGACAAAGGGACAAATTAATATGTACATAATTAGATCAAGCACTCATTATAATTTAGAGTATTTAATAGAGTAGAGTAGGGTTGATTTGTTTATTCAAGTGCTTGAATTGTTTGAAATTATATGGAGCACGTTTCACGTAAAGATAAGATTAATATTCATTGTAGAAGTGCTCAAATGGGGTTTTCAGTTATCGGAAACTTTATAGATATTAAGGCATGTTGTAAGATTATCCAGAGATAAAGGGGTGCCAAGTGATTTTAATTGTTGTGGGACGGAATGAAGTCCATTGAATTGTGTGTACATATCGATGATTATTTGTGCCGCGAAATTTCGCCAGTGGACAGAAATACACTGACTGACAGAGCAAATGCAACACCAAGAAGGAGTGGTCAGAACTTTATGCCAATTGCAGGGTAGACTGACGTCACTGAGGTATGCTCATGATGTGAAATGCGCCGCTGTGCTGCGCACGTAGCGAACGATAAATGGGACACGGTGTTGGCGAATGGCCCAATTCGTACCGTGATTTCTCAGTCGACAGTCATTGTAGAACGTGTTGTCGTGTGCCACAGGACACGTGTATAGCTAAGAATGCCAGGCCGCCGTCAACGGAGGCATTTCCAGCAGACAGACGACTTTACGAGGGGTATGGTGATCGGGCTGAGAAGGGCAGGTTGGTCGCTTCGTCAAATCGCAGCCGATACCCATAGGGATGTGTCCACGGTGCAGCGCCTGTGGCGAAGATGGTTGGCGCAGGGACATGTGGCACGTGCGAGGGGTCCAGGCGCAGCCCGAGTGACGTCAGCACGCGAGGATCGGCGCATCCGCCGCCAAGCGGTGGCAGCCCCGCACGCCACGTCAACCGCCATTCTTCAGCATGTGCAAGACACCCTGGCTGTTCCAATATCGACCAGAACAATTTCCCGTCGATTGGTTGAAGGAGGCCTGCACTCCCGGCGTCCGCTCAGAAGACTACCATTGACTCCACAGCATAGACGTGCACGCCTGGCATGGTGCCGGGCTAGAGCGACTTGGATGAGGGAATGGCGGAACGTCGTGTTCTCCGATGAGTCACGCTTCTGTTCTGTCAGTGATAGTCACCGCAGACGAGTGTGGCGTCGGCGTGGAGAAAGGTCAAATCCGGCAGTAACTGTGGAGCGCCCTACCGCTAGACAACGCGGCATCATGGTTTGGGGCGCTATTGCGTATGATTCCACGTCACCTCTAGTGCGTATTCAAGGCACGTTAAATGCCCACCGCTACGTGCAGCATGTGCTGCGGCCAGTGGCACACCCGTACCTTCAGGGGCTGCCCAATGCTCTGTTTCAGCAGGATAATGCCCGCCCACACACTGCTCGCATCTCCCAACAGGCTCTACGAGGTGTACAGATGCTTCCGTGGCCAGCGTACTCTCCGGATCTCTCACCAATCGAACACGTGTGGGATCTCATTGGACGCCGTTTGCAAACTCTACCCCAGCCTCGTACGGACGACCAACTGTGGCAAATGGTTGACAGAGAATGGAGAACCATCCCTCAGGACACCATCCGCACTCTTATTGACTCTGTACCTCGACGTGTTTCTGCGTGCATCGCCGCTCGCGGTGGTCCTACATCCTACTGAGTCGATGCCGTGCGCATTGTGTAACCTGCATATCGGTTTGAAATAAACATCAATTATTCTTCCGTGCCGTCTCTGTTTTTTCCCCAACTTTAATCCCTTTCGAACCACTCCTTCTTGGTGTTGAATTTGCTCTGTCAGTCAGTGTATAATAATTAGTAGAAGTATCGGAGTGATAAATGAACATGGGTACTGTGTAAATGCGTGTTTATTGTAATGTTTTGTGAATAATGACACGGGCCTAAGTTGATGGAATGATCGCAAGTTAATTTCTATGTCGAGATAACATATGGCGTGGAAGACTAATTCAGGCAGTAAATTTGATTTTAACCTTAATTGTTGATTTAACGTTTTTGGACTCCATAATAATCATGCATATTTGTTTAGAAGTGATAGAGGCACGTGTATAGGATGGTCATGATATGTTGAAAGCCCAGAGTGGTTTGAGCCAATTTTTGAGATCGGAAGTCGTGCGGAACGAAAATCCGGCATGAGGTGAGAATTGAGCCGTACTGTTTTTTTATGATGAAATAGATAAATATCGATGCCTATGTCGATGTAATATGCCGATTTGGTGTCATGAGTGGCAGGAGTCCACGCACCGAAGATTAATGAATGAATTAACTGTTTGAAGAGTTCCAGTGGGATAAATAGACTTCAAAAATGAAATGGAAGGAATAATTTAGCACTTGCAGAGATTGGATGTATTTGCCCAACTGCGAGGTGACATGGGATTTGAGATTTGTCTTGGGAGGACATGGTGTTCTCATAAATTAACGACAGTGCGAAAATAAGGTTGCGGGTTGGAAGACCGTTATTATATCCCAACCGATATGAAATCGTACCTTGATGGTTCATATTTGGGAGTTAACATATGTGACTAAGTTCTAAAGCTTGAAATTAAAATATAAATTTTCGAAATAAGAATAATATTAATAATAATAATAATAATAATAATAATAATAATAATAATAATAATAATGTGAAGAAGAATAAAAAGAACAATTTATTATATTATTTCTGAGAATAACAATAGTCCTAGGAATTGTAATTAAAATATAGAATTTTCAAATTAATAATAATAATTACAATAATTTGGAAAAGAATAAGAAGATTAAATTAATTTTCAGAATAATAAGAGTGGTGAAAAATTAAATTGAAACATTAAACCAATGATGATTACGTGTTACGATAATCATGATCTCTAATAATAATAATAATAATAATAATAATAATAATAATAATAATAATAATAATCTTGAAAATTTTTCGGATGATGATGTTGAATGATACTAGGGAAGTCAGCTGGCGAAATAACGTAATAATGTCAAGTTGTTTTAAATAATAAGTTAAGTTTATATTTGTAATGTGATGGCAAATCCCTACATCTGGACCATTAGGTTAGAGTCTCTTTGTCGTTTCCTTCAGTTAACGATCAGCATATCTTGGTTAGGAACCCGGGGAGAGTTTTGTAGTATCCCGGGTTGGTCGCATCTCATTAAAAGTGGAGACGATGACATGATTCATGTGATCGTGCCCACTTGGGCAACAGGTAATTGGTCCACGACCATCAATGGTCATTGTGTTAAAAAGAGTCGAACTGACACCTTCAGAAATAGATGGGTGGTCAAAAGTGTTAAATATGATGTAAATTTTTCAGGAATGATTTGCCAAATAACCGGCAAATTAAGGGTCAACGAATTTTTTGTGTGTAATTTTTTTTAACTTAAATAAAATGCTCCTTTAGCATTTGCAAGGAAACAGTTCCAGGTTCTTGTTCTTATAGCACAGTAAACCCTTGGTGACCGTTTAAATATCCGTCCCCATTCCTAGGACGGAGCCTTCATATTTTTCCCTTTGATCTGATTTAATATATATTTTTATGTGGTTTTATGATGAGCCTAAAGTTAATGATTAGAGTGTCCCGTTCAACCCTGTAGTACTAATTGGATGGCGCCCATACATTTAATTGGAGATCTTATATCTTCCATATTTTATTATTATTTATTAGTTGCGATAGATTCGGACCGTAAGACCCCCTGAGAAAAATGCTGGTTGGGACTCAGGCTTTGAGCGGGTACAGTATCAACCTACACTCGAAACTCGGTAACAAACTCGGTGTATTTGTCCACTCAGTTGTTCATTCACTCAAATTGCGAGTTGTTGATTTGTTTTTACTTCATGTGTATGCGTTACGGATGATAAATGCAGTAAGGACGCAAAGAAGAATGCTGTACAGCAGGGCCTCTCAGGGTGCATGCACCTGGTGCAATAGCGCTGACTCTCTTTTTCCCCACGCCTGTCTCGCTCGCTCCGCCTGTCTCTCTCTTTATCACTTGCTCCGTAGCGCTCCAAATCCGATCCAAGTTAAACCGAGCTTAGTCGAGTATCCCAGAGACGAAGCGTTGGTCCGAGCCGAGCCGAGTGGGACCGATTCACTGCGCACAGGAACTCTGCGCCACAGTTTGCACACGTGAGATTTTGGGCGTTTGAGAGGCAGTGCTGTACAGCAAAGATGTGCTGGCAGAAACCAATCCATATGACAACAGTGTACCAGTGAGTCACTTCCGAGCTACTCGATCTGCGTAGACTTGTGTCTGCCCATTGTGATCGTACAAGATGGAAAGTTCGGTAAACTCATTTTTTCCGTAAAATTGAGCGTCTTTCCGAGTTGGGTCCTTCCTAACATTTATTGGCCAGAATAATCGAGACGGTTGAACTTCGAAATACGAGGGTTGTAGATAAAATAGTGACAATGTTGATATAACGCAATATCTAATTGTAAAGGAAACAGCATTATATTGGGATTGGTCAAGCTGATATGGCATATGGCCAGTGGTGCGAGAACGCACCATTCATTCTTCAGCTCTTTTAACCATACAATGCCTATTGATATATTCATTATTACACATGAAATGATAAAACGGAACCAATATGTTCTTAAGCACTACCAAATGTGTCATTGTTCTTCATAAAACACAACGATAATTATCTTTGTCTATGTGAAGACACTGCCATTTTAAAATGTCACTGGCTGCTGAATTCAACTACCAATTCAAAAGATACAACCGAACAAAAATGGTAACGGAAATGCACCAGAGATGTCAGATAAGGCATGTATATTGCAACCTACACTATTGCACCAAGTTTACCGAGCTCGATAGCTGAAGTCACTTAAATGCGGCCAACATCCAGTATTCGGAAGTTAGTGGGTTCGAGCCCCACTGTCGGCAGCCCTGAAGATGATTTTCCGTGGTTTCCCATTTTCACACCAGGCAAATGCTGGGGCTGTACCTTAATTAAGGCCACAGCCGCTTCCTTCCCAGTACTAGCCCTTTCCTTTCCCATCGTCGCCATAGGACCTATCTGTGTCGATGCGACGTAAAGCAACTTGTTAAATAAATAAAAAAGTAAACAGGTGAGGAGCATACAGGCGTCAGTGAAGTTTGCAAAATGAATACCAATTCAGAGTCGTGCGAAAACGCACCACCGGGTTAATGAAGTAACACGTACAATTGCAATATATTCCTTCAATGTAGTCACCCGCAAAGTTATAACTTTTTGCCAAAATGTCGGGAAGCCGTTGGGGACCGTTAGCAAGGGGTTCTCTGTTGAAGACAGCGACGGAGCACTCTACTGCGCAGAGTACAGATGCCACATCAGGAAATCGGCGGCCTCGGAAGGGTTTCTTCAACTTCAGAAACAGGTCTAAGTCACAAGAAGTCATGTCTGGCGAGTACGGAGGAGAATCCTAGAAGCCCGATGCGAACGTTGCAATTAGAGCTTGACATTGTTTGCAACATGACAACGTGCGTTGTCGTACAACACGACAGGGCGATCGACTCTCAATAAACGTGGAAGTTTGTATCGCATATCCGGTCGCAGATGTCGCTTCAGAAATCGGCAATAGAAGTCACTGTTGACGGTTTGTCCGCCCGTAGTCAGATGCCACAATCAGTATACGCTTCATCCGACTGGATTCCTGTCGAAATCTCAGTGGACGTGGCGAACCTGAGTGACGTCATTCATTCGATTGACGCTTTAATTTAGGCTCGTAAGATAGTACCCACGTGTCGTTAATGGCGACAATACTCGTACGCTGCAGAAATACGTCTCCATACTTGCGGTATCTGTCGAGGCGGATGCCAGCCAGTGCATACCAGTGCCATTTCCGTACTTGATGTGGAACGCAGCCGTAGGCAATTTTTCCTCATGTAGACATTTCGTCAGTATGTGCCACACCGTTTGTTTATTTGAGACCAATCTCTACGGATAATTCTCGGAGAGTCCATCAATGTTCTATGGAAACGAGACCACTCAGGTTTCAATCCGATCATGAGAAATGGACGGCCGACCTGTGCGGTGCAAACCCGCAGTCTCATTCCGAACCACACGAAACGCCTTGAACCATCGTGCAACCACCCTATATGATGATGCATTCTCACCACAGGCTTCACGTAATCCTCTATGAAATTCTAATGCATTTCCGCCACGGGCAAACTTAATTTTAATCCACGAACGCTGATCACTTTTTGAAAACGTGTTTTAGAGCGGTGAAATAGACACTCTTTACTTCAACGCCACACAGTAATAACACTCCCAACTGGATGCCCGTCAAATGCACACTACTCGTTGACAACAGCGCCCCCTGACTGCTCCCATATCCTATTTGCGCATGCTGGATCTCCTGCAAGTATATGGACTACATTGCCACTACGGTACTTAATTTAGAGCTCTCGTATTGAGCGAGACCCATCTCTTATAAATGAGTCTGAACGAGTCCACTCGTCGGTCTCCACAGCTACAGGAATTTGTTATACGGAATGCCTCGCTTCTCAGACAAGACGGTTGAGGAATTTTACCATTGTTATTGTTCCGGGGTATCTGTGCAACGCAGAGGTGAAAGAAGGTGCCGGAGTGAATGGGACTAACTACAATGTCAAGATTTGAATTTAAAACTTAAACTGAAGGTTATATTTTCGAAAAACTTCAAATTTAAAATTTTTTGCAGGTACAAGTAGAAATCATTAAACAAGAGGGGAAAAAATCCAAGATACAGAATCTTAACACTTTGGGCTTTAAGCCCCTAGCTTTACATTTGCTGAGCTACTAGCTCAAATTTACCAAAGAGCACAAATTTATACCAGGGCAGAAATCCCCTAATTCAAAGAGCACTTGCTCACAACATTACAACATCTAGCCTTCAAGAGACATTCATTAATCATACAAAAATTTTGAAAAAGAGCTAACAGGCTCTCAGATTCTCAAGCCTATTCAAGGTAACATTGCATGAAAATCTGATAATCTCTGGCCTTACAAGGCACTATTTACAAATAGAAATCTTATTACACAGAGGTATCTAGTACCCAACCTACAGGGCCTTAGTGAAAAAAGAACAGGTTAAATAAACGGCCCGAGTACAATTTGAATGGAGTCGAAGACTGAGCTCCAAAAAAACTTTAAAACCCATAGGGTGCTCGGCCGACGAAACAGGGGCTATTCCCAAATTACTGAGGTTGCTCGGATGGAAATAACTTTAATACATTGCAGAAACGAAAAATTACAAAAACGTGGCACCTCAAACCAAAATGAAGGGGAGCTCGAGAGGGCACTTTACTCTCTATCCCCCATTTACAGTTGAAGATTTTATGAAGTTTTTACATTAGCTGGCAGAGAGTTACATTTTTAGAAAAGTAGGTTACATAGTTAATGATTCGAACCTTTCCCTAGGGTTAACCTGCGGAGCTAGCAAGAAATAAAGATGTTATGTGGCCATTACCTTGTAGAAGTTCTAGCAGCTGACGAAGAGGCCGCCCGCCTCCTTCTTGACACACACACTCAGTAAGATGACGATCAATTGGCCAAGAGACGTGCAAAGTCGCATTTTATAAACCCTCGGGGAAAGTTCGAGACCATTCAAGATTAAACTAGCCACACCCTCTCATGTTTATTGGTCAGTTTAAAAGTTACACTCAAAATCGAAGAAGACTGTAATTGGTAGAAAATTAATGACAGAAATTAGGGATTGGCTAGATTCAAAACTGGCGGAAATGAAAAGGAAACATTGCCAACCCAAAAATAAATGAACATCAATCAATTAAGAAACTTATGAATACAAAACTTCTTTGAATTATAAGTTCTTATACCTCCCACCAGGGTGCATGATCATAGATTTTTGGTAGTGTCATCTATCGGAGAATGTCCCAACTTCTTGATGGATAGCAAACAAAACAAGTAGAGATTCACACAATTCAGGAAACTTCACAATAAAAAAATTACATCAGATTTTAGTGGTGACATCTTCTGAGTAAAGTTCTAAGCAGGTATAGTTTCGGTTTCACTGTTTTGCCAATAGAGGAGTTCTTTAGGCGCTGAGTTTGAATGCGCGGCGTTGAGGTGTAGTTCCCGGTACAGTTATTATTAAAGTAAATACTCAACGTGCACTTTTCTAAGGCGATTTGAGAATAATTCCATACTACACTCCACACAAGAGTTAGCCGGCAAAATAATAATCAATTTTACATTCTCGAAACGCCAGAATATTTGTAAAATGTGGATAGCTGATAGCCGAAGAGATGATATTTAGAATCCGACCACTTGCCTAATATGTCCATCCTATTTCAAAGAAGAGAATTTTGAACTAAAGTCATCTTCTATGACGGCCAATTTTTGTTCGGTTCATTGTACAATCGCTCAAAACCGAATGAGTGCATTGTACTGAGATCCTCGCAGGTACACTTTTCTCAGAAACAATGGAACCTCTAGATGTAATTAAACATTAATTATTAAATATCAAATATTTTATTTTCCTTTCTTAATCCGTTTACCCTGCAGGGTTAGATTTTTCCACGGACTCAGCGAGGTATCCCGCCTCTACCGCCTCAAGCGTGAGACTTTGGCTCTGGGATTAAATTGGGGAGGAGGACCAGTATCTCGCCCAGGCGGTCTCACCTGCTATGCTGAACAGGGGCCCTGTGGAGGAATGGGAAGATCGGAAGAGATAGACAAGGAAGAGCAGCCGTGGTCATAAGTTAGGTACCATCCCAGCATTTTCCTGGAGGGGAAACGGGAAACCACAGAAAACCACTTCGAGGATGGCAGAGCCGGAAATCGAACCCGGGCCTCTGGGGTAGCAACCAATCACACTAACCACTACATCACAGAGGTGGACTTAAAATGAAATTAGCAATTGAATTTCTACCGTAAGTATGCTAAAATATCTGAGAAATGCTGAATGGCATCCGTTACGCGGAAAGGGACCCAAAGCCGACAATGGAAATTTTACAACAGGACTGAACAAAAGTGTCATGTCATAAAAACTTTCTACAATTGGTAAGAAAATTATTGAAAGCTGTAATTGCGTTTCTTCAAAAAATACAGTCAATAATTAATATATTCCGAAGTATTTCACCTATAAGAATGAACTCTTTTTAAAATACTCAGCATCTTATCCCAATTTTAGAACCACAAAATTCTCAAAAATGAAATTTCCGACTTCTAGTCCCTTTCCGCGCAATGTGTCACAAATGTTGATATTGACTTGCAATTCCATAAAATATTTTCGACGACCGCTTTCAACGACGTGAGCCGTCATGTGTGAACCCGTTCGATGAATTAGGCGGGCGTAACGAGCCGCTGGACCCTCAAAGAGTTTATCGGCGCTGCCGGAACAAAACCTCCTATGTGAAATATTTTAGCTTAGAACTTTGGCCGGTAAGGTTCTGTCATCTAAGGTGCAATAATGTGTGAATATCGTCAAGGCATTCTCGCTCTTCATGATGTATGTGCTGCGGGTCAGTATATCTCCAAACATATTATCACATACGAGGTTTTGTCCCGGCAACGACGTTATGTTCAGTACTAAATATTTGGTGTAGATGGTCTATATTAGTTTATTACTGCAAAGAACAGCAAAGACTGGCGCCGACTTCAAAACGTATAACTTATGTTAATAAATAAATCATAATGAATTTTAGGTACTGGTGATATGATATTAAACATACAAACTGAGTAGTGTAACTGTTACAGTATATATTGAGAGCTACGAACTTTACAGAAAAAAAAAAAAACTTTGTAGTGGCATTCTCAATATATTTATTTTTCTGGTATTTAATTAAAGTCGGTTTGTATGCTTATGTCAAAATATTTCTGTTACTAATTTACGTAATTATAATGTTTAATTTTATATTTTTATGAAAGCATTTGAAATGTAAGTAACTCATTACTGTTTAGGTTAAACAAAATACCAAAGGAGATAATTCTCTTCTAATAAAATATATAGCAAGCTTAATACCTCTTTCGCCTGCCCCGCGGTGTAGGGGTGCGTGCCTGCCTCTTACCCGGAGGCCGCGGGTTCGATTCAAGGCCAGGTCAGGGATTTTAACCTGCATCTGAGGGCTGGTTCGATATTTCCTCAGGCTACGTGAATACAATTGATGAGCTATCTGACGGTGAGATGGCGGCCCCGGTCTAGAAAGCGAAAAATAACGGCCAACGGGATCCGTCGAGCTGACCATACGACACCTCGTAATCTGCATACCATCGGGCTGTGCAGCGGTCGCTTGGTAGGCCATGACCCTTCGGGGCTGTTGCGCCATGGGGTTTGGTTTTCTTAATACATCTCTTAAATTATAATCATGGTCTAAACAAATCGTCGTTGGCGGGACAAAACCTCCTATGTGAAATATTTTAGCTTGGAACTTTGCCCGGTAAGTTTCTGTCTTCTAAGGTGCAATATTGTGTGACAGTTGTCAAGGCATTCTCGCTCTTCATAATGTATGTGCTGCGGGTCAGTATATCTCCAAAAATATTATCACATAGGAGGTTTCGTGCCGGCAACGACGAAATGCTGTTTATCTCTATTACAACATAAAATTCGTCTTGGAAACTTACGAGATATTTATTCAGCGTAGCTGAAGGATCCTACTTTCACTCAGGTGCTAACAGCCTTGAGTTGTTTAGGTTCTTACTTACAGTAAATCATGCGTTAAATGCCCGGCTCCATGGATAAATTGTTAGCGTGCCGGGTTAGATTCCCGGCCGGGTCAGGTATTTTAACTTTCATTAGTTACTCCGGGTGGCTCGGAGGCTTGGTGCCGTCTTCATCACGAGAATTCATCATAAGTAGGACCTGATTCTCACAGATACGCAGGTCGCCTATGAGCCGTCAACTCGATAGACCTGCACCAGGCGTCTCCAGAGGCCGCACGCCATTATTATTGTGTCTGTCCAAAGTATCGTTGCTCCGGTTCGCTAATAGTCGTTGAGTCATGATACCTCTAGGTCGTGGTAATGATTCTAAAGAAGCGGGTGGCTGGAAATATTAATTCTCTCCTTTCTTTCATATATGTCATAATAATACTATACGACGAAATAAAACTAGCTGAAGTATAAGATGATGAACTATCTACTGAGGAAATTAATGATATGCATGAGGTGGTACTATTTTTATAAATAATATGTTGATAATTTAATTGAATATTAAACAATTACAGCACACCTGTATTACGTCTAGTAATCAGCTGTTCGAAATGTCAGTTCAAGAACACAATAGTAAGGAATGCTATCTTCTTGTTTGTTAATAATGTATCGCCAACAACAATAAAGACTGGTGAGTCTGTCCAAGTTCGGAAAAGTAGTAAACATAATAAGTTGCTCATTTAAAATACTAATAGAGAGACACACCGAAGAAAGATTCATATTTATACTAGTCCCTACCTAAAAAATAAACATTCCAAACGCATGGCTGTAGCTACAATTTAATATATGGTAATACACTCATGATGTTCATTTTCTGTGAAACATGTTAATCTGTTCCTCCATTGGACCTAGAAAATTAGATATAACTGTCTCCTAATTTAATTTCACTCAATTCAAAAGAATACAAGTTAAATCCACTAATATACACAATACTCCAAAAACGATAATTTTCCAAAATGTCGAAGTTGGTTTACTGGAACGTCAAGAAATATAAGAACACAACTTAATAATGATACTACACCGCTTCAAACATGCATCCCCTCCGGAACTCTGAAAATAAATACATAAACAATTCCTCGTAACGAATGCCTGTGAAAGAAAATTTGTCTGCCATTCTCAATATAAATATTTAATTTGCTATTCCCCAATATCTAACTCCACACGTTTATTTTGACGATTTTAACCTGTTCTCAGTTGATATACACTGACTGTCAGAGCAAATGCAACACCAAGAAGGAGTGGTCAGAACTTTATGCCAATTGCAGGGTAGACTGACGTCACTGAGGTATGCTCATGATGTGAAATGCGCCGCTGTGCTGCGCACGTAGCGAACGATAAATGGGACACGGCGTTGGCGAATGGCCCACTTCGTACCGTGATTTCTCAGCCGACAGTCATTGTAGAACGTGTTGTCGTGTGCCACAGGACACGTGTATAGCTAAGAATGCCAGGCCGCCGTCAACGGAGGCATTTCCAGCAGACAGACGACTTTACGAGGGGTATGGAGATCGGGCTGAGAAGGGCAGGTTGGTCGCTTCGTCAAATCGCAGCCGATACCCATAGGGATGTGTCCACAGTGCAGCGCCTGTGGCGAAGATGGTTGGCGCAGGGACATGTGGCACGTGCGAGGGGTCCAGGCGCAGCCCGAGTGACGTCAGCACGTGAGGATCGGCGCATCCGCCGCCAAGCGGTGGCAGCCCCACACGCCACGTCAACCGCCATTCTTCAGCATGTGCAAGACACCCTGGCTGTTCCAATATCGACCAGAACAATTTCCCGTCGATTGGTTGAAGGAGGCCTGCACTCCTGGCGTCCGCTCAGAAGACTACCATTGACTCCACAGCATAGACGTGCACGCCTGGCATGGTGCCGGGCTAGAGCGACTTGGATGAGGGAATGGCGGAACGTCGTGTTCTCCGATGAGTCACGCTTCTGTTCTTTCAGTGATAGTCACCGCAGACGAGTGTGGCGTCGGCGTGGAGAAAGGTCAAATCCGGCAGTAATTGTGGAGCGCCCTACTGCTAGACAACGCGGCATCATGGTTTGGGGCGCTATTGCGTATGATTCCACGTCACCTCTAGTGCGTATTCAAGGCACGTTAAATGCCCACCGCTGCGTGCAGCATGTGCTGCGGCCGGTGGCACTCCCGTACCTTCAGGGGCTGCCCAATGCTCTGTTTCAGCAGGATAATGCCCGCCCACACACTGCTCGCATCTCCCAACAGGCTCTACGAGGTGTACAGATGCTTCCGCGGCCAGCGTACTCTCCGGATCTCTCACCAATCGAACACGTGTGGGATCTCATTGGACGCCGTTTGCAAACTCTGCCCCAGCCTCGTACGGACGACCAACTGTGGCAAATGGTTGACAGAGAATGGAGAACCATTCCTCAGGGCACCATCCGCACTCTTATTGACTCTGTACCTCGACGTGTTTCTGCGTGCATCGCCGCTCGCGGTGGTCCTACATCCTACTGAGTCGATGCCGTGCGCATTGTGTAACCTGCATATCGTTTTGAAATAAACATCAATTATTCGTCCGTGCCGTCTCTGTTTTTTCCCCAACTTTCATCCCTTTCGAACCACTCCTTCTTGGTGTTGCATTTGCTCTGTCAGTTAGTGTAAGTGCCCACTCAAAGTAAAAGCCTTAAAAATATCAGGTGTAACCTAGATTCATCATTATTTGATGGCTACTGTACCAATCTACCATTTTAAATAGTATATGCGTCAAGTTTATTTCACGAAGACTTCGTATATTCACTATCCTCAGCAGGCATCCTTATGGTTTAATCTATGTTCAGCATTAAATATTTGGTGTAAATGGTCTATATTAATGCTGTTTATTTCTATTACAACATTAAATTCTTCTTCTTCTTCTTCTTCTTCTTCTACAGCTCTTCTCACACCGGTTGGATCGCGGGTGCGAACTGCTTTGCACGATTCGATATTTCCCTGTTTTACTGCCGGATGGCCTTCCTAACGCCAACCCTACATGGAGGGTTGTAATCTCTAGTGTGTGTTTCTGTGTTGGTTGGTAGTGTGGTGTGTTGTCTGAATATGAACAGAAGAGTGTTGGGACAGCACAAACACCCAGTCCCCAAGCCAGAAGAATTCATCAGAAGAAGTTTAAATCCCCGACCCGGCCGCGAATCGAAACCGGAGCACTCTGAACCGAAGGGCAGTATGTTGACCATTGAGCCAACGAGTTTGACCCTAACTACAGTACATTATCATTTTTCGTAATTCATTTGTGATGTATACTCACTATATCCCTTACTCTTCGTAACTTTTTATATTACTCAGAATATTCTAATTATTTTTGAAAACTACTTCCTATACCCACTATTAAATCCATATTCTCAGTACTACGACAATATTCTCTCCTATTACGATTTCATTAATATTTTCGAAGAAGCATACATCTATAGTATATAGTAGCCTTCGTTTATCTATAATATTATATATAATAGCCATAACCTTACGCATCACACTTGAGTATTCACGATGACTTACACATACTAACCTCAACTTCTAATAACTGAATTATAATTTGTCAACTGAAATATATTTTTCACATGATGACCCTAGGCTATATGGCACATTTACTTAGATGATTCCTGCTTCGTATATTATCACAACATAACACCAACTTAATATAAATAGTACAGTAAGAGAAATATAATAAGTTATATGTTGTATTATTTAGATGATTCACATTCTCAATTAGTCAATTAATATCAACACTATTCTCTGCAGAAATTCTGTAAATATCTATTTGAAGACTTAATATCACATTTAATTATTATAAATTAATTTCAAAGATCCTAAATTTTCAAGTTACTGTTATCCATCAAAAGATACATAAATCCAACAGTATAGTATTCTCACATTAAACTTGAAAAGAAAGAAAATCCATATTGAATACAAATGTAAACAGAATAAAATAATGGGGAGATAACCTTCATAGGCCAATTTTAGGAAACAGTTACGTCGAACACTTATCTGTAGCTGACGTGTGAGAGCAAATTCACATCTGTTGGTTGGTTAGTTCATCTGGAGTTACATGGTTATTTATCCTGGATTCATCCTATATTTAACCTGAGGCCTGTCAATATAATAATAACAGCACAACTCAATTTTGAGTGGCTGTAGGGAAGGTGCCTGCCATTATAATGAAACCTCCTCAACTCACGTGTGTCTGGAAGTAGAAAAGGGGGCCTGCGATTGTAACGAAAACTTCCCATATCTATTGTGACTGGCAGTAGGGAAGGGAGCCTACCATTATAATGAAAATTTCCCAACTCGATTGCGAATGACAGTAGGCAAGTGAAGCCTGCCGTTATCAACCCAACTACGCAACTCGCACTTTACATTGGAAACGAAGTATGGGGACCTCTCAATGCTGTTTCTCGGATAACGCTAAGAGACATGCCATTCAAAAGAATCTTATTCACTGTGTTTACAGTAATTTACTTCGATATCCGTATAAAATATAGAATGCCGTAGCAAAGCACGGGTACATTTGTTAGTGTATAATAACGTGATTATAATTGTGCCAATATTTAATATATTGTTCGAAATGTTCTATCTTTAAGAACAAGTTCCAGTAATTCCAACTACCGAGCGGGCGGCTCCGTGACTTGCGTAACGTAACTGCCAGTTTGTATTCGGGAGATAGTGGGTCCGAGCCCGAACGTCGGCAGCCCTGAAGATGGTTTTCCACGGTGTCTCACTTTCACACCAGGTGACTGCTGGGTCTGTACCTTAATCAAGGCCAGGGTCGATTCTTTCCCACTCCTAGCTCTTTCCTACCACATCGTCGCCGTAAAACCTACTTTATCTGTGACGGTGCGACGTCATGAATAAAAAATAATAATTTTTTTACCTCGCTTTTACTCAGTAGAGGCTTATATAAACTCTCCTATCCTGTAAACGTGAATAAAATTATTTCTATGTCGCGTCCTTATCATCCTCGATTAACTCTTCCTATCTTGTGACTTCAACGCTAGTCTCAAAGGTAATAGACTGTATTAAATTATTTTCTGACCTAGGTCTATCATTCTCCAAAGGATAGGGGCATCTATCTAACTATGTTGAAGAATTCCCTAATATAAAGAAGATGGAGTAGTCCGTTTCCACTTCTTGGCTGAATGGTCAGAGTATTGGTCTTCGGATCAGAGGATCCTGGTTCAATACCCGGCAGGGCCAGGGATTTTAGTTGCCTACGGATAATTTCACTGGTTCGGGAACCAAGCGTTCGTGTTGGTCTTAATACTCCCCTCTTCGTACACACACAACAGACTACACTTCTAAACAAAACGGAAACACACAATAGTGAGTACATCCCTCCACACAGGGTTGGCGTCACGAAGGGCATCCTGCCGTAAAACTAGGTCAGGAAGTAAAAAAAAAAAAAAAAAAAAAAAAAAAAAAAAAAAAGTGGTTCGTTTCCAGAGCACATATTGTTCATTGCATTTCCTTAATGATGCTTCTTCCACCCGAAACTCCAACATTTGCTCCAAGAAAAGTGAAATAGCAACGTAGTTGACATCCTTGAACACGTAACTCAGTATTTTTGCTCAAAAGTTATTTTTTGATCTGTGGCCGTAAAAGCTTGAATTGGCGTTGCACCTCAATGGGGAGGACACATTTTTGAATAACTGGAGAACCATTTCTTCTTTAATAATCCTTATTTGCTAACTCAGCGAATTTGATAGACTATTTACCGCTGTTAAATAGCGTTTAGGAAGGGCGTGCCAGTCCAACTGACGTCCGGAGCGAAACATTATATACGCACGGCCTAATAACCCAGTCCATTTCTGTTATCTCTACCCACATTTTCCTTATCTGTCACCAGAGATAAATTATGGGTGTTTTACTTTTTCATCATTAGTAATTGGAAAATGGTAAAAAAATGGCTTATGGCGGATGTATGTTGTCCCCCTGTACCCATCACCTCTGTGGATGGGAGCGGTAGAATAACACACACGGTATCCCCTGCCTGTTGTAAAGGCGACTAAAAGGGGCCCCATTGGCTCTTAACTTGGGAGCGTGGGTTGGCGACCACGGGGCCCTCAGCTGAGTCCTGGCTTTTCTTCCACTTACTTGTGCCAGGCTTCTCAATTTCCCTACACTATCCGACCTCCCTTGGCCAATTCTTGTTCTTTTCGTCCCCGACAGTATTAGGTTGTGAATCCTAGGGAGTCTATCATTTCACACCCTTCGTGGCCCTTGTCTTCCTTTGGCAGATATCTTCATTTTTCGAAGTGTCAGATCCCTTCCATATTACCTCTCTGATTAGTGTTATATAGAGGTTGGTTACCTAGTAGTATTTGCTCTTGAAACAATAATCACCACCACCACCACCACCACCACCACCACCACCTGTATTTATCTGTTGTAGACATGGTGACTCTAAAATGATTACACCCAGTAAGGTTCACTGATGGTGAATTCTCTAATTGGCGGTCCTAGAAGATATCTAATCTAGCTCCTCGGGCGTGATAACTGAATGGCATCAACAATGGGCTTCTCATAAGGTGAGCATAATTAGAATTCCGGCCAATGCACGTAGTTATTTAAAATTAAAAATCAAGCCGTACTGGTTCTGATGCTGCGTACAAATTGACGTCACGTAAAACCACAAGATTGCTTGTTCTAATGCAGGTCCAGTTTATATCTTTTCAACCTGCATGTAAGTGTTGATTGTGAGGAAAGGAACGTTAAGGACGACACAAACATCCAGTCCCCAGGCCAGGGATGTTAATCATTTACATTTAAAAACCCCTGACCCGGGCGGGAATCGAAACCGGGGCTGCCGGGTGACGGGAGGACGCGTTGCCTCCTACTGAGGACTACTTCACGATAATTCTGCACTTTGTTTTGCTTTTGACAGTTGTCTTTTCTGTCATTCAACACGGTTACACCCAATTTAAGGGAAACCTGGTTAAAAATTGCATTTTAGGGAATGGTGATGAAGCTAATATTAACGGCGCGTGACCTTCGAAGAAGCCTAGTGCAGGTCTTTCGAAATGACGCCGTATAGGTGACCTGCGCGTCTATGAGGATGGAGTCCCACCTGTGATTCATTCTAATGATGAAGACGGCACACATATCCAGCCCCCGAGCCATTGAAATCAACCAACGAAGGTTAAAATCTCTGAACCGGCCGGGAATCAAATCCGGGAACTTTGGACCACAAGACAGTACGTTACCATTCAGCCATGGAGCCGGACATGATGAAGTTGACTTATGAGGATACTGAAGGTTTTGTAGCGAGCAGATGTAGTAGTAGATTAGCTCCTATAAAAGGGCAAACAACAACTATTGGTAATGTTTAATGTCCGTGATTGTTCAGTAATCTGGCTCGTTGCCTGAATAGCCAGCCTAGTAGCGTCTGGTTCAGGAGGTCCTGGGTTCGATCCCCGGCCGTGTTAGAGATTTTAATTGTATTTGGTTAATTCTTCTTGGTCGGGGGTTGGGTATTAGGTCCTTTGTTAATACAGACCTTCTTTGTTATACAACTCGTCACAGTACAAATCATGACAGAAGCACACATTAGTGAATACTACCCTCCACATGGGTTTGGAATCAGAGAAGGCTTCTAGTCGTAAAACCGCACTTAATCTATGTATAGTGCCAGCCAAAAGTAGTTGATCCGTGACTGGGGCGGGGAGAAGGTGTCTGTTTTTGGTTTTGTTTGTTAGGTTCGAAAAATAACAATAATATTGCATATCATTGCAATGATTGCTCCCCCTGTTGGTGATCTTCCGTGACTGTAAGGGGGGGGGGGATTCTGTTCATTTTCTTCCTCCATTCATATGTAGAATAAATAAGGTATATAACATGTATTGGGTATGCAACATATACTAACATTATTGTAATATATCAGGAATTGGAATATCGTTGGACTTCTTTTTGTAGTACGTCAAAATCTAATTCCATGTAATGATTTAGATCACAATAAACGAATACGCTCTCCCCAGTTTTCCCAGCTGGTGGTCATCCGTGGCTGGGAGAGAAGTGTATTCAATCATTCAAGTAGTTGGGAGAAGTCCAGTAAGAAAACGAAGAGGAAAAAATAGATTCAGAGCTTTATAAATATGTGTAAATATATTAGTTTATTTCAGACATTATCAAAACACCCAGAAAAACCTGGTATGGTGCATGTTTGAGGGTTAATAAAACTAGGGAATGAAAAGTTTAACTAGTTTGAAAGAAAATCACACAATCATCATCGCTTTCTCAGGATCTTCTTATCACCAGTGGCGAAGCGTGAACTTAATAAGGGGGTAGACAGATTTTTTTTTTTTACTTAAACTGTTTTACTCATAAGTTATGTATTGAATTTTTATTTCGACGCATACTGATCTGTATTCAATAATATATTAATGACTCTGAAACTATGACAAACCCTATAACAACTTATAACCCTACGCGCACCCGTTTTATTTTTAAATATAGACTAAACAGGCAGCGGGGAGTTGTCAAATAACAACATACTTTTAGAATAAGAAGTAAATAGCAATATAATTCATTGTTATGTAGATTTAATAAGAGAAATAATAAATAGATTTTCGTACGTCGCCTTAAACAATATTTTGTAAATGAGTTCGATTCGCCTGTCCTTCAATTCTCGTCTTGAAGTCAGCCGTCTTGCTCGCGTTCCCACGTTGGACAGTTTCTGGTTGGTCATCGAATTCCTTAAATAGGTTTTGATTCGTTTTAAGGCACTCGTAGCGCGTTCACTAGAAACTGATGGTTAACGGAATAGACAGCATCAAGTTAAGCTTGTATGTTGTTTCCGTATGCACACTCTGGAGTTCAATACTAAGAATGTAAGCCAATAGTTGTCGGGGTTATAATACTGTAACTAATATTGGCGGGCAGGAAACTGCATGTACTTGAAGGGTTTGCATGCTATCATTCACATATTAGGTGTACGTTTGCTCTACTTCGTAATTGAATATTATTTTATAACTGAGATTCAAATACTAGCCAATGGGAGCAAGAAGAGACGCTGGCAAATCTGTCTACTGGGCGGAGAAATCTCGCTATAGGAAAGTCATAGTTCCATAGTCAGCACCTACAGATAGCGTTAGTGTTGCTCTATCTGAAAGCCTTGAAAATCAAAGGGAACAGAGACAGGATGGACAGCGTCTACTTTCGCCTACAGCACGTGCTTCTTTTAAGTGGCCCGTGCCGTAGCATTGCCGAAGTGAGACGAAAATAAGTAAAGCGGGAAATACAATAATGTCGTGTATGTGGAAATAATTAATGTTCTAAAAATAATTGAACTAGACAATATTTCTTTCACAAAATGTTAAGGGTACACGCTGTCTACCCTGTCTCCCCTGACGCTTCGCCCCTGCTTATCACTGATGTTCGCGATCATCAGTATTGCAATTATCACTATTATCACACATTAGGAAGTATTTCTTTTAAGTTTCTTGTAGATGGATGACCCTTACTCAGTACCCAAGAAAGCTGAACGCGGAAAGAAGCCTGAAGTACTGGTGACAAAACAAGATTTGTTGGATGCGAATGAACCTTTCAAATAGCTCTAAATGACTCGAAGGAAAAGAAATAAATTGTTACTGAAATGAAAAATTCTTGTCTCGTGTGGTCCAGAGATGTGACCTCGTGTTTGGCGAGCACGAGTACTCTCAGCTTCCCACAGCCTGCTGACCTGTACGTGGGAGTTGCAGAGGTCGCTTAAGTGACAGATCGCCGCGTCAGGCTTCCGACATCGTACCGCAGCTAAAACACCCCATTTGTCTAATGATGCTAACACGAGCCAGAGTCGGCTAAAAGGACACGGATGAATGAGGGATAAAGTTAAGGTTTTATTGCGAGAAGAGACTTGTGTCTAAATGAAAAAGTACGCTGATCATTGTGTCTACAAATGTGAAATATCGTACGACACTTTCAAGTGCCAAGCTAAGTTTACTTAAGGAATTATATGAGGAGTTATTATTTAATTTCTAATCCAGCGAGTAAAAATAGCGAGTGGGTGTGGACACTTCTCTTTAATTGTTTGTGGTGTGACATTTTAATGGAAGATTATTGGTTAATATTCAATGTTGAGCTGTTATGGAGGGCTGCCTAGCAAAGGCGATAACAATGAGCTCGGTTCACGCGGAAGGACCTGGGTTTGATATCTCGTGAGGAAGTCTAAAACTTTAGAAACGCCATTTCCACTTCTGGAGAGTCATATGAGCCGAGAGTTACATTAGCCTACACCACAAATGAGTACTGAATGGGGCCAGACAACTCGCTTTTATCTTACGCTCCTTCAAGAATCGTCGCGGCATGTACGGAGATTGGTTTACATTTTGCAGTTACATGTAGAGAGGGAAATACATTCCCTTCTAGTCACTTCCTTACACT